>NC_135802.1:156436880-156736880 GCF_964213995.1 Mustelus asterias | reverse complement strand
TTAAAGTTTATTTACTAGTGTCACAAGTAGTTACATTAACACTGCAATGAAGTTACTGTGAAAACCCCCAGTCGCCACACTCCGACGCCTGTTCGGGTTACACTGAGGGAGAATTTAGCACGGCCAACGTGCCTAACCAGCATGCCTTTTGGACTGTAGGAGGAAACCGGAGCACCCGGAAGAAACTCACGCAGACACGGGGAGAACGTGCAGACTCCACACAGACAGTGACCCAAGGCTGGGAATCGAACCCGGGTCCCTGGGGTTGTAAGGCAGCAGTGCTAACCACTGTGCCACCATGCCGCCCAGATTGGGTGGGGTAGCGGGCGGGGGGTAGTGTAGGATGGTGTCAGGCTCACTTCCTTTGGATGCAGATCAGAGGCAGTCACAGGGCTTCCGAGTGACATTCCATCACCATCTCCCACGTAGCAAAAGCTATGGGCAGTGGGAAAGGGACTGGGAATTGGGTCCTGCCTGTCATTTTTAAAGGTTTGCAGAATTTCTTCCCTCTGTGTCAAAACACCTTTATTTATATCGCCCTGTGAAGTTCTTTGGGATGTTTTCCTACATTAAATATACTCATACAGATATAAGTTATTGCTGTTTAATGTTCCCTATCCCATACAAATTATGTACTATTTATATATATATACTGTGACAGCAGACAAAATGCTCACTGAAAATTTACCACTAGCAGTTGCTACAACTTAAACTGGATCGGTTGTAAAATCTATGACACTACATTTTGTCAAATCCAAATCATGTCCAGGGCAGGATGTATGTTTATGAAGAGTTGGGGAATAATATGAATTCTGATGGTCATAGAGTTTTACAGCACAGAGAGAGGCCCTTCAGCCCATCATGTCTGCACTGGCCATCAAGCGCCTATCTATTCTAATCCCATTTTCCAGCACTTGGTCTGTAGCCTTGTAAGCTATGACTGTTTTGCTAATGAAAAAAAAAATTACTATGATCTTGGTTATCCTGGATATTAATGTGTCCACCATAACAAAGTCAGAGATATTCGATTTTGCCTTTCCCGGGCAAATCATTCAGATCACCACAGCCATTCCTCTGCTGCCCACACTTGAGATCCACATTCATAGAGTTCTCAAATCTGCTGTGTCTGGAAAAGGTATAACTAGACACCTGTGCAATGGCAGATGGGAGGATTAATGATGGAGTCAACATACGTAGCCTCTCTACAGCATTCTGCTCTAACCTCTGTGATGTGGAGATGCCTTGGACTGAGGTGGACACAGTAAGAAGTCTCACAACACCAGGTTGAAGTCAAGTCCAACAGGTGAAGGGGCAGCGCTCCGAAAGCTCGTGAGTCCAACTAAACCTGTTGGACTTTAACCTGGTGTTGCGAGACTTCTTGCTCTAACCCCTGTGACATTCGAGGCGTGGTTGAACATCAGATCTGGCCCATTAGGCCCAACACAGACATGGCACTTTGCTTCCAATGTCACGTTGCTATTTGCACTGAACTCAAACTGGCAACTTCATCACAGTCGGGAATTTAAGTTCGAAAGGCGTTAATTATTTGAAGTGAGTTTGGGCTGAGCCCAGCCAGTTTCTCTGGCTGACCTCAGAGCGACTGAGGGTCACGACCTGAATAAACCCACACCGGCTGGACAGTATGCGCCACTGTTTAAAAGGAACTGTTTGCCGAGTCCTATTCATCACAGTGGAAGTGCTAAGTTAAAGCAAACCCGCTCACCTAGAATCATCAGCAAAGCCTTTGGCCAAACTTTGGGATTCACTCCAGGTTTCGATTATAAAAAAACTGCTGTTATCGCTCTATCTTCGCTGGGCGGGACATGTTGTTTGTGTCCCTGACACCCGGACTTCCGAAGCAACTGCTTCACTTGGAGCTCATAGAGTCATAGAGTCACAGAGGCTTACAGCATGGAAACAGGCCCTTCGGCCCAACTTGTCCATGCCGTCCTTTCTTTTTTAAAACCCCTGCGCTAATCCCAATTGCCCGCATTTGGCCCATATCCCTCCATACCCATCTTACCCATGTAACTGTCTAAATGCTTTTTAAAAGACAAAATTGTACCCGCCTCTACTACTACCTCTGGCAGCTTGTTCCAGACACTCACCACCCTCTGTGTGAAAAAATAGCCCCTCTGGACACTTTTGTATCTCTCCCCTTTCACTTTAAACCTATGCCCTCTAGTTTTAGATTCCCCTACCTTTGGGAAAGGATATTGACTATCTAGCTGATCTGCGCCCCTCATTATTTTATAGACCTCCATAAGATCACCCCTCAGCCTCTTACGCGCCAGAGAAAAAAGTCCCAGTCTATCCAGCCTCTCCTTATAACTCAATCCATCCAGTCCCGGTAGCATCCTGGTAACTCTTTTCTGCACTCTTTCTAGTTTAATATTATCCTTTCTATAATAGGTTGACCAGAATTGCACACAGTATTCCAAGTGTGGCCTTACCAATGTCTTGTACAACTTCAACAAGACATTCCAACTCCTGTATTCAATGTTCTGACCGATGAAACCAAGCATGCCGAATGCCTTCTTCTCCACTCTGTCCACCTGTGACTCCACTTTCAAGGAGCTATGAACATGTATCCCTAGATCTCTTTGTTCTGTAACTCTCCCTAACGCCCTATCATTAACTGAGTAAGTCCTGCCCTGGTTCAATCTACCAAAATGCATCACCTCGCATTTGTCTAAATTAAACTCCATCTGCCATTCGTCAGCCCACTGGCCCAATTGATCAAGATCCCGTTGCAATTGGAGATAACTTTCTTCACTGTCCACTATGCCACCAATCTTAGTGTCATCTGCAAACTTACTAACTATGCCTCCTATATTCTCATCCAAATCATTAATATAAATGACAAATAACAGTGGCCCAGCACTGATCCCTGAGGCACACTGCTGGTCACAGGCCTCCAGTTTGAAAAACAACCCTCTACAACCACCCTCTGGCTTCTGCCAAGAAGCCAATTTTGCATCCATTTAGATACCTCACCCTGGATCCCGTGAGATTTAACCTTATGCAACAACCTACCGTGCTGTACCTTGTAAAAGGCCTTGCTAAAGTCCATGTAGACAACATCAACTGCACTGCCCTCATCTACTTTCTTGGTTACCCCTTCAAAAAACTCAATCAAATTCAAGCAAGGCAGTCAGCATGGCTTTGTGAGTGGAAAACCATGTCTCACAAATTTAATTGAGTTTTTTGAAGGGGTAACCAAGAAAGTAGATGAGGGCAGTGCAGTTGATGTTGTCTACATGGACTTTAGCAAGGCCTTTGACAAGGTACCACATGGTAGGTTGTTGCATAAGGTTAAATCTCAGGGGATCCAGGGTGAGGTATCTAAATGGAAAGAAAATTGGCTTCTTGACACAAGCCAGAGGGTGGTTGTAGAGAGTTGTTTTTCAAACTGGAGGCCTGTGACCAGCAGTGTGCCTCAGGGATCAGTGCTGGGCCACTGTTATTTGTCATTTATATTAATGATTTGGATGAGAATATAGGGGGCATGGTTAGTAAGTTTGCAGATGACACCAAGATTGGTGGCATAGTGGACTGTGAAGAAAGTTATCTCCAATTGCAACGGGATCTTGATCAATTGGGCCAGTGGGCTGACAAGTGGCAGATGGAGTGAGACAAATGTGAGGTGATGCATTTTGGTAGATTGAACCAGGGCAGGACTTACTCAGTCAATGGTAGGGCGTTGGGGAGAGTTACAGAACAAAGAGATCTAGGGGTACATGTTCATAGCTCCTTGAAAGTGGAGTCACAGGTGGACAGAGTGGAGAAGAAGGCATTCGGCATGCTTGGTTTCATCGGTCAGAACATTGAATACAGGAGTTGGAATGTCTTGTTGAAGTTGTACAAGACATTGGTAAGGCCACACTTGGAATACTGTGTGCAATTCTGGTCACCCTATTATAGAAAGGATATTATTAAACTAGAAAGAGTGCAGAAAAGATTTACTAGGATGCTACCGGGACTTGATGGATTGAGTTATAAGGAGAGGCTGAATAGACTGGGACTTTTCTCTCTGGAGCGTAGGAGGCTGAGGGGTGATCTTATGGAGGTCTATAAAATAATGAGGGGCATAGACAAGGTAGATAGTCAATATCTTTTCCCAAAGATAGGGGAGTCTAAAACTAGAGGGCATAGGTTTAAGGTGAGAGGGGAGAGATACAAAAGTGTCCAGAGGGGCAATTTCTTCGTACAGAGGGTGGTGAGTGTTTGAACAAGCTGCCAGAGGTAGTAGTAGAGGCGGGTACAATTTTACCTTTTAAAAAGCATTTAGATAGTTCCATGGGTACGATGGATATAGAGGGATATGGGCCAAATGCGGGCAATTGGGATTAGCTTAGGGGTTTTAAAAAAAAAGGCGGCATGGACAAGCTGGGCCGAAGGGCCTGTTTCCATGCTGTAAACCTCTAAATTTGTGAGACATGATTTTCCACTCACAAAGCCATGCTGACTGTCCCTAATCAATCTTTGCGTCTCTGAATGCCTGTAAATCCTGTCCCTCAAAATACCTTCCAACACTTTACCCACCACAGATGTGAGGCTCACTGGCCTGTAGTTCCCAGGCTTTTCCCTGCAGCCCTTTAAGCTCACGGTGGGAGTCTCCCAAGAGGACAGCAGAAACACTTCAGGGATGTCCTCGAAACATCCCTGGAGAGGTCAAATATCCTCACCGTCTCATGGGTGTCAGTGGCTTGTGACCAACCGACATGGAGAAGACTCATTCAGTAGGGCAGCATGCTGGCACAGTGGTTAGCACTGCTGTCTTACAGCGCCAGGGACCCAGGTTCAATTCCGGCCTTGGTGACTGTGTGGAGTTTGCACGTTTTCCAGTTTACTCCGGGTGCTCTGGTTTCCTCCCACACTCCAAGGGTGGATTGGCCATGCTAAATTGTCCCTGAGTGTCCAGAGATAGGGGGATTAGCCATGGTAAATGTGTGGAATTACACAGATAGGGCCTGGGTGGGAAGCTGCGTTAGAGAGACAGTGCAGACCCAACTCACCAATGGCCTCCTTCTGCACTGTCGGGATTCTATGATCCTCTGAGTAAGGCACCAAACATATCGAGAAACGTTACTGGGGGCACACAGAGGTGAAGTTGGAGCATGGGAGGGAGCCCACAAACATCCAAACCACCCATTAACCCACACTTCAAACACCACCTTCCCCACAGGTGGCAGAGTCTGGAGATCACACAGGCTTGGCAGTCACCTCAGAACCTATCATACCAGCAGCAAGTCACGCTCCATCTCCAGGGACTGCCTATGAAGAAGAGAGAGAAGCCAGCCACTGCCTTACCAGGAGACCTCTCATCAAGATTTCCAAGGAGTAAATTAATAATTCACAAATCATTTTATTATTTCACTGCTGCAATTGGAAGGAGCAGAACTCCTTTTACCAATGAATGGGTAAAGTTCACACAGAAACACTGAGGTAAAGACAATTATAATATCTGATAGGAAACCAAACATTCATTAAATTGTCAAATAAACTCCTTGGAGCAAGATAATAGGTTGAGTTGACGAGAATAGGAGTCAGCGATTTCTACATTAATGGTCCAAATGACCGAGTGGTGTTGTACAAACAGATTGAACGCTCTGTCTGTAATTGAAAGCTGAGCTTTGCATTAGCATGAGAAAGAGAGCGACCAAACTGAACACAGGTGGGAATATTGTACTAAAGCATCTTAACAGTGAAGCAAACCTGTAACCCTCACCATACTGCCTGGGCTTGCAAAATCCTACTAACTGTCCTGGCTTGAGACAATTCACACCTCTTTAACCTGTCATTATTCCTCTCTCCACTCGCACTGTCTACATAGAACATAGAACAGTACAGCACAGAACAGGCCCTTGATTACCTGTAAAGACTCGCATTCCAACCACCATCTTGCAATTGAGTCTTCGTCTATATTTGCCCTGTTTATGAACCTAACTCTCCACTCACCTGATGAAGGAGCAGAGCTCCAAAATTTCCTGATTCCAAATAAACCTGTTGGACTTTAACCTGGTGTTGTGAGACTTCTTACTGTGCTTACCCCAGTCCAATGCCGGCATCTCCACATCAAGCATATAAATATCAATGTCAAACCCTAAGCCAAAGAAATGCTACCATTGCTAATGTAACACCAAGCTTAATGACATTTTCGGGGGAATTAAAACCCTTATTATTGCTCCAAAGACAGCAACAAGAGCAATAAGGCTTCGCAACAATGGCATAACTACATGGTGTCAGGAACTGCAACAGTAAGGGCGGCACGGTGGTACAGTGGTTAGCACTGCTGCCTCATAGCGCCAGGGACCTGGGTTCGATTCCGGCCTCGGGTGACGGTCTGCGTGGAGTTTGCACATTCTACCTGTATCTGTGCGTGTTAACTCTGGTTTCCGTCCAAAGATGTGCGGGCCAGGTTAATTGGCTGTGCCAAATTGACCCTAGTGTCAGGAGATTAGCAGGGTAAATATGTGAGGTTTCGGGAATGGGACCTGGGTGGGATTGTGGTCGGTGCAGACTCGATGGGCTGAATGCCCTCCTTCTGCACTGTAGGGATTCTATGAGTACCTTATTACTTAGGACAATTATAATTTTTTAAATTTTATTAGTGTCATAAGAAGGCTTACATTAACACTGCAATGAAATTACTGTGAAAATCCCCTAGTCTCCGGCACCTGTTCGGGTACACAGAAAGAGAATTTAGCATGGCCAATGCATTTAACCAGCACATCTTACGGACTGTGGGAGGAAGCTGGAGCACCCGGAGGAAACCCACGCAGACACGGGGAGAAAGTGCAGACTCCACACAGACAGTGACCCAAGCCGGGAATCGAACCCGGGTCCCTGGCGCTGTGAGACAGCAGTGCTAACCACTGTGCCACCGTGAGTGACAGCAACACTGCAGTAGCAATAATGGCAAAAGTAATGTCACAGTGACAAAAGCAGAGGCAGCAAGAGGAACAGCAGCGGTGGATGGGCATTGCAGTTACAATCACTTGGGTTTGTGAAGAAGGTTGGGATGCAACGATATTAAGATCAAATTGGGCGAATGTGAGGATGCTGAGATCAAACAAAAGTCAAGGTTCAGTGGCATGTGACGCATGTTTTCAGAACTGGCATCTCTGCCCGTGACTAATGGTTATTCATCTGAAGCTTCACATGGGTGCCTGCAGCAAGCGTGGTGAATAGATATTTAAACTTGCTCTTCTTGCGCTGTGCTTCAGACACAACTGCTCGGTCCCACAAGAAGAAAGCTTTCCACCACTAGATTCCCCTGAATATTTTATGAAGCTGATGTGCCAGGAAAGTAAATCTTGTGTAAGCGAAGCGAAAACGCCAGGTCTCCCTCTGTGTATAAATGTCGGATAAGCAAAATGAATTATTTATGGAAACCGCAACAAAAGCTGATTAGTGTAAAACTCTGGCTTGTTGTGATCTATCTGCTGGGATCAATAAAAAAACAAATGTTCAACATAAAACTGGCTTGATTGGCCAGTTGACTGTAACAGCGAGGCACTCTGGGGGTGTTTGGAGGTTTAATCGGATGAGATATTGTTTAGAGAAAGGCACAGGGCATCCTTCCATCTATGCAGAATAATGGCCATGCAGCACTTCAATCCTTTGGGAATGGATAAAGGGAAAATACCATGGAGGCTGGAATCTGAAACAAAAACAGAAAATGTGGGAAAATCTCAGCAGGCCTGACAGCATCTGTGGAGAGAGAGAATAGAGCCAACGTTTTGAGTCTGGATGACCCTTCATCAGAGCTGAAGAGAAGGAAAATCGGACAAGATTTATACTATTAGGGCGAGGCTGTAATTGAGAAGACTGGCATTGACAAAAAGACAAAGGGAATATAAATGGTGATGATAAAGCGTGAGAATGGTGCTAATAGCATCCATTAAGAGACCGGAAGCTGTAAATGGCAGAAGAAAGGTTGTCAAAGGACAACCTGAGGAATGTGGCAGTTGGCCCCCATGGGATGGGGTGGGGGGGGGGAGAAGTTGGAAAAAACGATGGGAAGCAAGATTTTAGAAGTGGAAAATTAAGAATATAAAGTAATAAAAATGGATGAATAAGATGAAAAGAGTAAATAAAATAAAAGGAAAATGGGGTGAAGGTGGAGGGGAGAGTTCATGCTCTGAAGTTGATGAACTCAATGTTCAGTCCGGAAAGTGTCCAATGGGAAGATGAGGTGTTGTTCCTCCAGTTTGTGTTGGGGTTCACTAGAACATTGCAAAAGGCCAAGGACGGACATGTGGACAGGGGAGCAGGGTGGTGTGCTGGAATGGCGAGTGACAAGAAGGTCTGGGTCCTGCTTAGACGGACCAAAAGCGTGGGAGTGACTTCAGCAGTGGACATTTGTTGAAAGCTGAAGGGGCCAATCCGTGAGACTCAGGCTCTGCCGTACATGAAGTGGTTGCTGGGTGTCGTGGCAGGTTCGTTGTTCTCAGTGTTGGCGCCTGTTGCCAAGCCGCTGTAGTCACTGATCGTCATGGTGGCGCATGTCGACCCACAGGTAGCGTCACCATTTTCCCCTGTTGTCAGTTAGTGTCTCCCAGGTGTGTACACCAACATTTGAGGCCCACCTGTCGCTCTCCACATCACACTTACAAACACCCTTTGAGAGTTCTACTGGTCAGCTCTCCATTCAGAAAGCCCTTAGATCAGCGACCATCCTCCAATCCTGCACACGCCTGCCAAGTCTCCTCTGCTTGGTGAGTGCCAATATACCTGCCAGCTGTGCCTTTGAGGGGACTATGATGTGGAGTTGCCGGCGTTGGACTGGGGTGGGCACAGTAAGAAGTCTCACAACACCAGGTTAAAGTCCAACAGGTTTATTTGTTATCATGAGCTTTCGGAGCACTGCTCCTTCATCACTGCTCACCTAATGAAGGAGCTTAACTTTAACCTGGTGTGGTGGGACTTCTCACTTTGAGGAGACTGCCACATTCGGTAATTGTGTCCTCCTCCGAGATCCCCACAATCTGCTGCAAACAGTGACAGTGCAAGTTGTTGCCTGTCCTTTCTGGGTAGCTATAAGTCGGCCATGTTTCACAGCTCTCTATTCTCTTCCGTTTCGAAAAAGACGAAGGTTGAATTCACTGTTGAAAACTAGCCAAAGTTGGGCAATCTCAGGTCAATTAGAAATTGTCCAATTTAGGCAATGCCTTTTTAAGATTGCAGCAAAAGGTGCTGAGATGCCCCCTTGTTCTTGTATTCACATCCCAGAGTCCATCCTAATTCCCTCCCATCACTGCAGGTATCAGATGAGCAACTTCAGGTAATGGCTTTTCAGAGCGTGATATGGGCCCCCTTCCTATTTGCACCGTGGAACGTGTTACAAATGAGGACAGAACAGTTGTGGTATCCTTTAACATAATGATCTCAGCTATCTCTCTTCTACAGATGTACCATAGAAAGCATTCTTTCTGGTTGTATCACAGCTTGGTATAGCTCCTGCTCTGCCCAAGACCGCAAGAAACTACAAAGGGCCGTGAATGAAACCCAATCCATTACGCAAACCAGCCTCCCATCCATTGACTCTGTCTACACTTCCCGCTGCCTCGGAACAGCAGCCAGCATAATCAAGGACCCCCACGCACCCCGGACATTCTCTCTTCCACCTTCTTCTGTCGGGAAAAAGATACAAAAGTCTGAGGTCACCAACTGACTCAAGAACAGTTTCTTCTCTGCTGCCGTCAGACTTTTGAATGGACTTACCTCGCATTAAACTGATCTTTCTCTACATCCTAGCTATGGCTGTAACGCTACATTCTGCACTCTCTCCCTTCCTTCTCTCTGAATGGTATGCTTTGTCTGTATAGTGTGCAAGAAACAATACTTTTCACTGTATGTTAATACATGTGACAATAATAAATCAAATCAAAATCAAATGAAGAGATTACGGCTGGAATTTTACCATCCCACCCAACACAGTAATCGGAGCGGGCGAGGGATGGACAATGGAAAGATCCATTGACTTCAGGCAGGATATTACGGTTTCGGAACGAGCAAGGCCGTAAAATCCCGCCCTACATGTTAAAGTCATGGAAGGATGACAGATGATGCGATACACTGTTTCATGGCAAATTGACAGGCTAACACTTTTTTAATTGAGGAAAGAGAAGACTTGACCATCATTATATCCAGGATGATGGTTTATTTGAGTTACAAAAGTCTGAGATCACAGACCAGCTGACTCGAGAACAGCTTCTTCCCTGCTGCCATCAGAATTTTGAATGATCCTATCGCATATTATGCTGATCTTTCTCTTCACCCTATCAGTAACTACAACATTATATTCTGCACCTTCTCCTTTCTTTCTCCACTATGTAATCTCTGAACGGTATGCTTTATCTGTATAGCACACAAGAAACAATACTTTTCACCGTATCCCAATACATGTGACAATAATAAATGAAATTAAATCAATTCAATTTATTTGAGATTCTTCAACCCAAGTACAAACAGTTTAACTTAGACACCACAGTGGGGACATGTACAACTGCTGTGTTTTATTGTTGTCAACATACACCCATCTACAGAAAGCCAATAATGTTAGTTTATTTGTTAACAAGATTGGTTGATAATTAGGAAAAATCAGCGTCTTGACATTCTACTGAAAGATATGTCAATGAACCTTGGCGTAATGATTAATTTAGGAATTTCCCAATTATCAAGCATGTCGAAGAAGACATAACTTGTGTGCACCAAAAAATAAAATCTGTTTGCTTCGCAAATTGTCTGCAATTTGACAAAATTGTGTAGATACAAGAAGCAGTGGGCACATTTCACTGACTATTTTATGAACTAATCCTTAGGATCTTTAAACAGCTTCTTGCTGTTAGCAACGAGGTGGCGATTAAAGCAACATCTGCCATCAAACAATATCATTCAAATATTTAATCATTCATATCGTAATTCTTTTCGAAAAGGAGCCAATGTCGATGTCAGGGACAATAGTGGAGAAATAAAAATATCGGAAAAATCCAATAAATTGGAGTGCTTTCTGCTGGTTGTATATATTTTGTAAAACATTAGTAAATGTAAGCCACTTAAGGCAGGGACAGTTTGGTTATGTAAATTAAACTAGTGCTTTTGATATGTTGATGAGCCTAGCAACACTGCAAATGGATGTTTAACTAAGGCAAGTTGGAAACAACGAGGAACAGATCATAAAGGGTTTTGAATTAGGGGTTAGATATTCAAAGGAGGAGACCAAGAAGTGGAATTTTCCATCCGAGGTCAAAATACATGGTCCGCATATTCAACTTCAAGGGATTATTGAACATCTGGACACAGGACATTCATGGTGTTACGGAGTGCCAGTTTGAGAGTGTTCTGATATGCCTCTTCTCCAATGTAATTGTTTTACTGGCATTTGTTGAGGGTTCTGAGCACATGCGGGTTTTGGAAGACTGCAAGAGAGTGTTCTACAAACAAGACCTGTTTTACTAGTCCTCCTGTTTTCACTGTTACCACTGATCTGCGGAATTACTGTTATTATTAAACTTTGCTATTTTACTATATAAAGAAAATCATTATTTAAACAATGACCTTATTATGTAGTCTCAAGTTACCACACATAGCTTACTGGAAGGGATAAGAAAATTAGATGATGAAACCAATACTAATCATTGATGGCTTTGGTGTCATTGTAAGGGACATTGGTTCTACCTGGTTATTCTTTAGCTTATCCAACAATTTTGCCATTTTCTATTTAAACTCTGGTGGTGGGTGATCACATTGTAAGGAGTCTAACAACACCAGGTTAAAGTCCAACAGGTTTATTTGGTAGCAAACGCCACTATTATGCAGCTTTCACATTCTGCAGCTTTCAGACACCAGCTCAGTAATTCCTTTGCAGTATAATGCTTCCTAAAGTTATTGCAGAATATAGGCAAAAGTTTCATGATTATAACAGTGATTAACCCCCCACCAAAAATGAGTTCCAAAATTTGGCCAAATGTCCCAACAAAGAACTTCAGTTGAACAACCCCCCTTTAAACAGGGAGCCTCACTTTGATGAATGGTTCTTGGCAAAATGCCCAAATAAACAGCTTAAATGTGGCACATATTCTTAAGATTGGATGAGGAAGGTGGGCAAGTGGCATCATCCTGTCCTAACTCTGTCAATTATATGGTTTTGTTTTAATTTATTAGTCTCACAAGTAGGCTTACATTAACACTGCAATGAAGTTACTGTGAAAATCCCATAGTCATCACACTCTGGCACCTGTTCGGGTACACTGAGGGAGAATTTAGCGTGGATAATGTGCCTAACCAGCACGCCTTTCGGACTTGTGGGAGGAAACCGGAGCATCCAGAGGAAACCCACGCAGACACGGGGAGAATGTGCACAGACAGTGACCCAAGCTGGGAATTGAACCCAGATCCCTGATGCAGTGAGGCAGCAGTGCTAACCACTGTGCCACCCAGTAGGGTGGTAGCACTCATGGAAATTTCACTGATCCCTGGGCACCACTGTAGCTGAACCCCGGCCTATGTTAACCTTGTCAGAAATTTCTAATTCCGCAAAATCAATCGTAGACATATGTCCTTCTACAGCCGAGAAAAGTGGGGCCTTCATGTCTTTGAGCCTATTTTTAAGTGGTGCTCGAATAATGTGAGCACAGAATCCAATTCCAAATAGAGTTAAAGAGATGGATGAAATGAAAGTTAGATACTTTCCACCTATAGGTTATATATTAAAGTGAACTTCTATAATTTAATGTTACGAGATTTTTCTGCGGATATACATACACAGATTGAGAGACTTCGATAATTGGCTTTTGGAAAGACTCACCCCTGCAGTCACAGAGATTTTTGTTTTATTCATTCGTGGCCAGCACTTATTGCTCATCCCTAAGTGCCCTTGTTCAGAGGACAGTTGACAGCCAACCACATTGCTGTGGCTCTGGAGTCACATGTAGGCCAGACCAGGTAAGGACAGCAGATTTCCTTCCCTAAAGAACATTAGTGAACCAGATGTGATTTTCCGACAATCAACAATGGTTTCATGGTCATCAGTAGATTCTTAATTCCAGATATTTTTTTATTGAATTCAAATTCCACCATCTGCCGTGGCGGGATTCGAACCCGGATCCCCAGAACATCAGCTGAGTTTCTGGATTGATAACCTAGTGATAATATCACTAGGCCAGGTTATGATGAGGTGCTCTCAACGGGGACTATTTCCATGCAACTGGTTCTATCATAAGCAGCTAGATCAGTGTGAGTAATATAGTGGCTTTTAATTGAAGTACAGAGAAAAATGCTTTGATGTGAAAAACCATTTCATTCTACATGTCGGAACCGGTACCTGAATTCTCATTATTTTAATGATACACTTGAAATTTTAGCCCTCTGATTTCTCCGATCACATTTGGAGTTTGATGATTCCTTTCCCTACCTTTGCACCAGGCATCATTACTGGGGTGAAGTGGGCTGTGAAAAGGAGGAGCCATCAATGGAGAGAATAATATCAGTTTTAATGGCCTCTGGCCAATAATCGATGAACTTGAGGAAAGACTATTACGAGGTAAAATTCCCTCAGGCATTCATCCCTCACTTCTGTAATAAGAAACTGTACAGTTGTTCATTAAAACTCGGTACTTTGCATTCTCACAGGAAATCAAGTGTCCATTTTAACAGTTCATCACAGAGGCCTCACCTTATCCACTTCACCGACTCAGCTAATAGCCTGCACCTTTCTGTCAGCATTACGTCCGAGTAAAAATTGTCTGTGGCAGTGAAGGTGATTACCACCTGGAATTCTTTTGAATCCGCACGGTTCCAGGTGACCACGGGAGGTCTTTGTTACTCAGGTGGCAGCACACAAGGTCAGCCCATCACAGCGCCTCGCAGTCTATTCCCCTCAGTATACGAGAGAGATCAAACCAATGCTATAGAAAGGCAGGGTGCAAGGAGAAAATGTCAAAATGCACATGGACCTTGAAGGTCTTGTGTGACCACCTTCTAATCTCATTAATTACAAAGGCTTTCAGTCAATATATATCTAGTGAGTCTGCATTGTGTTACAAATGCAAATATTTCGAAGATTGTCATGTTTCGGAACTGTGTCCTTAATTGCTTCAAGCTTTTAGGTGTCCAGATCACCAACAACCTGTCTTGGTCCTTCCATGCAGACGCTATAGATAAGAAAGCCCACCAAAGCTTCTCCTTTGAGGTGGTAATTTAACCTGAGGCTCATCACACCTCAGGCAAAGGGCAAAAGTTTATTTATTAGTGTCACAAGTAGGCTTGCATTAATGCTGCAATGAAGTTACTGTGAAAATCCCCTGGTCGCCACACTCCGGCACCTGTTCGGGTACACTGAGGGAGAATTTAGCATGGCCAATGCACCTAACCAGTAGATCTTTTGGACTGTGGGAGGAAACCGGTGCACCCAGAGGAAACCCACGCAGACACAGGGAGAAGGTGCAGACTCCGCACAGTGATCCAAGCCAGGAATCGAACCCAGGTCCCTGGTGCTGTGAGGAAACAATGCTAACCACTGTGCCACCATGCAAAGTTGAGAAGGTGGGGGAGTCATGATTAGCCACGGCTGGTATAGGAATTGAACCCACACTATTGGCGTCGCTTTGCATCACGAACTAGCCGTCTAGCCAATTGAGCTAAATCAACTCCCATTTCCCAATCAGTAACTTGCTGCTAAATATCAAAGAGTGTCCGGTTCTGCGATAATGATGTTTTGCATGTTCAATGAGTACAAAACCCAGATGCGTATGATATTTGATCAACTTTGGCTGGGAACTACCACTATTACACTGAGCATTTACTGAAGATCACTAAATCAACTGTTGTTTCCTCAGGAAGTTCTAACTTTGAAAATGGGCAAGGCAAATAGTTTTATGAATCCAATTCCAAATCAGACAAACAACAAGAACATTTATCTGATAGCCCCGGGGTGTGTAAACTGTTGACTGAAATCTCCTGTGGATGTTTTGCTACCAATCAAAGTGCAGAGGCAGTGAGGGACATTTCCCAGTTTTACTTCAGGGAACAAAGAGGAGCGGTCATTTGAAAAGGAAAATGGGTGCCTTGAAATGCGTCTGAAATTTTCTTTTAATCGAATCATTTTAGGGAGCGGTCTGAAGAAAGGTTATTCCTATTAAATGAACAAAGTTTCTTTATTAGGGGACCCTTTAAAGAAGGATTGTTGGAGCAAAACACAAAGGGAAGGAAAGAGTCAGAGTTAATATCAAGCATGCTTCTGGAACAAAAGCAGAAAATGCTGGAAAACCTCAGCAGGTCTGACAGCATCTGTGGAGAGAGCCAACATTTCGAGTCTGGATGACCCTTCGTCAGAGGCTGCCGGCCTCTGATTGGCAAGATGCCCACCATGCAGGTGAAATTCAGGTGGAAAACTGCCCCAGAAGGAGTGGGAATCCCTGATGATAGCCAACTGATCTATATCCTGCTGTATCCTCTGATGGTCCTCATTGCTATCCGCAAATCCACCAACCTTTGTGTTGTCCGCAAACTTACTAATCAATCCAGTTACATTTTCCTCCAAATCATTTATATATATTACAAACAGCAAATGTCCCAGCACTGATCCCTGAGGAACACCACTTATCACAGCCCTCCATTCAGAAACGCACCCTTAAGTCCAGGAAAAAATTTCTACGGAACTGTGGAAACGTTTTTGAGTGTCGGATGGCAATGGAACTGAATTGATCAGAACTGCTTTTTCTGGTACTGATCTGAATAAACAGAACCATTAGACAACACACTGAAATATCATAGCACCTGACACCACCCCCATGTCCCAATGGGCTGAGTTAGTAGGTCATGAATGGGGGTGGCAGGGTGGCACAGTGGTTAGCACCGCTGCCTCACAGCACCAGGGACCTGGTGCTATCTCTTATAGAGATAGATAGGTTCTTGATTAATAAGGGGATCAGGGGTTATGGAGAAAAGGCAGGAGAATGGGGATGAGAAAAATATCAGCCATGATTGAATGGCAGAGAAAACTTGATGGGCCGAGTGGCCTAATTCTGCCCCTATGTCTTATGGTTCAATTCCGGCCTCGGGTGACTGTCTGTATGGAGCTTGCACATTCTCCTTGTGTTTGGGTGCTCTGGTTTCCTCCCACAGTCCAAAGATGTGCGGGTTAGCTGGATTGGCTATGGTAAATTGCCCCTTTGTGTTCAAAGATATGTAAGTTCCTTCTTCACGTTGAGCTGTGATTAGCTTGTGGTTTGTGAATTGATTGAATATTTACTTTATCCTCACTCAGTGTTAATTCCTCCCATTTAGAGTTGAATTGAGGAGGATATCGGTGAGAGAAGGAGGGGAATGTATCTTCATCATTTTTCAGCCTCCTGGTGTCCAAAGAAGTGTAGGCGAGGGGGATTTGCACAGTAGATGTGTGGGGTTACGGGGTAGGTCCGGGGCTTGGGCCTGAGTAGGATGCTCTTTCGAAGAGTCGGTGCAGACTCTTAGAAATCCTTCAGCACAGAAAGAGGCCGTTCGGCCCATCGAGTCTGCACCGACCACAATCCCACCCAGACCCTACCCCCATATCCCACCCACTAATCCCTCTAACCTACGCATCCCAGGACACTAAGGGGCAATTTTAGCATGGCCAATCAACCTAACCTGCACATCTTTGGACTGTGGGAGGAAACCGGAGCACCCGGAGGAAACCCACACAGACACGGGGAGAATGTGCAAACTCCACACAGACAGTGACCCGAGCCGGGAATCGAACCCAGGTCCCTGGAGCTGTGAGGCAGCAGTGCTAACCACTGTGCTACCGTGCCGACTCGATGGGCCAAAGGCCTCCTGCTGTACTGTTGGACTTCTATGATTCTATGAGGAGGCTGCTGCTAAAGCCTATGGACTGGTGGACATTGGGGCATTGAGGGAGATGGTCACAGTGAGAGTAAAACCTGGGCCTGCCTCTGGAAATCTGGAGTGCATCTGAGAAAGCTCCGTTTTACCAGAACACTGTTCGGAAAGGAAGACTTTGAAATCAGTGCGAAAAAAGAATCACTGTACAATGGCAGCAAGGAGAAGAGGTCACCAAAGGTCACCCAGTTTTACTGACAAGGCCATTGGGTTGCTGTTCAGTGAGGGGAGGAAGGGGAGAGATATCCTATTTCCCTGGCACGGAAGGAGAGGAGGAAGTGGCACAATCAGCATAGCAATAACTGACTGCCATCATCAACAGCAACGGGCTAAGGATGTGGACGCAATGCCAGAAAATGTTTAACAACTTCATCGGAAAGTTGGCATAAATCTTCACTCTTAGCAAGCTCCGTGGCAACAACCTAATATTTTCCTGGCACTCATTGTTAAGTGTTCATTTCAATAACATCAGATAAGCATGATTGAGTCTCTTACCCACTTAGGATCCACTCCGTGGTCACAGATACTCCTCCATGTAAGTGCCTCCAGGGTGTTACTTGTACATTAACTGCACTGTATCCAGGTTGTGAACTGTTCAGGAGTCTGACTGCTTACAAACCTGATCCGTTCATATACATCAGCAGGTACAGAAGTGAATGGAAGAAGATGGAGTTCCATTTTCAAATGTCACGTGTTAGTGTTCAGATACGCTATCCAAAAGCTGCCTGCCACCTCTCCAACCAGGCAAATGGTAAGCCTCTCCCCAATGAGCCCTAGCACGGGACGGCACGGTAGCACCGTGGTTAGCACTGTTTCCTCACAGTGCCAGGGACTCAGGTTCGATTCCTAGCTTTGAGTCACTGTCTGAGCGGAGTTTGCACCTTTTCCCCGTGTCTGCGTGTGTTTCCTCCGGGTGCTCCGGTTTCCTCCCAAAGACCATAAGACATCGGGGCAAAATTAGGCCACTCGGCCCATCGAGTCTGCTCCACCATTCAATCATGGCTGATATTTTTCTCATCCCCATTCTCCTGCCTTTTCCCCATAACCCCTGATCCCCTTATTAATCAAGAACCTATCTATCTCTGTCTTAAAGACACTCAATGACTTGGCCTCCACATCCTTCTGTGGCAAAGAGCTCCACAGATTCACCACTCTCTGGCTGAGGAAATTCCTCATCATCTCTGTTTTAAAGGATCGTCCCTTTAGTCTAAGGTTGTGCCCTCTGGCTCTAGTTTTTCCTACGAGTGGAAACACCCTCTCCACGTCCAGTCTATCCAGGCCTCGCAGTATCCTGTAAGACATACTAGTTAGGTGCATTGGCCATGCTAAATTCTCCCTCAGTGTACCCGAACAGGCGTCGGAGTGTGGCAACTGGGGGATTTTCACAGTAACTTCACTGCAGTGTTGCCTACTTGTGACAGTAATAAATAAATGTTCAACCTCGTGGGGAGTGTATTTCAAGCCAAGTTATTGTCAAAGTACAGTTTGGAAGATGGAATAAAGTGGCAATTTTAATTCCGTTGCCTGCTGTATATCTCCTAATTTTCATTTTTAGTCAGTGGAGGTGAAAATCAGGCCAATGAGCGGCTGAGTTGATATTATCTGTTTTATCCTATCACAGAAAAGTCACAACTCCACCCCTCCCCAAAGAGTTTAGCTCAGGCAGAGAGTCAACTGTAGGTTGGATCTCTGAATCACAGAGTTCTGGGTTCAAATCTCACTTCACGTGGAGGCATTAGAGAGAGTGCAGAGAAGGTTTACCAGGATGTTGCCTGGTATGGAGGGTCTTAGCTATGAGGAGAGATTGGGTAAACTGGGGTTGTTCTCCCTGGAAAGACGGAGACTGAGACTAGAGGTGTACAAGATTATGAAGGGGATAGATAGAGTGAACGGTGGGAAGCTTTTTCCCAGATCAGAAGTGACGTTCACGAGGGGTCACGGGCTCAAGGTGAGAGGGGCGAAGTATAACTCAGATATCAGAGGGACGTTTTTTACACAGAGGGTGGTGGGGGCCTGGAATGCGCTGCCAAGTAGGGTGGTGGAGGCAGGCACGCTGACATCGTTTAAGACTTACCTGGATAGTCACATGAGCAGCCTGGGAATGGAGGGATACAAACGATTGGTCTAGTTGGACCAAGGAGCGGCACAGGCTTGGAGGGCCGAAGGGCCTGTTTCCTGTGCTGTACTGTTCTTTGTTCTTTGTTCTTTGTTCAAGATTCAAACACAAAAATCCAGGCTGACACTCGAGTGCAGTACCGAGGGAGTGCTGCACTAGCGGAGATGCCATCTTTTAAGTAGGACATTTAAACTGAAGCCCTACCTGCCTGCCCGGGTGGAAAGATCCCATGGCTGCTAGTCAATAAAGTGCAGGGGAGTTAACCCTGGCATCCTGGCCAGTGTTTAGCCATTTTTACAGATCTTCGAAGTCCAAAGATGTGCAGGTTAGGTTGACTCACCATGCTAAATTGACCCTTAGTGTCAGGGCGATTAGCAGGGTAAATGCGTGGGGTTACAGGGATAGGGCCTGGGATTGTAGTTGGTGCAGGCTCGATGGGCCGAATATCCTGCTTCTGCCCTGGAGGGATTCCATGATTCTATGATTCAGGCCACTATCACATAGTTGTTTCTGGGAGCTTGCTGTGCACAAATTGGTGGCTGCATTTCCTACATTTCAACAGCGACCATACTTCAAAAGGTACTTCATTGGCTGCAAGGTGCTTTGAGATATTCAGGGGTCGTGAAATGTGCCCTGCAAATGCAAGTCTTCACTTCTCTCTAGTAAATCTCCTGGGAATAAAGACGGGACGTAAGGGCATGTTTCTGTTGGTGAAATACTAGAGCGCGGGATCTTACAACCTCGCTCGAATGAGACTGGTGTGGAAATTAAGTTGTAATTCCAGCTATGGCCAAACATTTAATTTACTTTGTTCTACAAGATTAAGGATGCTCTCTTCAAATAAATGGGACTTGTGAAACTATCGTTAAAAGCAGTTCAAAACTGCAGATGCTGGTGTGGAAATTAAGTTACAACAACTATGGCAGGCAACTCTGTCAGTAAAAATGGAAAGACGGCCTCATCGAGGTCAGTGGTTGTGTATTCGGGAAAGAGACTAATCTAACCTTGTGTCAGTTTCATAAACACTGCATTCCCGGACTTGGCCACAGGATGAACCAAAGATACATTACCATGATAAATACCCAAAAAACAAGATATGTTGACATATGATACTCATGAAGGAGATGGTTTTCTATTGGATAAGAAAGGACAAAAAGCTATGCTATGATTGGTGGACTCTCAATTCAAATAAAGGATTAGATAGCTGCTCGTTTCCCATTTGCTGTAATGAACTATAACAGCTAATTATCCGTATGGATCGACAGAACATCACAGTGATGTTCACTGGGTCTGTTCTCCTTGCTAGCGAGTAATAAAAGTTTAGGACATTGAGTACTCCCCGTGCATTGTCTGGTTAACCCTCAACACCGGAAATTCCTTCTCGAGGTCAATGGACATTTCCGTTCTCTGCCCCTCGCCTGCTCCGATTCCATGGCGGACGAACGGGTAGAATTCCGGGGGCTGGACGTTTCTCACAAGTACCATTTTTTCTCAGCCTCATAGTTCATGAGCAAGTCATCTGGTGAAAAACAGAAAGGACAGACCATAGGATACATGATTTATGGCCGAGATTAATAGAATTGTTCACTCAAAATGTAGGTATTGCATAAATTATTCGATCAAGTTATCATAAAGGATGTATTTTTAAATGAGCAAATTGGTATTTGATGGCAGGCATCAATCTTAATTGTAGTCAGTAATATGAATAACCGCATTTCTGAATGAAACCTTTATCATCCCAAACAAGTGGATTTTGCACACACCTAAAATACTGCCATTATTAGAATTTTTTTTATTATTCATTCATGGAACATGGGCATCACTAGCTGTGATGTGGAGATGCCAGCGTTGGACTGGAGTAAACGCAGTAAGAAGTCTCACAACATCAGGTTAAAGTCCAACAGGTTTATTTGGTAGCACAAGCCACTAGCTTTCGGAGCACTGTCCCTTCATCTGGTGAGTGGGAGTTGTGTTCACAAACAGGGCATATATAGACTCAATTTACATGATAATGGTTGGAATGTGAGTCTTTACAGGTAATCAAGTCTTAAAGTTACAGACAATGTGAGTGGAGAGAGGATTAAGCACAGGTTAAAGAGATATGTATTGTCTCCAGCCAGGACAGTTAGTGAGATTTTGCAAGCCTAGACAAGTCGTGGGGGTTACAGATAATGTGACATGAACCCAAGATCCCGGTTGAGGCCGTCCTCATGTGTACAGAACTTGGCTATCAGTTTCTGCTCAGCAATTCTGCGTTGTCGTGTGTCATGAAGGTCACCTTGGAGAATGCTTACCCAAAGATCAGAGGCTGAATGCCCGTGACTGCTGAAGTGTTCCCCAACAGGAAGAGAACACTCCTGCCTGGTGATTGTCGAGTGGTGTTCATTCATCCATTGTCGTAGCGTCTGCATGGTCTCCTCAATGTACCATGCCTCGGGACATCCTTTCCTGCAGCGTATCAGAGAGACAACGTTGGCCGAGTTGCAAGAGTATGTACCGTGTACCTGGTGGATGGTGTTCTCACGTGAGATGATGGCATCCGTGTCGATGATCCGGCACGTCTTGCAGCGGTTGCTGTGGCAGGGTTGTGTGGTGTCGTGGTCACTGTTCTCCTGAAGGCTGGGTAGTTTGCTGCGGACAATGGTCTGTTTGAGGTTGTGCGGTTGTTTGAAGGCAAGAAGTGGGATATGGGGATGGCCTTGGTGAGATGTTTGTCTTCATCGATGACATGTTGAAGGCTCCGGAGAAGATTCGCGTAGCTTCTCCGCTCCGGGGAAGTACTGGACGACGGAGGGTACTCTGTCCGCCGTGTCCTGTGTTTGTCTTCTGAGGAGGTCGGTGCCATCCCCTACGGACAAGCCCTCCGTATACACAGGATCTGCTCGGATGAGGAGGATCGCAACAGACACCTCCAGACGCTGAAAGATGCCCTCATAAGAACAGGATATGGCGCTCGACGCATCGATCGACAGTTCCGATGCGCCACAGCGAAAAACTGCACCGACCTCCTCAGAAGACAAACATGGGACATGGTGGACAGAGTACCCTTCGTCGTCCCGTCCAAGGCCTTCCCCACACCCCCACTTCTTGCCTTCAAACAACCTCACAACCTCAAACAGACCATTGTCCGCAGCAAACTACCCAGTCTTCAGGAGAACAGTAACCACGACACCACACAACCCTGCCACAGCAACCTCTGCAAGACGTGCCAGATCATCGACACGGATGCCATCATCTCACGCGAGAACACCATCCACCAGGTACACGGTTCATGCTCTTGCAACTTGGCTAATGTTGTCTACCTGATACGCTGCAGGAAAGGATGTCCCGAGGCATGGTACATTGGGGAGACCATGCAGACGCTAGGACAATGGATGAATGAACACCGCTCGACAATCACCAGGCAGGAGTGTTCTCTTCCTGTTGGGGAACACTTCAGCAGTCACGGGCATTCGGCCTCTGATCTTCAGGTAAGCGTTCTCCAAGGCGGCCTTCACGACACACGACAGCGCAGAGTCACTGAGCAGAAACTGACAGCCAAGTTCTGCACACATAAGGACGGCCTCAACCAGGATCTTGGGTTCATGTCACACTATCTGTAACCCCCACGACTTGCCTGGGCTTGCAAAATCTCACTAACTGTCTTGGCTGGACACAATACACATCTCTTTAACCTGTGCTTAACCCTCTCTCCACTCACATTGTCTGTACCTTTAAGACTTGATTACCTGTAAAGACTCACATTCCAACCATTATCTTGTAAATTGAGTTTGGGTCTTTATATGCCCTGTTTGTGAACAGAACTCCCACCCACCTGATGAAGGGGCAGTGCTCCGAAAGCTTGTGGCTTTTGCTACCAAATTAACCTGTTGGACTTTAACCTGGTGTTGTGAGACTTCTTACATCACTAGCTGGCCAGCATTTATTGCCCATCCCTATTTGCCCTTGAGAAGGTGGTAGTGACAACTGAGAGGCTTGCACGGCCATTTCAGAGGGCAGTTGAGAGTCAACCACATTGGGTCGGGAGTCACATGTAGGCCAGACCAGCTAAGGATGGCAGACTTCCTTCCCTAAAGGACATTAGTGAACCAGATGGGTTTTTCCCTGACAATTGACAAAAGTTTCATGGTTATCATTAGACTTTTAATTCCACATTTGTATTGAATTCAAATTTCACCATCTGTCATTGTAGGATTTGAACCTGGGTCCCCCAGAACATTAGCTGAGTTTCTGGATCAATAGTCTAGCGATAACACCACTAGGCCATCGCCTCTGATAGAATTGCTATCAGCAGACCCAACCAGTATGGTCCAGTGTGCTGAGGAAGCTTTGTTTGACAGAAAGAACCTCTTGCTGTCAAATTATGATCTTTTCTTGTTGAGATGCCTTACTTGCTTGATTTTTTTTTGGAAATGAATTTAGATTGCAAACCATTGTGAAGTCTCAGCTGTCTGACCTGAGAATTATACTGATGAGATTCCATTCATTTCTTCTTACTCATTCAAGGCAGCTTCTTCAATCACAGAGGTTATATCGTCATAGGGGTTTCACGGACTTTCATTATCAAATCACTGCCATAGGGCATCAGTTGCTGAATATTCATTTGCAGCCTTCACACATATCCTCATGTATTGAGACATTTAGGCTGGGAAGTGGGAAGTTATAGAATCCCTACAGTGCAGAAAGAGGCCATTCGGCCCATCAGGCCTACACTGACAGGAATCCCACCCAGGCTCTATCCCTAAAACCCCACGTATTTACCCTGCTAGTCCCCCTAACACAAAGGGGCAATTTAGCACGGCCAATCCACCCAACCCGCACATCTTCCGGACTGTGGGAGGAAACCGGAGCACCCGGAGGAAACCCGCGTGGACACGAGGAGAATGTGCAAACTCCACACGGACAGTGACCCAAGCCGGGAATCGGACCCGGGGCCCTGGAGCTGTGAGCCAGCAGTGCTAACCATTGTGCCACAGGGGGGGTGGGGGGGGGGGGGGGGCTAGTTAGGTGATGAGGGAGGAGGTGGGGTAGGGAAAGGAGGGGACCTATTTCTGTGATATTTATCGTGGGCATGTTATGCCCCCTTTTGAGGATTGCCAACCCTCCAGGATTGGCCTGGCTTGGCCTGGAATTGGAGATCCATCTCCAGGACACTGCTGTGTGTAAACCTGAAGAAAAAATATCTTAAAAGATTGGTTTTTTTCTATTTTCTTTGAACACTTTGAGGATTGTTTGGCTAACACATAATCCAATGGGATAATGAGTCCTTTTGCTTTCCAATTTATGTAGGAAGGTATCACATGCAGGATGTGTAGGCCGACTAATTGGTGGAATGTGGGGGAAAGTCATGTGATGAAGTCTCCAGGAATATATTTAATCACAGTTGACAACCCGACCCCTTTGACCATTGTAGCCTCCCAGAACACATGGGAAATGATTTATTTTCTTTGTGGTCCCATCCATTGAAAATTATGCACATTACAACAAAAGCCCACCAGCTTTCGCAGGAGGTTAAGGAAATTCCGTATGTCCATTACGACTGTCTCCAATTTTTACAGATGCACCAGAGAAAGCCTCCTTTCCGGATGTATCACAGCTTGGTATGGTTCCTGCTCTGAACTAGACCGCAAGAAACCACAAAGGATTGTGAACGTAGCCCAGTCCATCACGCAAACCAGCCTCCCGTCCATTGACTCTATCTACACTTCCTCCTACCTCAGAAAAGCAGACAGCATAATCAAGGACCCCACGCACCCCGGACATTCACTCTTCCACCTTCTTCTGTTGGGAAAAGGATACAAAAGTCTGAGAGCACGGACCAACCGACTCAAGAACAGCTTCTTCCCTGCTGCTGTCAGACTTTCGAATGGATCTATCATATCATAGGGTCAGAAGGAGGCCATTCGGCCCATCAAGCCAGCACCAACCACAATCCCACCCAGGCCCTATTCTTATAACCCCACATATTTACCCTGCTAATCCCCCTGACACTAGGGTCAACTGAGCATGGGCAATCAACCTAGCCCGCACATCTTTGGACTGTGGGAGGAAACCCACACCGACATGGGGAGAATGTGCAAACTCCACACAGATAGTGACCCGAGGCTGGAATGGAACTGGGGTCCCTGGCCCTGTGAGGCAGCAGTGCTACCCACTGCGCCACCATGCCGCCCCTGATCTTAGGCTGATCTTTCTCTTCCCCATATCTGTAACTGCAACACTATATTCTGCACCCTCTCCTTTCCTTCTCCCCTATGTACTCTATGAACGGTATGTTTTGTCAGTATTATGAAGTTGTACGGACTAAGTAATGGCATGCTGGGAAAATTGGTCAACTATTTGGTACAATATAAGGACGGCTGACCAAGCTATTTCAAAATGCCTGACCCCTGTAAGACCTGATAAGGCTGGCTCCGCATAACCTAAGACATGAATAAGACCAGAGAAGGTCAGGCTATTCCAAAATGCCTGACCTCTCTAAGGCCTGATAAGATTGACTCCTCATAACCTAGGGCTGTATGAGTAAGACAAGATAAGGTCAGGGATGAAGGAGTCACAGACCTTTTTCTGTTACATCAAAGGACAGATAAGGGTATGAATGATGAGACAAAGAGTTCTAGGAGGTCAGCAGGTTGTGCCATGATTAATGACGTTGCTTATGATTCTATTACTGATCAAATTCCTGAATAAGCTCTGGTCACACAAACTGATAATGATTATGTATAAACTGTTTCTTTCTGTAAGCGGAGACTTGAGGAGGAATTAGCAAGTTGTACCAGCTGCTCTCTGAACTCAAGTTTCAGCCAATACTGCATGCAGTCTTTCGTAAATAAAGACTAAGTTATTTAGTCGGAACAAATTTTGTTGAGTCTTTCTATCACAGTCAAGAAGCAGGAAAGTTTCCACTTCAACAGTATAGCGCGCAAGAAACAATGCTTTCCACTGTATCCCAATACATGCGACAATAATAAATGAAATTGAATCAAATAATCCAACATCACTCCGAATGTCGATGTCTATTTCATTCCCCAACTATTGTTTCCCATGATTTCAAACACTGCCAGGACAGGTTTCTTCAGAGCAGGAGTAGGCCATTCAGCCCATCGAGACTGCTCCACCATTCAATACCATCATGGCTGATCGGACATTTCAATTGGTTTCTGCCCACTTTATCCCCGTAACCCTTTACATCACCGCTGACCAGCAATCTGTCAATCTCCACCTGAAACATACTCAACAGCCGAGCTTTCACAGCTCTCAGGAGTAGAGAATTCCAAAGATTCCCCACCCTCTGTGTGAACCTAACGCATTCTCTTCTGTAAACCTCGGGTTCTGCTGAGAGATTCTCACTGGAGCTACTCACTCCTGTGTTTCCCGCTTCTTAACTTCAGCAATGGGATGGTACTGCCCAAAATCAACTCAGAATCGACTAGCAACTTGGAAATTGGCCAAGAGACCAGGATGGCATGGTGGCACAGTGGTTAGCACTGCTGCCTCACAACGCCAGGGACCCGGGTTCAATTCCGGCCTCAGGTCACTGTCTGTGTGGAGTTTGCACATTCTCCCCATGTCTGCGTGAGTTTCCTCCGGGTGCTCCAGTTTCCTCCCACATTCCAAAGATGTGCAGATTAGGTTGATTGGCCAGGGTAAATTGACCCCAGTGTCAGGGGGATTGGCAGGGTTAATGTGTGGGTTTACGGGAATAAGGCCTGGGTGGAATTGTGGTTGGTACCGACTCCAGGGCTGAATGATCTCCTTCTGTACTGTAGGGATTCTATGCGACCCAACCAAGCTGAGGAGGAGTTTTAATGTCATTTGTCCGTCTCTTAGTTATTCGTACAGTCCTTTGTACCTTGGCTAACTTCAAACTCCTCCGAGTCGATAAGCAACGCTGCTCTGTCCTGAGCAGTGGATTGAGTATACTTGCCTTTAGTCAGTGGGGAGGTGATGGCCTAGTGGTTTTATTGCGAGACTATTAATCCAGCAACTCAGCTAATGTTCTGGGGTTCGAATCCCACCAATAAAAAATGTCTGGAATTTAGAATCTACTGATAACCATGAAACCATTGCGGATTGTCGGAAAAACCCAACTGGTTCACTAATGTCCTTTAGGGAAGGAAATCTGTCGTCCTTACCTGGTCTGGCCTACGCGTGACACCAGAGCCACAACAATGTGGTTGTCTTAACTGCCCTCGGAGCGACCTAGCAAACCATTCAGGGTGGCACGGTGGTTAGCACTGCTGCTTCACAGGGACCCAGGTTCGATTCCCGGCTTGGGTCACTGTCTGTGTGGAGTTTGCACGTTCTCCCCGTGTCTGCGTGGGTTTCCTCCGGGTGCTCCGGCTCCCTCCCACAGTCCGAAAGACGTGCTGGTACATTGACCTGAACAGGCAGCGGACTGTGGCGACTAGGGAAATTTCACAGTAACTTCATTGCAGTGTTAATGTAAGCCTTACTTGTGACAAATAAATAAACTTTACTTTTAAGTTGCATCACCACCACCTTCTCAAGGGCAACTCGGGATGGGCAATAAATGTTGCCGGTGCCAGCGAAGCCCGTGTCCCACAAATGAATAAAAAAAAGCAGGAGGATGAAAACAGTGCGAGGCGAAACTGGAGTGGGGTTTGCACATTCTCCCCGTGTCTGCGTGGGTTTCCTCCGGGTCCTCCACTTTCCTCCCACAGTCCAAAGATGTGCGGGTTAGGTTGATTGGCCAGGTTAAAAATTGCCCCTTAGAATCTTAAAATGCGTAGGTTAGAGGGATTAGCGGGTAAATATGTGGGGGTAGGGCCTGGGTGGGATTGTGGTCGGTGCAGACTCGATGGGCCGAATGGCCTCCTTCTGCACTCTAGGGTTTCTATGATCTATGATTCTATGAATCAGAACCAGTTAGCACTGGTGTTCCAATAAACTGCCCAGGGCAGACTAGTTTCTCCCACTGATTCAGACTGAGAGAATGGGTTTATCTGAACCGTTGCCTCTAACTATTCACCAATAGGCCACTCCAGTGATCATAGGTGTGGACGTTTACAGCAAACCTGAAACATAATGTCAATGTGTTATTTTGGCTAGTTAGAAACACAGAAACATAGAAGATAGGAGCAGGAGGAGGCCATTCGGCCCTTCGAGCCTGCTGCGCCCCTGTCACAATCATGGCTGATTGTCCAACTCAATAGCCTAATCCTGCTATAGAAACACAGCTGTTGTGTAAAGATTTTTCCAGTGCTCGGCTCATTAACTGCAGTAGCTGCAGCGTATGGCTGCAATTTTAGGAGGACGTTGAATTCTCTGCTGAACCTAGCAATTGTCTCACACGGAATCGGGTTTGACTCTGAGTTGAGCTTTTTTGATCACATATCCGTTCCAGCACTAAAACCCGCCAGATTCCGCCACACCCAACTCCGTCTCAGCCTCAGCTTACCTGCTGTCAAACTCCTTGTCCATGCCTTTGCTACCTCTGGACCTGACTATTCAAACACACTTCAGATCGGCCTCCCACATACAATGGCGCAATAGTTAGCACTGCTGCCTCACAACACCAGGGACCCGGGTTCAATTCCTGGCTTGGGTCTGTGTAGAGTTTGCATGTTCTCCCCGTGTCTGCGTGGGTTTCCCCCGGGTGCTCCAGTTTCCTCCCACAGTCCGAAAGACATGCTGGTTACATGCATTGGCCATGCTAAATTCTCCCTCAGTGCACCCGAACAGTTGCCGGAGCGTGGCGACTAGGGGATTTTCACAGTAACTTCCATTATGACATGGAGGTTGTCCCCATTTTGAGAAGCCACGCTAAATTCCCCAAAGAGGAATACCTTGCCTCGTAATCAGTTAAAAGTATGAGGGAAGGTGTGAACTGTTCTTCAGTAATGTTTAATGGTTATCCAACAGAAATACCTGACACTCACTTCAAAATGAACATTTAAAAATGTATTTATTTAACTAACTGGGAACTTTAATTAAACAAGTAACATGCCCCAAAAAAAAGATGCTACTGTTCAAATAAATACAAAGTCTATTCATTAACAAAACAGTCATAATTGAATTTTGTCACTCTCAGTAAAAATACAACCAGGTTTTGCGTTTTTTCAGAATCTTTTGGAGTTTGTTCGTTGATTTCTCTGTCTGTAAGTTCTTTCTGATTTGGTACCTTTCGCTGGTCAGATGATGCGTCCTCTTAAGATATATATAAAGCTGATAGAGTTGAGAACTGAGAACATTTAACTCTTGGCAACTGACATTTGTTCTCTCCCTCTCAAGGCTTGAGAGGTGGCAGTTGCTAACTCTTGTTTTTCCCTCTTGCACTCTCTTCTTTACCTGTGATGACCTATCAATTTTCCTACAATCGGATTAGTCTTTTTTTTCCGACATCATCAAATTCAAATCTAATAGGTTCTTGGTTATTGAGTGCCTGCTTTAAATTAATTGGGCAAAATTCAAACAACAGGTTGTCTTTGTCAAGATTACTCCTTGATACAAATGTTTCAGTCTGGGACTCCGGATGTACTTTGCAT
The DNA here is from genome assembly GCF_964213995.1 of Mustelus asterias. NCBI lineage: Eukaryota > Metazoa > Chordata > Chondrichthyes > Carcharhiniformes > Triakidae > Mustelus > Mustelus asterias. Next base: position 156,707,369 of record NC_135802.1, on the reverse strand, counting down.
TTTAAACCTCCAAGCACTGAAACAAAACCAGCTTTGAAAAGGGCACCGCAATGTTTTTTTTCCTCTAGCATTTTTACAAATTTTTACATTTTTATCAACATCACATTCCAAACTCCCAAACTCAGCTTCGCAACACTTCATTGCAGTGTTAATGTAAAACTGCTTGTGATACTAATAAATAAATGTTCAACTTTAAACTACCCTCTGTAAACTTGAGGTCACTCTAAACGCTGACACTCTCATCCTAACCCACCTCGGGAAAGGGGTGTTAGATTCCACCCGGTCTCACTCGTACCTTGCTGAAACAAACAGATCTTCTCCTGCATCCTGGTGATTCCTGCCAAAATGTTACAAGCGTGCAGCTTAGAATGTGGGTGCAGAGGCCCCAGAAGGCTCGCTTGGACATGGGAGGACGTAGCACGGGTGTGTCTACCATCTTGTGACACTAACCCTCCCCCAGTTCTCACATGGTGCATCACCGTGGCAATGTGCGACTTGCAATGGCACCGGTGTGCTGGCATTTGTAAGACTGTTAGAATGGAAATGTGGAGTGCCCAAATCGGGCAGGGCGAGGCAGTAATAAATCTGATGCGTTCTCTTTTATTATCAATGGTTTGGGTCCTTAAGGCCTTGATGGGGTGTCAGCATTTTCAGACCCAAACAGCCACCAGCACGAGATGTTGGGAGACTGAAAATGAAGGTTTGATAATGAGTGCCTCATATATGGGTGGCACGGTGGCACAGTGGTTAGCATTGCTGCCTCGCAGTGCCAGAGATATGGGTTTGAATCCTGGCTTCGGTCACTGCCTGTGTGGAGTCTGCGCGTTCTCCCCACGTCTGCGTGGGTTTCCTTCGGGTGCGCTGATTTCCTCCCACAGTCCAAAGATGTGCGGATCAAGTTGATTGGCTATGCCAAATTGCCCCTTACTGTCTCGGGATGCATGGGTTAGAGGGATTAGCAGGGTTGCGAGTATGTGGGGTTGCGGGGATAGGGCCTGGGTGGGATTGTTGTCAGTGCAGACTGGATGGGCTGAATGGCCTCCTTCTGCACTGTCGGGATTCTATGATATATCGTGATCTGGAATCGAACCCAGCACCAATTCCAACGGGCCACTGGAAAATCCGACCCTTTACCTCATGGATTAGCAGCCCAGGAAAACCAGTCCGAAGCAAATTAAAAACTGTTTTTTTCTTATTTCCTTCGAACTCTTTCAATTATTAGTTTCAAAAATATTGGAGGTAGAGAAAAGAGGTTGACTGAATGGGAGAAGGAGTTGGGGTCTGAGGTCAGAGGTCATGTCTCCAAACCCTCCAAGAGTTCACCCAATCGGAATTGGCAGCCTGAGCGGTTCACAAGTATTCAGCGTTGCATGACAAGTATAATCATATCTGTTTGGAAACACTCTGATCTGCGAAGCAATGAGGAACAGGATGTACCTTCAGCTTGGCGAGGTGTTAGGAACATCTCCAGAAACCCATTAAACATCAAGGAGGAAGAAAACCTTGCAGAAAGATGGAGCCCCAGCTTTCACCATCCACCTCAATCCCTTTGTTTGTGCACCAGAGAACTTGGATGAAGCAGATTAGAAGGTCAGTGATGTATCTCATTGCCTCAGTAATCTATCTCAGACTACGGCCGGAATTTTACCAGCACGCCCACCCCGATTCCGGGGGCGGGTGAGACTCGGAGAACGGCATTCTCTGTTGGCCTCGGGTGGGTCCGTACAAACCTCGGGCGGACGTGCCGGTAACATTCCGCCCACCAGTTCTGGGGTTTCCTGATCTTTGAATTACATCGTGTCGTAATTTGTACGGGGGCCAGTTTAGCTTAAGTTGGCTGGACGACTGGCTCGTGATGCGGAGCAACACCAACAGTGAGAGTTCAATTCCCGTACCAGCTGAGGCTATTCATGAGGCAGTTGCAACCTTTAAGAGCCTGGGTTACATGTTGCATTCCCAACTGCACCTGGCTGTCTGCCTCCAACACAGACGTTCCTGCTGAGGATCCCAGCCAGACTGGAATCTCATGGATTGTGCAAGACCTTCAAAGCCCCAGTGAGGTTTAACTCACTTGGAATTTTAGCAAGCACCCAATGTGCTGTCCCAAAGCTCCCGGATCGAAACATCTGCCCTACTGTTGCCATTCAGAGGCCAGTGCTCATGCATTCCGCAGTCTGCAGCTTAAACAAATTTGCCATTGATGGAGTCAGCTTGTTGTGTAGGTGAGATGGATTAGACATGGTAAATGTGTGGGGTTACGGGAATAGGGCTTGTGTGAGACTGTTGTTGGCGCAGACACAATGCACCAAATGACCTCCTTCTGCACAGTAGGGATTCTGATTCTGTGACCTCTTTCTCTGGGACAACTATATTTAGGCTGTAACAGCAATCATTAACCCACATTTCTGCAGGATTTGTCAGAAAAATCCTGTGATTACGTGAGGAAAATATTAGGAAACTTCCCACTGGAAAATCCACAGAGATATCTTATAATTGAATCTCCAGTCTTTTGGAAATGAATAGCCTTTGTATAAAACTGGGCAAGAACTCTCTGGTGATATTGGACAATGCACTATTTGCATAAAAATATAATTTGCCAATAATATTCCTTCTTTCAGCATCAGGGTTTGCAATGTTGATATTTTTTCAGAATGAGCCACAACAGAAACACTCATCCCTGCCTTTGTTACCTCTCAACTCAATTGCTCGATTGTTCTGGGCGGCACAGTGGTTAGCACTGCTGCTTTACAGCACTAGGGACCTGGGTTCGATTCCCGGCTTGGGTCACTGTCTGTGTGGAGTCTGCACGTTCTCCCCGTGTCTGCGCGGGTTTCCTCCGGGTGCTCCAGTTTCCTCACACATTCTGAAAGATGTGCTGGTTATGTGCATTCATAGAATCATAGAAACCCTACAGTACAGAAAGAGGCCATTCGGCCCATCGAGTCTGCACCGACCACAATCCCACCCAGGCCCTACCCCCATATCCCTACATATTTTAGCCACTAATCCCTCTAACCTACGCATCTCAGGATACTAAGGGGCAATTTTAGCATGGCCAATCAACCTAACCCGCACATATTTGGACTGTGGGAGGAAACCGGAGCACCCGGAAGAAACCCACGCAGACACGAGAAGAATGTGCAAACTCCACACAGACAGTGACCCAAGCCGAGAATCGAACCCAGGTCCCTGGAGCTGTGAAGCAGCAGTGCTAACCACTGTGCTACCGTGCCGCATTGACCCGAAGAAATGTTGGACTGTGGCAACTAGGGGAATTTCACAGTAACTTCATTGCAGTGTGAATGTAAGCCTTACTTGTGACTAATAAATAAACTTTCACTTTATTCTTGGCTACTCTCTCACATTCCATAAATTTTCGATAATCTGAAACACTGCTATCCCGCGTCTGAATTCACAGCAAGTCCCATTCCCCTATCACCCCCGTGAACTACATCATCTCCCAGTCAAGAGGAACATTCATTGTAAAACTCACATCCTTGCTTTTGAATCCCTCCGTGGCCTCTCCCCTCCCTGTCTCTGCAATCTGTTCCAACCCCACAATCCCACAAGATCTCTGCGGTACTCCAATTCTGTCCTTTGGTATATTCCCAGTTGTAATCGCTCCACCATTGGCGGCCATGCCTTCAGCAGCCTGGGTCCCCGGCACTGGAATTCCCTCCCTGCTGCCTCGTTATCTCTCTTCCCAACTATAACATACACTTGAAAATCTACCCCTTTGACCAAACCTTTGAGACAAACAGGAATTGCTGGAAATATTCGGCAGGCTTTGCAATGCCTGTGGAGCGGGGAAATTGGGTTAACGATTCATAGAGGCACAGCCTCTGACTGATCTTGTAGTCACATAGTCCGGTTCAGGTTCTGGTTAATGGCATAACCCCCTGGATGGTAATGCCATTGAATGTCAAAGCATGATGGTCAGATTCCCTTTAGTTGGAGATGGTGATTGCCTGGCACTTGTGTGGCGCGAATGTCACTTACCACCTGGCTGCCCAAGCCTGGCTTGGCCACATCCATGGCCGCGAAACACGCTGGGGAGGGAGAGGTGTGGAAAATCCCGCCCATTGACTACATTGTCAAGGAGTGTCACTGAGTGAACTTGAAGGCTGGTCTTAAAGAACTCCATCGATACACTGACGAGGCTACTGCTTGGCTCTGTGGCTGTGCTCTCGCTAAATACATTTATTAACTTTCTCTTTGAAGATGGAGATACAGATATTCATAATGCTAAAGGTAACTTCTTCAGTTTTCTGCCAAACGCAATGAATTGCTTGGAAAACAGTGAATTAAAGCAGCTGTCAAGATGGTCCTTATCTCAAAGGGTGACAAGGGAGTTTTAACACAAATGATCTGCATTTATCAATAGGTTTACTAACAATTACACATATATTTTAATTAATACCATCAGACCCATTTATAGACTGTTCAGGATTTAAATTTGAACAATTTGACAAATGAGGATTGAATTCCAGAAGAATGTTGTTTAATTCTCCTGACTTCTCCCCTGGTTATGGGATGAATTTTCAGCTAAATCCACAAACTATTTTTCATACACTATAGATCAGCAGGTGGGTACATAGATTGAAATCGAGCAGAACTGGTTTTTATTCATTCTCAAGATGGGGGATGCCAAGACCAATTGCCCATCCCAACTTGCCTGGACTGAGTGGCGCATTAGGGTAAACAACAACACTGGTGTGGGACTGGGGTCACACGGAAGCCAGCCGGTACGGTACAGCAGGTTTCCTTTGCGAAAGGACATTAGTAAAACCATTTGGGTTTTTGCAACCATCCAATATCTTCACGGCCACTTTTACTAACAGCAGTTCCAGATTTCCACGACACTGAAATCACATTCTTAAATGATTTTAATGCAATTGGAACACAGTTTTTTCTGAGTTCTTAGCCTAGTCTTATGGAATTCATTGCTGCACAAGGTTGTAGAGGCCAGGTCATTGAGTATATTTAAGACAGAGATAGGTAGGTTCTTGATTGGTAAGGGGAGAAAAGGTCATGGGGAAAAGATGGGAGAATGAGGTTGAGAAACTTATCAGCCATGATTGAATGACAGAACAGATTCGATGGACCGAATGGCCTAATTCTGCTCCTATATCTTATGGTCTTATGGTCTTCAGGGCTGTCAGGTGCCACCACTCTCCTGCAGACACTGAGGGCCCAATTTTGCCGTTGCGTCGCACCCATTTTCGGGCGCAAAAATGTGGTAAAGTCGGGTGTGAGGCCATTAGCACGATCCACGCCCACGTCCGCGCAGATGACCACTTTACCAACGCCCGGGAAAGGCCGCGATCTGGGGGCGCCTGAGAACAGGTTTCCAAGTCGGATCTGAATTGCGCCCAGATTCAGCACTTAGAATGAAAATGGTAAAATCGGACCCTGAGTGATAACTGGCTGTAACTCATTTGTCATGACCTCTGTTGCTATCCATGTTTCTGCTCCGTACATTGATTTGACATTGGTGCTACAAAAAAACAAGTTTGGTCCTTTATAGGGAGGTGGTGGAGTCGTGGGAATGTCACTGAGCTAGTAATCTAGAAGGCCAAGCTAACGCTTTGAGGACATGGGTTCAAAACCCACTATGGCAAATGGTGGAATTTCAATTTAGTGAGGATGGCACGGTGGCACTGCTGCCTCACAGCGCCAGGGACCCGGGTTCGATTCCGGCCTTGGGTGACTGTCTGTGTGGAGTTTGCACGTTCTCCCCGTGTCTGCGTGGGTTACCTCCGGGTGCTCCGCTTACCTCCCACAGTCCAAAGATATGTACGTTAGATGGATTGGCCATGTTAAATTGCTCCTTAGTGTTCAAAGATGTGTATGTTAGATGGATTAGCCATGGTAAATGTGTGGGTTTATGGGGATAGGTGGGAGAAAGGGCCTGGGTAAGAGACTCCGTCAGGGAGTCGGTGCAGACTTGATGTGGATTGGCCATGCTAAAATGCAGGTTATGGGGGTTGGCCATGCTAAAATGCCCCTTAGTGTCCAAAGTTGTGCAGGTCAGGTGGATTGGCCATGCTAAATTGCCCCTTAGTGTCCAAAGTTGTGCAGATTAGGTGGATTAGCCGTGCTAAATTGACCCTTAGTGTCCAAAGTTGTGCAGATTAGGTGGATTGGCCATGCTAAATTGCCCCTTAGTGTCCAAAGTTGTGCAGATTAGGTGGATTGGCCATGCTAAATTGCCCCTTAGTGTCCAAAGGTGTGTAGGTTAGGCGGACTGGCCATGGTAACAGTTCAGGGTCACAGGGGTAGGGCGGGGAGTGGGTCTGAGAGTCGGTGCAGACTCGATGGGCTGAATGGCCTCCTTCTGCACTGTAGGGATTTTATAGGGAGTCTATGGATTATGATCATGGTTTGGGGGGCACTTTAACTCTTTACTAGTCTGCGTAAATGGAGCAGTTAAGATAGAAGTCCAAATTTCCAACTCCTCTTCCAGTGATCTGGGCTTTTAGAGCTTATGATTTTGGTAGGAGCATCATTGATAAGTGCAAATAGGGACCCCAACATCCGCTCCAGGGGGGTGGGGGGGCATGCATCCTGTCGCTGGGTGAATCTAAGGGAAAGTCAGCAAGAGTTAACGGTTTAAAAAAATAAACCCAGAAGGAAACTCCAGGACTCTGCTGCCCTGTGCTTCCCTTCTCTTGCCCCTCAGAGTTGCGAGGCTCTCAGACAAGCACTGTCCTGACCTTACCTTTCTACTGACAGCCTCCTGCTGGCCACTCTCTCATCGACCCCCCCCACCCATCCGCCCAACCCCCATCGCTGGCCTGAAGTTTACTTCTGAACAGGGTCCAAATGAGAACCAGGCGGTTCAAATCCATCCTCTGAGACAGATTGCTGTCTGTTCCCCATCCATCTTCCCCGGTTAAGTTAAACCAGCCGCCAACATTTTGGATCTCCGAATATGCAGCGGGGGATAAGATTGCTGTTCTAACCTTCCCTGTTCTCGCTTAGATATCGTTCTCAGTTCTCCATCTTTGCTGATGGGCGATGATGTTTCACAAATAGGCAAAATTATTCATACCCTCAAAGCTTCGCCCACCTAATGACCCTGTCTTTCTGAGTTTATGCACATTACTTTCATTTAGTCTAAAGTTAAATGTTTATTTATTACTGTCACAAGTAACACTGCAGTGAAGTTACTGTGAAAATCCCCCCAGTCACCACACTCCGGCGCCTGTTCGGGTACACTGAGAGAGAATTTAGCACGGCTAATGTACCTAACCAGCACACCTTTCGGACTGTGGGAGGAAACCGGAGGACCCGGAGGAAACCCACGCAGACACAGAGAGAACGTGCAGAAGGTGACCCAAGCCAGGAATCAAACCCGGGTCCCTGGTGCCGTGAGGCAGCAGTGCTAACCACCGTGCCACCGTGCCGCCCGCAAATCTGTGGAGATGCCGGGCGCAGTGGTTAGCACTGCTGCCTCACAGGGACTTGGGTTCGATTCCTGGCTTGGGTCACTATTTGCACATTCTCCCTGTGTCTGTGTGGGTTTCCTTCGGGTGCTCCAGTTTCCTCCCACAATCCAAAGATGTGCTGGTTAGGTGCATTGGCCATGCTAAATGGCACCTTAGTAGGGATGCGTAGGCTAGAGGGATTAGTGGGGTAAATATGTGGGGTTACAGGGATAGGGCCTGGGTGGGATTGTGGTCGGTGCAGACTCGATGGGCCGAATGGCCTCCTTCTGCACTGTAGGGATTCTATGATTCTTTCTATGTATTGATCCCAGGCCCTCATACATGCAAAGCATGCACCTCTACCACTGAGCTACACCCTCTCCTAATCAATATTGAGATTTGTTTGCAGCTTGCTTTGTAGTTTATCAGTCTTGCTCTAAAGAACAATGTCGTAGGTGAACTCCAAGTATCTATGTAAGTCATGTAAGTAATGCCCATTGTAGGCCGGGATTTTGCCCTTCTGGTCTCCTTTTCAACATCTACTACTGCAGGATATAGGAAAGAAAAGAGTAACGTATCCTGTGATCTTCCACTAGCCACTTTGAAGGATCTGGACTGGCATTGTTCGATACTCTCTGCACGATGAATAAATCTCGGTTGGCCTTGTTTGCACTTACCTTCAAACGAGTCTCTGCTAGTGGTGTCTGGGGGCGCAGTTGGAGTCGATTGATTTTAGCAGCTCCTTGAAATATTCTGACACCTTTCGAGTGGGCGGTTGTTTTGTTTTGCAGGTGACAGTGCAATGTTTGACCTTCACTGTCTTGTCTACTGTCTTCGACCTTCTTGCAAGCCTGTATGGATTTTTCCTTTTTGGTTGTTGTGCTGCATTTTGTAACATTCCCTTCTTTTCACTTCTTTAATCACTCTCTGAATCCTTCTTTCATGTTTCTGTTTGAGCGACTCTCGCATGTGTATTTTTTTAAGGCTGTTTCTTCCTCTTCCGCCTACCTTCAACTTTCTGCCCTGTGATTCACAACAAGGTTTAAGAATAGTCCAAAATTAGGCCTCACAAATGTTTAAACTTTGAATCATGGTAGTAGAAAGCCTCTAATCTAACTTTCATGCATTAACTTTGCTCTGTTCTTCCTATCATTTTATGTATTTTTATATTCGACTTGGAACGATTGATGTAAAATTTACCTCACAGTTCAATCTTTGCCTCTAGTGGAAGCTGAGTTTTAGTAAATAAACCTTTGGAAAAAAACACCCCTATTTGCGCTCTCTCTCTTTCACTTTCCAAAGGTTTCCTCTCACGTTCCTATCCAGTCACAAGAAAACCAGGAACTGGGGTTGACCACTTGGCCCATCGAGCCTGCTCTGGCCATTCAAAACGACCATGGCTGATCTTGGGCCTCAACTCCATATTCCCGCCCACTCCCCATATCCCTTAATTTCCCGAGAGATCAAAACTCTGTCCATCCCAGTCTTGAATACATTCAATGATGGAGCACCCACAACCGTCTGGGTAGAGAATTCCAAAAATCCACAACCCTTTGAATGAAGAAATTTCTCCCCATCTCAGTCCTAAATGACTTACCTTTACCCTGAGACTGTGCCACCTCCATTCCTCGTTGCCAAGGTTTCTTTGTCTATGTTGTAGAGTTCTTTTATTCATTCATGGGAGATGGGCCTCACTGGCTGGCCAGCATTTATAGCCCATCCCTAGTTGCTCTTGTTCAGAGGGCAGTTGAGAGTCAACCACATTGTTGTGGCTCTGGAGTCACATGTAGGCCAGACCATGTAAGGATGGCAGATTTCCTTCCCTAAAGGACATCAGTGAACCAGATGGGTTTTTCTGACCAAAGAATCCCTACCGTGCAGAAGGAGGCCATTTGGCCCATTGAGTCTGCACCGACAACAATCCTACCTAAGGCCTATCCCTGTAACCCCACATATTTACCCCACTCACACCTTGAACCTACACATCACGGGACGCTAAGGGGCAATTTTAGCATGGCCAATGCACCTAACCCGCACATCTTTGGACTATGGGAGGAAACTGGAGCACCCGGAGGAAACCCATGCAACCACGGGGAGAACGTGCAAACTCCACACAGACAGTGGCCCAAGCCGGGAATTGAACCCAGATCTCTGGAGCTGTGAGGCAGCAGTGCTAACTCCCGTACCACCATGCCTTCATCGTCATCAGTAGATTCTTAATTCCAGGTGTTTTTTTAATTGAATTCAAATTCCACCATCTGCTGTGGTGGGATTCGAACCCAGGTTCCCAGAACATTAGCTGAATTTCTGGATTAATAATGCCACTAGGCCATCATCTCCCCCTAGGTGTCGCGATTTCATATTTATTGGAATGCTGCCCTTCATTTTTCCTCCACACAAACTCCACGTTACATCTGTCTGTCCTTTAGTCTTTGTTGATGTTAGACTTTCTCAGTTTAAACCTACCTGGGCAGTGGCTTGAGATTCAACTTCTCCAACAGTTGTCCAAAAGAGAAAATGCTGGAAAATCTCAGCAGGTCTGGCAGCATCTGTGAGGAGAGAAAAGATCTGATGTTTCGAGTCCAGGTGACCCTTTGCATTTTCTCTTTTGGTTTCAGATTCCAGCATCCGCAGTAATTTGCTTTTATATGGAAGCTGTTGTCCGTTTGTTGGGACTGGCGAAAGAACAGAGATGTAGGTACATATGCCACTCACTTACTGAAACATTGAGGAGGATTTTCCAGCCCTTACAGGAAGTGGAATCTTCCAGACCCACTGAAGGTGACCCCTGACTCCCCCCACGGTGGTTTCCCGGCGGCCGGATGGGTGGGTGGGCCGGATATTGGCGGGACCAGAAGACTCTGCCAGCGGTGAATCCTCTGCTGGAAAATATTCCGCAGGGAGGGCTGGAAAATCCCATTCCTTTACTCTTGGTGATGTTTTTCAGGTCAGACTGGCAAACTTTTCAAAGGTTGATTTTCAGGGATTTCAGGGCCCTTCACAGATGCGACCATGTATTATTCTGTTGGTTGTGACAAATGGCAATAATTTATCCTTTCTGAAGCCATTTCGTTTGAGGATAAAGTTTCTTCCAGTAATCAAAAGAGAAAGTGCTGGAAAATCTCACCAGGTCTGGCAGTATCCATAAGGAGAGAAAAGAGCTGACATTTCGAGTCCAGATGACCCTTTGTCAAAGCTAAAAGGCAGAGAAAGTGGGAGATATTCTCTCTCCCCCTATCCACATTCGAATTTGCTTTTATCCAAGTTTCTTCCAGTGTTTGACTATGAAAATACGTAAAATCCTGTCGAACATAAAATCTAGATTTATGTCAACGCTCACCCAACTAAATCCACATCGTACATTCCTCAAATCTGCCCTTGATCCTCATTCAACCTGAATTAATATCCTGCCTGTATATCGAGTTGAAGAGTTCACATTTCCTTCAGTGGCGCTCAAGAAAATCCAGCATTTGAATACATTGTTCGGTGCGATTCTAATTACGAAATAGTGTCTGACTATTCACTGACACGCAAAGGAGTCCATTATTAATTTTACAAAGGCAATGGTTACTGGCGGAATTAATTATTTTTTGTGTTATTCCTGGGGCGTTGGAGTTCCAGTAATAAATAAACATTCCACAGCTGAAGCATCACTAAAAGGGTTTTGTTTTCTCTTAGTTCATGCAGTTAAACCCCCCTCCCAGAGCTTTTATCGTGTAAAGGAATTACTTCACTTTTTTGATGGTAAGATCTATTGATAGCACATAGGAACATAGGAATTAGGAGCATGGGTTGGCATGATGGCACAGTGGTTAGCACTGCTGCCTCACAGCGCCAGAGACCCAGGTTCAATTCCCGGCTTGGGACACTGTCTGCGAGGAGTTGCATGTTCTCCCCGTGTCTACGTGGGTTTCCTCCGGGTGCTCTGGTTTCCTCCTACAGTCCAAAGATGTGCTGGTTAGGTGGATTGGCCATGCTAAATTGCCCCTTAGTATCAGAGGGACTAGCTAGGGTAAATGCATGGGGTTATGGGAATAGGGCCTGGGTGGGATTGTGGTCAGTGCAGACTCGATGGGCTGAATGGCCTCCTTCTGCCCTGTAGGATTCTATGATTCCATAAGTAGAAAAATTCAGCCCTTCGAGCCTGCTCCGCCATTCAATCAGATCATGGCTGATCTCTTCCTGGTCTCAAATCCATTTCCCCACCTGTTCCCCATCTCCCCTTATCCCTTTTTTCTCTCAGAAATATATCTAGCTCCTTCTTGAAACCATTCAACAATACAGACTTCACCACGTTATGGGGCAGCGAGTTCCACAAATTCACCACCCTCTGCCAGAAGTCGTTCCTCCTCATCTCAGTTTTATATTTACCACCTCTCAGCCTATAACCTGTGACCTCTTGTTCTAGATTGTCCCACACGAGGAAACATGTGGTCTATATTTACTTTATCCATCCCATTTAAAATTTTATATACCTCAATCAGATCCCCTCTCATCCTTCCAAACTCCAGCGAGTAGAAGCCCAATTAAAACAAGCCTGTTTCTGTGGGTGGGGTTTTCCTGCCCCTCTGAACGCTCCAGCCACCACTGGAATTATCCAGTCCCGTCGAAAGTCGACGGAGTTTTGCCTGCTCCACCCCAGCCCCCACAGCAGCTCCCGCCGTGATGGGGCAGAAATATTCCGGCCTGTATCTTTCTCCCCATCTGGTCCTAGATTCCCAAAAGCCAGCCATCCCGATAACTGCACCACTGACACTGAACCTAGTGTTTTTTGTCCCCAGTCACAGAGAGGCTCCTTAATTGGATTTGCTAATTAACTGATATCCTTACTCACCGGGCAAGATCTCCTGCTCTTTCTGATGGTGGGTGTGGAGGCAGCCATAGTAGTTTAATTAGGCACGAGGGCGATATACCCGAACCGTACCAGCTTCCCGTATCCACCAGAATTAAGTTCTGGGTTGGAAGGCCCATGGTCGGCCTTCCCACCCCACGGCCAATTGAGGCCCTTAACAGGCCAATTAATGAGTGTTTAAGAGCCTTAGGCTTATATCCAATGGAGTTTAGAAGAGTGAGAGGGGGATCTCATAGAAACATATAGAATCCTAACAGGGTTAGACAGGGTAGATTCAGAAAGAATGTTCCTGATGGTGGGGGAGTCCAGAACTAGGGGTCATAGTTTGAGGATAAGGGGTAAACCTTTTAGAACTGAAGTGAGGAGAAATTCTTTCACCCAGGGGGTGGTGAATGTGTGGAATTCACGACCACAGAATGTGGTTGAGGCCAAAACGTTGTCTGATTTCAAGAAGAAAGTAGATATAGCTCTTGGGGCTAAAGGGATCAAGGGGAATGGGGGAAGGGGGGATCAGGATATTGAATTTGATGATCAGCCATGATGAGAATGAATGGCGGAGCAGGCTCGAAGGGCCAAATGGACTACTCCTGCTTCTAGTTTCTATGTTTCTATGTAGGCCCTCTGGTATTAACGCAACTGCAGACGGGGCTGCCACCTTCCAGTAACAATGGCTAAAACCGCATGGTCGGCTTGTCACCTCCTGGTGGGTGGGAGGGGTCCTTTGATCAAAGGTACTCAGTGCTTGATCAGGGGACTCGATATTGGGAAGAGGAGGGCCCACTGAGAGCCAACACCCTCCCCCGCCCTTGCTGCTGGCCCCTGCTCCCATCTCCCTGCAAAGCCCAGTCTCCGAACACCCCCACCTTACTGACCGATGGCTTTGGTTCCTCTGCAGTTCTGAGACTCCGGAGCCTGTCCTTCCAGCAGCTGCCACCACCTTTCCTGGGGCGCTGCTGAGCACAAGAGTTGTTGCTGCAGGTGAACACACTCCAAGCTCCTGGGTAATCCTGCCATGCTCCACCCCCGTGACGCTCCCTGTGACTGCGTCACCACGTAGCCATGTGGTGACCTGGTCAATAACCGTTACTGAGACTAGTTATCAATTCCAGATTTTATTAACTGAGTGTAAACTTCAACAAATGCCATGGTGGCATCTGAGCCTGGGCCTCTGGATTACTAGTCCAGTGACATTATCACTACACAACCATCTCCCTGAAGCTTGACGCCATCCAGGACAAAGCTTGATTATCACGACATCCACAAACATCCACTCCCTCCACCACCGATGCTCAGTAGCAGCAGTGTGTGCTATCTACAAGATGCACTGCAGCAATTCACCAAAGATCCTTTGACAGCACCTTCCAAACCCACAACCACTTCCATCTAGAAGGACAAGGGCAGCAGATACTTGGGAACACCACCACCTGCAAGTTCCCCACCAAGCCCCTCACTGACTTGGAAATATATCGCCGTTCCTTCGCAGTCGCTGGGTCAAAATCCTGGAATTCCCTCCCTAACGGCATTGTGGGTCAACCCACAGCACGTGGACTGCAGCGATTCAAGAAGGCAGCTCACCACCACCTTCTCAAGGGGCAACTAGGGATGTAATGCGCGATTAATCCACTTGGGAGGCTAGATCGTACCCGGGAATAAAGGCTTTTATTCGCAACAAGAATAGAGCATACTGCTTAACAATACAATCCCAGACTAAAGGGTCACTAGGAAGTGCAGTGACCTTTATACTCCTATAGGAAGGCGGAGCCAAATGGAGTGTACCACAGAACAATGCTAACAGGTGGAACACCCCAACCCTAACCCCAACAGTAACAAGAGTAACATATGTACAAGTACCCATAGTGATAACCATCTATGGTTCAGTACCCATAGTGGTAACCATCTATGGTTCACCACATTCACCCCTCCTTTAAAAACAAAGGCCGGTGGGGTAAAAAAACAATACGAACTGTCCATATGTTCACAAGTTCAGTCGTATCGGAGGTCCGCACCGTCTCTGCGACCTCCGCAGCACTGGCTCCAGTGCCGGTTCTGGTGACCGTGGTGTCCCTCTCTCCAAGGTGGTGTCCAGTGACTCCTCCAGTTCCTCACGCACCGGTGGACCTCGAGGTGGCGATAATCTCCTGGACTCAGGCAAGCTGTACACGGGAGTAAGAGGATTAAGTGGAGGTCCCGATACTGCCCGCGCCTTGTCAGGAGGGGAGAGAATGGGCAAAGGAACCCTAATCAGTGGTGCGGGAGCGACGGGGGTTTCCAGGTCCCCTGCAGGCGCCAGATCTCTGATAGAGACCATGTCCTCTCGCCCGTCAGGATATGCCACGTAGGCGTATTGAGAGTTGGCATGGAGGAGATGGACCTGTTCAACCAAAGGGTCGGACTTGCGGGTCCTAACATGCCGCCGCAGGAGGACAGGTCCTGAGTACGTCAACCAAGACGGCAGTGAGGTCCCAGAGGAAGACTTCCTAGGGAAGGTAAACATCCGTTCATGTGGGGTAGCATTGGTTGCCGTACACAGGAGGGACCGGATTGAATGGAGCGCATCAGAAAGTACCTCTTGCCAACGGGAGACTGGAAGACCCCGAGACCTTAACGCCAGTAAGACAGCCTTCCCGATTGTAGCGTTTTCTCTTTCGACCTGCCCGTTACCCCGGGGTTGTAACTCGTAGTCCTACTTGAGGCAATTCCTTTAGAGAGCAGGTATTGCCTCAAGTCGTCGCTCATAAACGACGAACCCCTTTCACTGTGGATATAACTGGGGTAGCCGAACAGGGTAAAAAGACTCCGCAGGGCTTTGATGACCGTGGCAGCGGACATGTCAGAACAGGGGATGGCAAAAGGGAATCGGGAGTATTCGTCAACCACGTTGAGGAAATACACATTCCGATCTGTCGAAGGAAGGGGGCCCTTGAAATCAACACTCAGTCGTTCAAAAAGGCGAGTGGCCTTGATGAGGTGTGCCCTGTCAGGCCGGTAGAAGTGCAGCTTGCACTCAGCACATACCTGGCAGCTTTGAGTTATCGACCTGGCATCCTCTATGGAGTAGGGCAGACTCCAGGCCTTTACAAAATGGAAGAGCCGAGTGATCCCCGGATGGCAGAGATCATTGTGGAGGGCCTGTAGCCGGTCCTCCTGCACACTGGCACATGTTCCACGCGACAGGGCATCTGAGGGCTCATTGAGCTTCCCCGGACGGTACATGATATCATAGTTGTAGGTGGAGAGTTCGATTCTCCACCTCAAGATTTTATCATTCTTAATTTTTCCCCTTAACATGTTGTTGAACATGAATGCCACGATCGCTGGTCCGTGAGCAGGGTAAATCATTTTCCAGCCAAATAATGGTGCCAATGCCGTACGGCCTCCACAATGGCCTGAGCCTCTTTTTCCACAGCGGAGTGCCGAATTTCAGGGCCTTGGAGGGTGCGGGAGAAAAGGCGACGGGCCTGCCCGCCTCGTTAAGTGTGGCGGCCAGGGCGAAATCAGATGCATCACTCTCCACCTGGAAGGGGATGGACTCATCGACAGCGTGCATCGTGGCTTTCGCGATGTCGGCTTTTATCCCTTCAAAGGCTAGGCGAGCCTCTGCTGTCAGGGGAAAAGAGGTAGATTTTATGAGCGGACGGGCTTTGTCCGCGTAATGGGGAACCCACTGTGCATAATACGAGAAGAAGCCTAAGCATCTTCTCAGTGCTTTGATGCTAGTGGGTAGGGGAAGTTCAAGGAGGGGACGCATACGGTCTGGATCGGGGCCAAGGACCCCATTTTCCACCACGTATCCGAGGATTGCTAGGCGGTGCTTGCTGAATACGCACTTCTCCCTGTTATAGGTCAGGTTCAGGCGAGACGCAGTGCGTAAAAACTTCAGGAGGTTGGCGTCGTGGTCCTGCTGGTCATGGCCGCAGATAGTGACGTTGTCCAGGTACGGGAAGGTAGCCCGTAGCCCGTTTTGGTCCACCATTCGGTCCATCTCACGCTGGAAGACCGAGACCCCATTAGTGACGCCAAAAGGGACCCTTAAGAAGTGGTAGAGATGGCCATCCGCCTCAAAGGCCGTGTATTTCCGGTCCTCTGGGCGAATGGAGAGCTGGTGGTAGGCTGACTTCAAGTCGATGGTGGAGAACACCCGGTACTGCGCAATCTGGTTGACCATGTCAGATATGCGCGGGAGAGGGTACGTGTCCAGCTGCGTGTACCTATTAATGGTCTGACTATAGCCTATGACCATCCAGGGCTTGTCTCCAGTCTTAACCACCACGACTTGTGCTCTCCATGGGCTAGTGCTAGGTTGAATGATCCCTTCCCTGAGGAGCCGCTGAACCTCAGATCGAATAAAGATCCGATCCTCAGCGCTGTAACGCCTGCTCTTAGTCGCAATGGGCTTGCAGCCTGGCACGAGATTTTCAAATAAGGAAGGCGGGGTAATTTTGAGCGTCGAGAGACTGCATGTGGAGCGCGCTGGGCAATTTGGAGGCTGCTGTTCTCCCACTGAAAGTGGAGGGAGTGGCCCATCGTACTGCAGGGTCACACTCTTCAGGTGGACCATAAAGTCTAGCCCCAGGAGTACCGAGCGCAAAGGTGCGGTAACACGAGGAGCCTGAAGTTCTCATAAACTGTGCCCCGCGCCGTTAAAGTTATCACGCAGCTCCCAAGAACGATAACAGATCGGGACCTCGACGCCATAGAGATTGTCTGCCTGACAGTTTGCACGCGGAGAGCGCACCGTTTCACTGTATCCGGATGGATGAAACTCTCCGTGCTCCCGCTGTCAAACAGACAATGTGTCAGGCGTCCGTTTACCTCTATGTCCATCATGGACTTGTCGAGTCTGTGAGGCTTGGCCTGGTCCAGGATGATTGACGCCACTGTTGGATCCCGAGTGTAACTGCAGGCAGCTGAGATGGTCGACGACGAGGACCCCTGCTGGTCGTCTGCGGCCAGTGTCGACCAAAATGGCTGCGCCCATGGATCGCACGTGGTCGATGGCGTTGAAAGTGGCGGCACCCGCAGGTCGCACGTGTCTTGCGTCATCGTCATCAGGAATTGGCGGCGCCTGTGAATCGCACGTGGTTGAAGACATCGACGAAGCTGGAGACGAGGAGACGGATCCTGGGGAGTCACACGCAGCACTGCTTGGCTTCGAAGGGGTCTTTGCTCAGCACACTTTTGCATAGTGCCCTTTCTTCCCACAAGCGGAGCAAAATACCGTCCTGGCCGGACATCTCTGACGAGTGTGCTTCGCCAATCCACAGAAATAGCACTGTGGGCCTCCTGGAGCTGCCGCAGCCGTCAGGTGCGAGGTTGAAAGCACGATCGCGCAGTTCCTAGGAGCCGCCGGGTAGAGTTGAGTCGGTGGCTGTACTTGCCACAATGTTCCCACATGGTCGGTGGGGTAAGTTTCAAGACTTCTGGAGGCCGTTTCCATCGCATCAGCCAATTCTACCGTCTTAGCTAGGTCCAAGATACCTTGCTCTAGCAGCCGCAGGCGAATATAGGATGAGCCAATTCCCGCCACGAACGCATCTCGGATCAGATCGTTAGTATATTGAGTAGCCGACACAGGTTTGCAATTGCAGGCTCTGGCTGCTGCTGAAGTTCGTGCAGGTACTGTCCCGTCGTTTCGCCGGGCTGCCGCCGTCGAGTGGCTAATAGGTGACGAGCATGAATCTCGTTTGGCGGTTTGTGGTACAGCTTCTTGAGTAATTCGATGGCCTCTTTGTAATCTTGGGAATCACGGATTGTTGCATACACAGTGTCGCTTACCCTTGCGTGGAGGACCCGCAATCTGTCGGCGTTGGTTTGGACTGCTGTTGAGGTGTCGATGTAATCCTGGAAACACTTCAACCAATGGTCGAAAGTGTTCGATGCTCCCGCGGCACGCGGATCCAAGGTTAGCCGATCGGGTTTCAGCATCTGCTTCATTTTTCTTTTCAGAACAAAATTTGTCGCGAATAAAATTGATGCGCGATTAATCCACTCGGGAGGCTAGATCGTACCCGGGAATAAAGGCTTTTATTCGCAACAAGAATAGAGCATACTGCTTAACAATACAATCCCAGACTAAAGGGTCACTAGGAAGTGCAGTGACCTTTATACTCCTATAGGAAGGCGGAGCCAAATGGAGTGTACCACAGAACAATACCAACAGGTGGAACACCCCAACCCTAACCCCAACAGTAACAAGAGTAACATATGTACAAGTACCCATAGTGATAACCATCTATGGTTCAGTACCCATGGTGGTAACCATCTATGGTTCACCACAGGATGG
Organism: Mustelus asterias; assembly: GCF_964213995.1. Classification (NCBI taxonomy): domain Eukaryota; kingdom Metazoa; phylum Chordata; class Chondrichthyes; order Carcharhiniformes; family Triakidae; genus Mustelus; species Mustelus asterias. The sequence goes on along the minus strand of NC_135802.1, from coordinate 156,688,804 downwards.
GCAGTAAATGCTGGCCTAGCGAGGGACGCCCGTGTCCCACAAATGAATAAAAAATATTCCTTCTGTGTTTCTCTGTCCTTTCTGTGCACTCTGTACCCTCGCAGCTCTGAGTCAATGCAAACCCCGCTCTCGCTGGTACATCTGTTATTCCTGGCACGTCACACTATTTCTTCAACACAAGCATTTCCAATTCTGCACATTGGTATAAAACACCAAGAACACTGACAAGCTATTACAGCACAGATTCCTGGGAAAGACAGAAAATAAATGATCAAAGTCCCATGTGTCAAATACAAATGGAACTGTTACAGATAAAAAGCACCTGAACAATGTTCGGATTTTATCATGGTGCTGCTATCTGAGAGCGTTGATGCTGTTGCTAAGGCGTGATTGATTCATTTTGGATTTCCAGAACCTATTTCAACCGTCCAATGGTAGAACTGAGGAAGCAATGATCACAGTTGATTCAGGCTGCCCACTGCCCCGGACTTTGCTCTGATATTCTCTTTTATATCTATATAATCTTTTAATCTGTATAATTTTTGAATCAAACAGTGATCAATAAATTAAACAAAAATGAGAAGGATGGAGGTTGCAGGTGGCAGGGTGGCACAGTGGGTAGCACTGCTGCCTCACAGCACCAGGGACCCGGGTTCAATCCCTGGCTTGGGTCACTATCTGTGTGGAGTTTGCACATTCTCCCCGTGTCTGCGTGAGTTTCCTCCGGTTGCTCTGGTTTCCTCCCACAGTCTGAAAGACGTGCTGGTTAGGTACATTGGCCGTGCTAAATTCTCCCTCAGTGTACCCGAACAGGCACCGGAGTGTGGCGACTAGGGGATTTTCACAGTAACTTCATGCAGTGTAATGTAAACCTACACTCATAAATAAACTTTAAGGAAGTCATTTGATTTGATTTATTATTGCCACATGTATTAGTACACAGTAAAAAGTATTGTTTTTTGCGCGCTATACAGACAAAGCATACCGTTCATAGAGAAGGAAAGGAGAGAGTGCAGAATGTAGTGTTACAGTCATAGCTAGAGTGTAGAGAAAGATCAACTTAATGCAAGGTAAGTCCATTCAAAAGTCTGACAGCAGCAGGGAAGAAGCTGTTCTCGAGTTGGTTGTGCAAATATCATTGTGCAGAATCTTCCCGTCCCGCCCGCCGCGGGGATAGTAGCGGGCGGGACACGGAACATGCAAAGGTCCGTTGACCTCGGGTGGGATTTTCCGGTTTTGGGGTGAGCGTGGCGGAAAATCCCACCTTGTGCCTTGTGTCCACTAACTCTCAGAACGAGCAACCCCGCTTTCGTTTCATCCTGGTCTTTGCGCATACTGTTCTATTTTTGTTATCAATTATTTACCCACCTGAAAGATTTTTACTGATTTTACTTCTCCCACTTTTTCTCCTAGAACATTCTGGCCAAGATTTTCTGCCTACAGATATATTGCCAGCTGTGGAGTGAATGCTGGCGGAAACTTTGCTTGGGGTGGGTGTTAACTCAATATTGATTGGATGCTTAACTGGATTGAGGCATCAACTGGTGGTTTATGTTTGCTCCTATGTGTAGGAGCAGTGTCCAGGCAGTGGGTGGAGAGGGTGCCCACCTGACCAGATCCCTGCCCCTCAACCACAGCTATGTTCATGGAGGGGTAATCTTGGAGGAGGAGTATAAGGTGTCCATCGGTACACTTCAGGCCCGCCACGACCAATGGGAACAGCAGGGGCTGGGTTGCAGCATCCCCCCCCCACCCCCGCCTCCGTCCGCCCCCCCCCCCCCGGGAATGACATTTTGATCTCATAGAATCATAGAATCCCTATCGTGCAGAAGGAGGCCATTCAGCCTATCAAGCCTTCTCTGAGTCTCTTACCAGGCCCTTTCCCCCACTCTATCCCCGTAAACCCACATATTTCCCATGGTTAATCCATCTAACATACACATCTTTGAACACTGACGGACAATTTAGCATGGCCAATCCATCTAACCTGCACATCTTTGGAGTGTGGGAGGAAACCGGAGCACCCGGAGGAAAGCCATGCAGACATGAGGAGAATGTGCAAACTCCACATAGACATTGGCCCAAGCCGGGAATCGAATCTGGGACCCTGGCGCTGTGAGGTAGCGGTGCTAACCACTGTGTCCCCGTGCTGGCCCAAATAATTATTAAGTTTCCTGTTGAAGTTTTGTTTTAGTTACCGTGCCTCCACCAGGGGCTGTCAATCCTCTCTCATTTTTGTTTAATTTATTGATTACTATTTTATTCAAAAGGATTATATCGGAGCAAAGTTCAGGCAGTGGGCGGTCAAGAGGAGTGCCTGAACCACCTTCTGCTCCTCCTCCACAGATTTATTCATGGCTGGGTGTCCTTCAAGATGGAGGACGGGGTGTCCACTGATACGCCTGAGGCCTTTCTTGGCCAGTGGGTACCACAGGGGCTGGGGTGCATCATCAGCTGCAGCAACATTTAATTTAATTTGATAAGTTTCAGAGGCTGTTAATTTGTTTATTATTTAATTTATCAATTAGCTTTTTTATTGGTAATTCATACAGTGTAAAGAGAAGCTTTAAGGGATTGTCCATTGCTCATTTGATTCTTAGTTCACTTGTTTCCTTTATTTGGTATACCCGGTCCGTGCCTGAGGACAGAAATGTGATCCAAAGGGCGGCGCGGTGACACAGTGGTTAGCACTGCTGCCTCACAGCGCCAGCGACCCAGGTTCGATTCCCGGCTTGGGTCACTGTCTGTGTGGAGTTTGCACATTCTCCCCGTGTCTGCGTGGGTTTCCTCCGGGTGCTCCGGTTTCCTCCCACAGTCTGAAGGACGTGCTGGTTAGGTGAATTGGCCGTGCTAAATTCTGCCTCAGTGTACCCGAACAGGCGCTGGATTGTGACCCCGAGTGACGACGAGGGGATTTTCACAGTAACTTCATTGCAGTGTTAATGTAAGCCTACTTGTGACACAAATAAATAAATTTAAATTTAAACCAAAGAATATAGAGGAGCAGACTGAAATGGGTTTTTGGATTAGAAGATGTATGTTTGTAAGGTAAAGACTGATAAAGTATGTAAAGATTTGTTCCAGTTCTATTTTTTGCCAGATTAGAACAAGGCATACCATATCCACATTGACTGAACCACATGTTTAACATTTGCTTACTGACATGTGGGGCACTTTGGCACAGTGGTTAGCACTGCTGCCTCACAGCGCCAGGGACCCGGGTTCGATTCCCGGCTTGGGTCACTGTGTGGAGTATGCACGTTCTCCCCCGTGTCTACGTGGGTTTCCTCCGGGTGCTCCGGTTTCCTCCCACAGTCCAAAGATGTGCAGGTTAGGTTGATTGGCCATGCTAAAATTGCCGCTTAGTGTCCAGGGATGCATAGATTAGAGGGATTAGTGGGGTAAATATGTCGGGTTGCAGGGATAGGGCCTGGGTGGGATTGTTGTTGGTGCAGACTCGATGGGCCGAATGGCCTCCTTCTGCACTGTAGAGTTTCTATGATTACTTCGCAGTGATTATTTTAAATGAATGTTCTCTAGTTATTGACACACTTGCCACTGAAAACAATAATTCCCCCCCCTCCCCCCCCATTTATCTTACTGAAACACTTTAGAATTTGCATAATCGTGCTTGTGGAAGGATTATACCTTAACCTGAGGCTGGGAAAGCGTTCTAATTTTAAGTTGTGTGTAGCAGAGAATCAGAATACTGCTTCTGACTCAGTCGGTAATTTCAAGATAAGCAGATTTTCCACAATCACCGTTATGTTACATTCAGTCCAAGGATAATGTGACGACCAGCTGCTCCAGTTCAATTGCTGTCGGCCTTTGCAATAAGCATGAAAACTGGCCTACTTATTCCCCATCACACAGTGGGTTCGAAACAAGCCAACCCCATGACTAATTAATCATTGCAGGTGTGAAAACTGACAATTATACATCCAAATCTAACCCACCTTGTTCTCTACGGATTTATACGCTGTACTTTCAATTATCGAACCAAAGAAAAGGGAACATTGTTTGTATTTCTATTTTGTGCTGGCTGTTATCCTTAAAACCAACACTGGTGACTTTAATCAAAGCAGAACAACGCGGAGATCCGAAATAAAAGCAGAAAAGGTTGGACAAGCTCAGCAGGTCAGGCAGCGTCTGTGGAAAGAGAGAGACCGAGCTAATGTTCCGAGTCCAATCTGACTTTAAATTGATAGCAGATTGAAACAGGCAGGGATGTCATAGCATCCAGACAGTGCAGAAGGAGGCCATTCAGCCCATCGAGTCTCCACTGACCACAATCCCACCCAGGGCCTATTCCCATAACCCCTCATATCCACCCCGCTAATCTCCCTGACATTAGGGTCAATTTAGCATGGCCAATCAACCTAACCCGCACATCTTTAGACTGTGGGAGGAAACCGGAGCATCCGGAGGAAACCCACGCAGACACAGGGAGAACATGCAAACTCCGCACAGACAGTGACCCGAGGCTGGAATTGAACCCGGGTCCCTGGCGCTGTGAGGCAGCAGTGCTAACCACTGTGTTACTCTAAGGGATGGCATGGTGGCACAAGTTTTTAGGTGTCCAGATCATCAACAACCTGTCCTGGTCCTCCCATGCCGACACTATAGTTAAGAAAGCCCACCAACGCCTCTACTTTCTCAGAAGACTAAGGAAATTTGGCCTGTCAGCTACGACTCTCACCAACTTTTACAGATGCACCATAGAAAGCATTCTTTCTGGTTGTATCACAGCTTGGTATGGCTCCTGCTCTGCCCAAGACCGCAAGAAACTACAAAAGGTCATGAATGAATCCCAGTCCATCATGCAAACCATCTCCCATCCATTGAATCTGTCTACACTTCTCGCTGCCTCGGCAAAGCAACCGATTAAGGACCCCATGCACCCCGGACATTCTCTCTTCCACCTTCTTCCTTCTGGAAAAAAATACAAAAGTTTGAGGTCACGTACCAACCGACTCAAGAACAGCTTCTTCTCTGCTGCCATCAGACTTTTTAATGGACTTACCTTGCATTAAGTTGATCTTTCTCTACACCCTAGCTATGATTGTAACACTACATTCTGCACTCTCTCGTTTCCTTCACTATGAACAGTACGTTTTGTCTGTATAGCGCGCAAGAAACAATACTTTTCACTGTATGTTAATACATGTGACAATAATAAATCAAATCAAATCAAAAAACGGACTCGCACCGGAGACCTGGGTTCGATTCCAGCCTGTGGAGTCTGCACATTCTCCCCATTTACAACATCATCGTAGTGGGTCTGATCTCAAACAATGGCGAGACAGAGTACAGGAATGAGACAGAGAATCTGGTGAACTGGTGCAGCAACAATAATCTCTCCCTCAATGTCAACAAAACAAAGGAGATAGTCATCAACTTCAGGAAACATAGAGGAGAACATGCCCCTGTCTACATCAATGGGAATGAAGTAGAAAGGGTCGAGAGCTTCAAGTTTTTAGGTGTCCAGATCACCAACAACCTGTCCTGGTCCCCCCATGCCGACACTATAGTTAAGAAAGCCCACCAACGCCTCTACTTTCTCAGAAGACTAAGGAAATTTGGCGTGTCAGCTATGACTCCCACCAACTTTTATAGATGCACCATAGAAAGCATTCTTTCTGGTTGTATCACAGCTTGGTATGGCTCCTGCTCTGCCCAAGACTGCAAAAAACTACAAAGATCATGAATGAAACCCAGTCCATCACTCAAACCAGCCTCCCACCCATTGAATCTACACTTCCCATTGCCTCGGAAAAGCAGCCAGCATAATCAAAGACTCCACGCACCCCGGACATTCTCTCTTCCACATTCTTCCTTCAGGAAAAAGATACAAAAGTCTGAGGTCACGTACCAAATGACTCAAGAACAGCTTCTTCCCTGCTGCTGTCAGACTTTTGAATGGACTTATCTCGCATTAAGTTGATCTTTCTCCACACCCTAGCTATGACTGTAACACTACATTCTGCACTCTCTCCTTTCCTTCTCTGTGAACGGTATGCTGTGTTTGTATAGTGAGCAAGAAACAATACTTTTCACTGTATGTTAATACATGTGACAATAATAAATCAAATCAAATCAAATCAAATCAGGTCACTGTCTGTACGGAGTCTGCACGTTCTCCCCATGTCTGCGTGGGTTTCCTCCGGGTGCTCCAGTTTCCTCCCACTGTCTGAAAGACGTGCTGGTTAGGTGTATTGGCCATGCTAAATTCTCCCTGTGTCAATGGGAATGAGACCTGCTCTTGTGTGGACAAGCTTTGGCTAAATGTCGTTCTAAGCATTTGAAGGCATGGTGTCCTGCTGGTGAACATGTCGACGCTATTTATACATTTTTTTTAGTGCAACGGGTTATTACCTTTTTTTTGTACCTTTCAGTACTTGAATTCTATTCAAAAAACCCAATTCAAATTAAGTCCAATCATGATCCCCACATGAGGGACAAACTAAATCCAAGCTGATGAGACAAGATACTGTATCCCATCTTGGGCTCAATCAAACAAGTTCCATGCTGACAGGATGAGGCATTGCTCCCCCTCCCGGGCTTAATCTAACGCTTCATCTTAGCCAAAAGGCCGAGGATGGCTTTGAAAAATTGCATCAGGTGAAGCCTCGGTTTATCCTCATTGGCTACCCTGGTCCTTTACTCTACCCTAGCCTGGGCAAACCACCATCGCAGGCGTCAGCACACCCCCCCCTCCACCCCGTGTAATGGGCTAGCCTCATTCCCCCCCCTTGCCTGATCATGGTTTCACCCCTACAGGCTTCTTCTCTGTGTTATATATTCCTCATTCACAGCGCCAGGGATCCGGGTTCGATTCTGGCTAGGGTCACTGTCTGTGCGGAGTCTGCACGTTCTCCCCGTGTCTGCGTGGGTTTCCTCCAGGTGCTCCGGTTTCCTCCCACAGTCCAGCTGGGAGCATTGGCCATGCTAAATTCTCCCTCAGTGTACCCAAACAGACACTCCCCTGTGAAAATCGCAATGAATGACTGTTTCCCCACGAAAACGGGTTTAGCAACTGAACCAGCCTCGCTTTCCTGTCCCCAGGTAGAAAATCCTGCCCTGAGAGTCATTACACCAAAGAAAGAAGCCATTCAGGCTACCCAATCTATGTTGGCTCTCAGTCTGTTCATAACTCTGAAAATAATAATAGGAGTATGTAAAGATTGGCTCCAGTTTTACCCTTCACCAAGTGGCTTCCTGAGTAGCAGAACAGAAAATCCAACCTAGCAGGACAATGGTCTCTTTGTTTTTCAGCGGGTGAATCTCTGTCCACGAATTTAATTTATAAGTTGCTTAATGTTAGGAAACAAACCTTTTTAAATGGTTTATAAGTGGTTAGCTCTGCTGCCTCACAGCGCCAGGGACCCGAGTTCAATTCCGGCCTCGGATCACTGTCTGTACAGAGTCTGCACGTTCTCCCCGTGTCTGCGTGGGCTTCCTCCGGGTGGTCCGGTTTCCTCCCACAGTCCAAAGATGTGCGAGTTAGGTTGATTGGCCAGGATAAATTGCCCCTTAGGGGATTAGCAGGGTAAATATGTGGGGTTACGGGAATAGGGCCTGGGTGGGATTATGGTCGGTGCAGACTTGATGAATGGCCTCCTTCTGCACTGTAGGGATTCCATAACATAATTTGACATTATATGACATGAGAATAGAAATTAATATTCTTAATATTCCTTAAAGACTTAGTTCGTACCAATGCCTCTCTCCACAATTCATGTCTTTGATAAAGACCAGATCAATCAATAGCAGAATGGTGCCACTTCCCCTACATAGTGCTTCATCTTATTTTAATAATGACAGGTAGCATCCACATAAAGGCCACCTTCAATTAACTGTAGAAAAACTGAACCAAGCTCCTCAGAGGGGAGGTATTAAAGATGGAGTTAATGGCCCATGTCAACTGCATTTGTCATTCTACTTTGTAAAGACAGATGGAGGTGTATTTTATGAATCTCGGTTATCGTATTCTCTGCTGCGTTGGGGAAGTTGTAGATACCTCATCGAGAGCAGAGGCTAGAAGCTTCAACTCCAAAATGATCACAGAGTTTATGCACGCGGGCAGGCGAGGAGGGGGCCACGCATGCCCAGTACGACATTTTCATCTTCTGTGGGCCTGTGCAAGAAGGAAAAATGGCACAAAAATCAGGTCATCAAGTTAAGCAAGAAGGGAATCAAGGATTATAGGATTCAGGCGGGAGTATGGAGTTGAGGATTATCACATCAGATCAATCATGATCACACTGAATGGAGGAGCAGACCTGATGGGCTGAATGGCCTACTTCTGCTCCGACATCTTCTGGTCTTATGGCCAGGTGACCAGGTGAGGAAAACCATTGCCGGAAAGTGGCCCAGGCAGGTGACAGAGAGAGGGAAGAAGGAGCGGTCCCAAAGGGGAGGGGGCAGGGAAAGGTCCCAAAGGAAGATCCAAGAGAGGGGACCAGGACAGGAAAAGGGTCCCTGTCCAGTTCAAAAGAGAGGAGTAGAGAAATGGGCTCTGACCAGGGAGAACAGACATTAAATGAAGAAGGCAGCCAAATGTTGGTGATCCCATGTATACATTGTTGGGGCAAAGGTATCCCTTTGGCGTAGTAGTGTCAAGCTTGGCACAGCCAAACAGCTGAAGTTGTGCTTGTGAGTTGGGGTTAGAGTGTATACTCGGCAATCTGCAGGAATGCAGTCTCGGGAGATGAGATTGAAATCGTACGAAGTGGGCCACTATTGATGTCCAAGTTGGAGTGACTTTGGAGAGAATTCCAAAGTTAGATCTTGAAGACTAGAATCCCTTGTGAGAGAAATTGAGTTTCAATGAGATTGGTTGACTCGTGTTATTGACGTCTAGGTGGGTTGTTGAAAAATCCATGGACTCTGTCTTGGTCACATCTGCCATTTATTGTGTAGTGTGGTGTATTTGATTACAGTTGGATGCTTAATTCACATGTACTTCATATTAACCCTGAATTTAAGAACATAAGATAGATTGTTAGGGTACCAGAGCAGAAACTCCAAAGTACATTATGAAGCCTGACTAGACCCCAGCAGTTTTTCTATTTTGGCATTAGTGTGGGGTGAGGTGTTTCACTCCATGTGTGATTCTATTGATACACCAGGAAACCTTTATCAAAACAAACTTTATTTAACAATACGGTTTAACTATAACAAATGAACTAGCTTAACTAGTTAAACATGACAAAATACAATTATTAACTGCTAATCTATCTCTTTTAGTTCTAATTCAAGCAACATTCCTCTTAAAGACTTAAACTCCTGTTCAAAAGGTAGCAAACATCATAGGCTTATGCGCTTGTATCTGTTAATAGTCCTAGAGCCATTTAAGCACCTCTGGAGAGAGAGAGGGGGAGAGAGAAGGGGGGGGGGGCGGAGAGAGAGAGAGAGAGAGAGAGAGAGACCTGTCTTCTGACTGCCCCAAACAACAGCCTCCAGAAAAAGAGAGACAAAAAGACACCTCTTGCTTCTCTCAGGACCAGGCAAAAAGGACTGCTTTTTCCATGGAAGCTTAGCTCCACCTATTAACACATGACTGCCTCCGTCAATCAACCTAATCAAAACCCTACTCTGAAACCCCAGGGGAAAACCCAAAATAGACAAAAATGCATTAACTCAAGTTAAGAAAAACAGATCCTTAGCTAAAATCAATCATTAGCCAGCATTCTCAGCATGTGAGCTGCCTGGTGCAGACAAATTGGCACCGTGTAAAACAGAGCTCAATTTTAAATATACCCCTACAAGAAAATTAATTTAAAAGTGCATTTCGTAAAAGCAGAGTATCATCACAACATTCTGTAAATTGTTTTTTCTCCTGATCTTGTATAATAAAGTTTATTTTTATCTGTTCAAAACCTTTGGAAGCGCATGGTGTTATTCATTGAGCAAATGTTTTGAATCTCAAAATTTGTCTACTGTAAACAAAATGCTATTGGTTCCTAACTGGATCTCACATAAAATTAGTGGGTCTGGCCTAGGATCATAACACCTTTCAAAAAAGTGTTTCTAATTCACCATAAGCTTCGAGATGAAAAACATCAGGGTACATTTTTGGGTTCCTTACCCAGTGATAACCTCTTGGAGCAGATTACTCATCTAATGTAACATGTTTCACTCCATCTACTTTCTCAGAAGACTAAAGAAACTTGGCATGTCATGGAATGTAAGTTGGATGAGTTCCACTATGGGTGGAAAGAGCATCTGGATATCCTCAGGCTGGTATTGACAAGATGGGCAGAATGGCTTCCTTCTGTGCTGTAACCTTTCTATAGTTCTATGGGTGGGTGATCCTTTCTGGAAAATTACTGATCAGGTGATGAAACTGAAATTTCATCCATATGGCTTTATCAGTAAAAAAACAATTTGCAGACAGAAAGAACATGTACACACATTGTGCCCCTAGAACAACATAAGTGACAGCCATTTACTGGCTCAGTCTCAGGGCAATCCCTTGAACAATCAGAGTTAAGTGGCTTGGTTTAAATTTTCAGACAATTCTTGGCTGTTAACTGCCAGTCATCATCCACTGGTGTATGCTCCACAGCAATGCTTCTACCAATCAGAGTTTATTTGGGGAGGCGATGGGCCAGTGGTATTATCACTAGACTATTAATCAAGAAACTCAGCTAATGTTCTGGGGACCCGGGTTCGAATCCCACCATGACAGGTGGCGGAATTTGAATTCAATACAAAATATCTGGAATTAAGAATCTACTGATAACCATGAAACCATTGTCAATTGTCGGAAAAACCCACCTGGTTCACTAATATCCCTTTAGGGAAGGAAATATGCCGTCCTTACCTGGTCTGGCCTACATGTGACTCCAGAGCCACAGTGATGCCCTCTGAACAAGGGCAACTAGGGATGGACAATAAATTCTGGCCAGTCAGCGATGCCCATGTCCCACAAATGAATAAATAAAAAGAGTCCACTGGCCAACCAATCAGCATTCTCTCCTCACACAGTATAAATTGTTGTTTTCTTTACATTTGGTATTCTTGTGCATTGACCTGAAGAGTGCAAGATGAAAAGCTTCAACAAATAAATCTTTTTTTAGCAATACACTAGTTCTGCACTGGCAAATGATTAATTTACAAAACGTTTCGTCTGACATTCAAGTTGTGAAAATGGATGGCAGTAACGATAATTTAATAAATTGCTACACCATTTTCAGCACAGTTTGCCCTAAAGCTATTCCACACTTGAAGAGCAGAGATTATTTCCTGGAAGGAGTTGTTTTGTTCAACTGATTATTATTTCCAAAATAAGAAACGCCTACTTTGATAAGCTCAGCGAGAATATAGATCTGAACATCAAAACAGTCTATTCTTCTTCCATCAGCAAATGCATGGATGGCCCAGTGGTTAACACTGCTGCCTCACAGCGCCAGGGACCCGGGTTCGATTCCGGCCTTGGGTCACTGTCTGTGTGGGGTTTGCACATTCTCCCCGTATCTGCGTGGGTTTCCTCCAGGGGTGCTCCGGTTTCCTCCCACAATCCAAAGATTTGTAGGTTAGGTGGATTGGCCATGCTAACTGTGCGGGTTTACAGGGATAGGATAAGTTGCTCTTCCGGAGAGTCAGTGCTGACTCGATGGACCGAATGATCTCCTTCTGCACAGTAGGGATTCTATGGTTCCATGGCATGGTGACACAGCGGTTCGCACTGCTGTCTCACAGCGGCGGGGACCCAGGTTCAATTCCGGCCTCGCGCCACATTGTGGAGTTTGCACATTCTCCCCGTGTCTGCGTGGGTTTCCTCCGGGTGCTCCGGTTTCCTCCCACAGTCCAAAGATGTGCGGGTTAGGTAGATTGGCCATGCTAAATTGACTATGAGTATTAGGGGGACTTACAGCGGTAAATATGTGGGTTGAGGGGATTGGCCCTGGGTGGGATTGTGATCGGCACACTCTCGATGGGCCAAATGGCCTCCTTCTGCACTGTAGGGATTCTATCAAAAAGGTTGCTAAATAAATGAAGGCGTGTAGGTTGGTTCTTGAGTGAAGTGGGAAAGCAGAGGGAGTATTGGCCTGATCGAGGGGAAAGGACGTTATTTAAGGCGATCTAAATATTCTTCCTAAAAAGGTGACAGGATGGCTCAAGAGTTAGACATGTGCAAATATACTTTCATAATGGCATGATCCAACCAGCAACAAAAGAAAAAGGCTGCTAATCTCACTAGAAAATAAAAAAATTGCTACTGCAACTACAAGATGTATTTGTTTATATAGCACTTCTAACACAATTACTGGAGCAGCTCAGAAGAAAATATGACCACGTGCCAGAAATGTTAGGCCAGATGAGTAAAAGCTTGATCAGAGAGGTAGGTTTGAAGGAGTGCCTTAAGGAGGAGAGTGAGGTAGAAAGGGTGGAGGGTGAAGGGAGGGAATTCCAGAACTTAGGGTCTAGGCAACTGAAGGCACGGGTGCCAGTAGTGGAGCGGTTAAAATTGGAGATGCTCAAGAGGCCAGAATTAGAGCAACAAAGACAACTTGATTTGATTTGATTTATTATTATCACATGTATTAGTATACAGTGAAAAATATTGTTCCTTGCACACTATACAGACAAAGCATACCGTTCATAGAGAAGGAAAGGAGAGAGTGCAGAATGTAGTGTTACAGTCATAGCTAGGGTGTGGAGAAAGATCAACTTAATGCGAGGTAGGTCCATTCAAAAGTCTGATGGCAGCAGGGAAGAAGCTGTTCTTGTGTCAGTTGGTACATGATCTCAGACTTTTGTAACTTTTTCCCAACGGAAGAAGGTGGAAGAGAGAATGTCCGGGGTCTATGGGGTCCTTAATTATGCTGGCTGCTTTCCTGAGGCAGCGGGAAGTGTGGACCGAGTCAATGGATGGGAAGCTGGTTTGCGTGATGGATTGGGCTACATTCATGATCTTTTGTAGTTTCTTGCGGGCTTGGACAGAGCAGGAGCCATACCAAGCTGTGATACAACCAGAAACAATGCTTTCTATGGTGCATCTGTAAAGGTTGATGAGAGTCATAGCGGACAAGCCAAATTTCCTTAGTCTTCTGAGAAAGTAGAGGCGTTGGTGGGCTTTCTTAACCAAAGTATTGGCATGGGGGGACCAGGACAGGTTGTTGGTGATCTGCACACCTAAACACTTGAAGCTTTCGACCATTTCTACTTCATCCCCGTTGATGTAGACAGGGGCATGTTCTCCACTACACCTCCTGAAGTTGATGACAATCTCCTCGGAGGAGTTTACAAAGATAGACAGTGGGGGAGGGGGTCAAGGAGGGGGGTAGCAAGGTGGGGGGGAGGGACAAAGTCCTGGAGGGATGAGAACATTAAAATAGGGGCACTGTTTATCTGGAGGCCAATATAAGGCAGTGAAGACAAGGATGGTAAGGGAATGATTTGAGGTCAGATACAAGTTTACGAAGAGCGTAGTGTGGGTACTACTGCCTCAGTGGACAGTTGGGCAAGAACTGGTACAGCATACAAGACAAGTCTGTCCCTACTTGGTAAAGCCTTGGCCAGGCCGCATTTGGAGTATTGCGTGCAGTTCTGGTTGTCACACTATCAAAAGGACGTGGAAGCTTTGGAGAGAATGCAAGGAAGGTTCACCAGAATGTTGCCTGGTGTTGAGGGGTGTTGACTATGAGGAGAGGTTGAATAAACTAGGATTGTTTACACTGGAAAGACTGAGGGGAGACCTGATAGAGGTCCACAAAATTATGAGAGGCATAGATAGGGTGGATAGTCAGAAACTTTTTCCCAGGGTGGAAGTGTCAATTACAAGGGGGCACAGGTTCACGGCGAAAGGGGAAATGTTTAAGGGAGATGTGGGGGGGGATTTTTTTTCACGCAGAGAGTGGTGGGTACCTGGAACACTCTGCCAGAGGAAGAGGTGGAAGCAGGCACATTAGCAACATTTAAGAGGCATCTGGATGGGTACTTGTATAGGGAGGGAATAGAGGGATACGGACTGAATAAGGGTAGGTTTATTTAGTTTAGTTAGGACATCATGATCGGCACGGGCTTTGAGGGCCGGAGGACCTTTTCTTTGTTCTTTGTACTCTATCAGAAGAGAAAGTGGCATATTGACTTTGAATGTGATTAACAATAAGTTGCTGGAGGATGATTGCATACTGATTACCATGCAGTCCACTGGTCATGATAGATAATCTCTTCCACATGGATCCATGTGCAGCACTCTCAGGGTTTAATTTGTGCATTGGACGCTGACTTACCGGGCTATTTATGGTGATGAGTGCCAATAATTTTACAGTGGAATAGACCCCAGTCCAAGGAGGGAAAACTAGTGCTCAGAGCAGGCATGAGGCTGGGAAATGAAATCAAATTCAAAACAAAAGCCCATGTATGCACGAGACCCTTCACATTAGCACCAATGATGCTTAGGAATAGAAACTGCCCTTTATTGATCAGCAGACTCAGAGAAACGAGGAGGAGACACTTCCATGAGAAATCAAGACCCTGAATGGAATGAGGAGTCTGATTTGAACAGAGGGAAGCAACAATAGCCACTGTCAATTGTCATATATGTAACTATGCTTCCCAATTATAATACATCACCTTGACCAACCTATTGTTACAGCTCTCAATATTCCTTCCGAACGATAGTTTTGTCTGATAATCCCCCTGTAAAGTATTTCGGGATGCTTCCCTACATTAAAGACACAATGTAAATCCAAGGTGTCACTATTCTACATGAGAATAAATGGTAATAATGGAACTGCCTGAAAGGGTGGTAGAGGTGGAAACCCTCACAGCATTTAGATGAACACTTGAAATACCACAGCACACAAGGCTACGGACTAAGTGCTGGAAGATGGGATTAGAATAGATGGGTGCTTGATGGCCGGCACAGACAGGATGGGCCGAAGGGCCTCTTTTTGCGTTGGAAAACTCTACTCTATGACTCAAAGAAAGACCCAACCACAGATTTTGGAAAAGTCGTCCATATCCGTCAGAATGTCTTTGTACAGGAATGCAATTAACCCACATTTAGCCGGAACCTTCTTGTGAGTGAAGCTAATTGGTGATTAACCAAATTCTACAAGGGGCCATTAGAATCTCTCTCTGTAAGAGAGAGAGAGAGAGAGAGAGGCAAGTGTTTATATAGCTTGAGAGGCACCACTCCATCTAGCATGGGACATGACAGGGAGATATCCCTCTCTGAAGTAGTAGAGCCAGACCGGTGATTGAACTTGCATTCAGCACCACACTAACCATCTAGCCAAAGTAAAAATAGCGATGATATTGCTGGCTAGAACAAGAGGCTGAAAAGCAAAGGCCTTCCCTAGCTATCTTCAGGCCTATTTAAAAATAATTACAGAAAACGACATACTCTGTTTTTCCAACCCAACTAAAGTAGTCAACAGAAGTGTTTCATTCTGCGAGAGATTGGAATAGAATGTAATTATATGTGTGGATCTATACTCCATATCTTGTGCTGTTCTGGGTTCGACAGTACTCGTGCATGTTCACTGTGGCGATTATTCTCACTCTGAACAGATTCAAAGCCGTTTAATGCTTACGGGATATTACCACATATAATATCATTGCAATAACGTGTCACGAGACCCCATTCTCATCATTTGCTGTTTGTTTTTTAGCAGAGAGGCAACATGCCCAGGAAAAGAAAATGGTGAGCCCCATGGGATGACCCAGTGGGAGTTTTAACAACACCAGGTTAAAGTCCAACAGGTTTATTTGGTAGCAAGTGCCATGTCCAACGCCGGCATCTCCACATCATGGCCCAGTGGCACAGTGGTTCACACTGCAGCCTCTCCACATCCCGGCATCTCCACATCATGGCCTCTCAGTGCCAGGGACCCGGGTTCAATTCCAGCCTTGGGTGACTGTCTGTGTGGAGTTTGCACATTCTCCCCGTGTCTTCCGGGTACTCTAGTTCCCTCCCGCGGTCCAACGGTGTGCAGGTTAGGTGGATTGGCCATGCAAAATTGCCCCTTAGTGTCCCAGGATGTGTAATTTAGGTGGATCAGCCATGGTAACATTGCCCCTTAGTGTTCCAAGATGTGTAGTTTAGAACATAGAACAATACAGCGCAGTACAGGCCCTTCGGCCCTCGTTGTTGCGCCGACCAGTGGTACCAATCTAAAGCCCCTCTAATCTACACTATTCCAATATCATCCATATCTTTATCCAATAACCACTTGAACGCTGTCAACGTTGACGAGTCCACCACTGCTGCAGGCAGGGCATTCCACAGCCTTACTACTCTCTGAGTAAAGAACCTACCTCTAACATCTGTCCTATATCTCTCACCCCTCAATTTAAAGCTATGTCCCCTCGTGCTGGCCAACACCATCCGAGGAAAAAGGCTCTCACTATCCACCCTATCTAATCCTCTGATCATCTTGTATGCCTCTATTAAGTCACCTCTTAACCTTCTTCTCTCTAACGAAAACAACCTCAAGTCCCTCAGCCTTTCCTCATACGATTTTCCCACCATACCAGGCAACATCCTGGTAAATCTCCTCTGCACCCTTTCCAACACTTCCACAACTTTCCTATAATACGGCGACCAGAACTATACGCAATACTCCAAACGCGGCCGCACCAGAGTTTTGTACAGTTGCAGCATGACGTCCTGGCTCCGAAACTCAATCCCTCTACCAATAAAAGCTAACACACCGTACGCCTTCTTAACAACCTGGGTGCCAACTTTCAGCGATCTATGCACATGGACACCCAGATCCCTCTGTTCATCCACACTACCAAGTATCTTACCATTAGCCCAGTACTCTGTACTCCTGTTACTCCTTCCAAAGTGAATCACTTCGCACTTTTCCGCATTAAACTCCATTTGCCACCTCTCAGCCCAGCTCTGCAGCTTATCTATGTTAGGTGGATTGGGTGGATTGGCCATGGTAAATTGCCCTTTAGTGTCCCAAGATGTGCAGGTTAGGTGGATTGGCCATGATAAATTGCCCCTTAGTGTCCCAAGATGTGCAGGTTAGGTAGATTAGCCACGGTAAATTGCCCCTTAGCATCAGGGTTAGGGGGATTAGCCATTATAAGTGCATGTGGTTATGGGGATAGAATCAGAGAATCTTACAGTGCAGAAGGAGGCCATTCTCTGACAGAGTATCTTCCCCAGGCCCTATCCCTGTAACCCTACATATTTGCCCTGCTAATTCCCCGAGCCTACACATCTTTGGACACTAAGGGATAATTTAGCATGTCCAATGCATCTAACCTGCGCATCTTTGGACTGTGGGAGGAAACCGGAGCACCCGTAGGAAACCCACACAGACACGGGGAGAACAGGCAAACTCCACACAGACAGTGACCCAAGACCGGAATTGAACCTGTGATCCCTGGAGCTGTGAGGCAGCCGTGCTAACCACTGTGCCATTGGGCCACTCAATAGGGGAGGGGGAGAGGGCCGAATGTTTAAAGTTTTAAGTTAAGTCACAAGTAGGCTTACATTAACACTGCGATGAAGTTACTGTGAAAATCCCCTAGTCGCCACACTCCGGCGCGGGTACACTGAGGAAGAATTTAGCACAACCAATGCACCTAACCAACACGTCTTTCAGACTGTGGGAGGAAACCGGAGCACCCGGAGGAAACCCACGCAGACACGGGGAGAACGTGCAGACTCCATACAGACAGTGACCCAAGCTGGGAATTGAACCCAGGTCTCTGACACAGTGATGGAGCAGTGCAGGCGGCTGCAATTACCCAGTCCCGCTGCTGTGAATGGCAATTTGGCTGAGCGCCAAATTCTCCATTCTTGCTGGCAGCGATAGCAGGGTGTGGGAGATCAGAGACTTCCAGCCAGTGTTTCTGATGGCAATAAATGGGTGCTATTACTGTGGTTTTCTTTTTGTCCTTTCATGGGATGTGGGTGTTGTTGGCATTTTTATTGCCCATCCCTAATTGCCCTTGAAAGATGGCGGTGAACTGCCTTCTGTAACCACTGCAGTCTGTGTAGTGTAGGTACACCCAGAGTGCTGTAAGGGAGGGAGTTCCAGGATTTTGACCCAGCAACGATGAAGGAAAAATGATATATTTCCAAGGGGGCTGCTCTTCCCGTACCAGAGCTATTATTGAATTGTCACAATCCTTGGTCAGGCCCCAGATTACGAGGGGATATCCAGTTAGAAAACAATAACATTTTGCTTAAAGTAGACCAATTTTGCGATTCAAGACACTTACAGAATGGAGAAAGATAGAAGGCTCCACGGGTTTTTGAACAAACAAAACTAAACTTTACTACACAATTTGAGAAAGATAAAACAATTTACAATATCTACCTGATACTCTATCATTCAGGGTAACCATGAGGTCTATGTGAATTAACAGGCGGACTGGGGTCGCATACACCACACTGCACAATAGATGACAAATGTGACCAAACCAGATTCCATGGATTTTGCAACAAACCATCCAGACATTTGTCATACTGTGAACCAACCATTCTTGCTGAAATTTCATCTTTTTCATGAGGGTCTCTAATTCCCACACTTAGCGATCTCACCTTGGAATTCTATCCAAAGTTCACTGCTACTCATTGAACAACAACTCATCTCGCAGAGTTTCAATTTCACCTACCAAGATTCCTTTCCCCGGATTGTCGAGTTCACAAAAGGCTGCTCTTTAACTCGACACTTCCTGCTCCCTTTGCTATGTTTGTACCAGAGCAACATTAACGATTATGAGAATGAAGCTAAATACTCAGTAAATTTGCGTGTACTGTATTAATTGATGCTGAACAAGCAGTTAACAAGCACAAAAAAAAACATTAACACTGCGCCTGTACGTTGGAGATATTCCAAAAGCAAATTTAGGAGCATGTGCAACACTTATAGTCTACTCGGTTAATGCCAAATGATGCAAATTACTGCCCCTTAAATGCACAATTAACACATGCATTAGCTCTAATGCACAGAGCAAATTAAACCCCCTAGAGTTCACAATGCAGCCACCGTAAACTAATCCCATTCGAGTAATGGAACAACAACCCTGGATCGCGCTGTGTATTCAGTTTAAATGGAATCGCTTCAAAACTGAGTGATATCAAACAAAAACAATCAGAGTGAATGTAGGACTTACGCACAGGTTTAAATTACAATTCAGTATTACTCTGGCAGCATGGATATAACTGAGAGATGCAAGTGCAGTGTTCATAGTGCAGCATAGCAAGTAACAATTTATAAGAGTAAATCACTTTTCAGTTTGCCTTTTAGAAGGAGATGCACAATATAACTATATATTCCAACCGGTAACACAGCAAACAAGCAGAGGAGGGGGCAGTTTAAGTTTTAAGTTTATTTACTAGTAAGCTTACATTAACACTGTAATGAAGTTACTGTGAAAATCCCTTAGTCGTCACACTCTGGCACCTGTTTGGGTATATTGAGGGAGAATTTAACACGTTATGATGTTAGTGTGCCTTTAAGAGATGTTTTCAAAATCATGCTCACAGCCTGAGGGGAGAAAGAACAAACTGAGGGCAGGTCAGGTGACAGGAGTTCATTTTCAGTTTCAGTTTTGGGAGTTGAGTTTTAGAAGGGGCAGCATGCTAAAAAATAAGTGTTTTCTCTCTCTCCTTGTTGTTTTGAACATTCTGTTGGTTATCTGCAAACAAGATCTTGTTTCCCTGAATGGTGAAAATCTGCTGCTGTTGGGGGCTGGACCAAAGTCTCTCTGATGTCCTGGGAAGCTGTTACGACTTCACCCTGTTCTGAGTGAATCAAGACTGAAAGTTTTCAATTCACCAAGCAAAGGACTCAATTTCCAGTCTTACGTGAGTATTAGTCCGTGCTGTGTTAAACTTGTGAAAAGGCTCTTTTGTCTATGGGATTAGTTTGATTGGAACATTGTAGATATCTTTGTTAAGAGTTATACATTATCATGATTGTTTGTTTCTTGGTTGTTTGGGCGGCATGGCGACACAGTGGTTAGCACTGCTGCCTCACAGCGCCAGGGTCCTGGGTTCAATTCCAACGTCGGGACACTGTCTGCGTGGAGTTTGCACATTCTCCCCCTGTCTGTGTGGGTTTTCTCCAGGTACTCCAGTTTCCTCCCACAGTCCAAAGATGTGTGGGTTAGGTTGATTGGCCATGCTAAATTGACCCTAGTGTCAAGGGATTAGCACTTTCAAGGCAGCAGTGCTAACCACTATGCCACCATGCCGCCCATTCAGTTGGCCAGACAGATAATGGGCAGACCAACTTTGTACCAACAACATGCCATTTGATCACTGTTCCAGGTGAGGTAGATATTCAGGGCATGAATCCTGATGTGACCTGGATCAAACCTCACAGCAAAGGGTGAATATTCGCCAAAGGCCTGCCTTCAGGCAGAGAACAGAAGAAGAAATAGAGGAATAGCAAGCAGAATGAAATGTATTGGGCACCCTTGCAGCATGAATATTTCATAACATCTGTCTAACGTTATTTTGTGGTGCGACACAATAATTAAGCTTTGGGGATTGCTTTTCCTTTTGTAGAAAATAACTCTTTGAAATGACAGACCGTCCTCCTGAGTTATACCCCCGACGACTGGAATGTGCTGTCTGCAGGATCTGTCTTCTTGTTCCATTTTCCTTACAGAATGCATGAATGTAATCTTCAGTCACTGAGCCGCACCCACAACAAAGAGTTCTGCTGTGTCGTAAGAACTTTGAAGCACCATATAAAATAAGTAGCTGCCTGAATACCTCGTCTCGAGATGCTGACTTTCAGATGAAACATTAAACTGAATCCCCATCTTCCTGTTCAGGTAGATGTACAAGATCCCATTCCTGTGGCACTCTTTCAATGAACAGAAGGCGAGTTTATTGGCCAATATACACCTCCCTCCCTCCCTCCTTTCCTCTTTCTTCCTCCCTCCCTTCCTTCCCTTCTCTCTATCTTCCTCCATCCCTCTGTCCCTCTCCCTTTCTCTCTCCCTCCCTCCCTTCCTTCCCTTCTCTATCTTCCTCCCTCCCTCTCTCCCCCTTTCTCTTCCTCTCTCTCTCCCTCCCTCTCTCCCTCTCTTCCTTCCTCCCTACCTCCCTCTCTGCCCTTCTCTTTTCCTCTCTCCCCTCTCTCTCTCTCTTCCCCCTTTCCTCCCTCACCCTCTCTTCCTTCCTGTCTGCCTTCCTTCCTTCCTCCCTCGTTCTCTTCCACCCTCCTCCCTCATTTCCTTCCTTTCTCGCTATCTTCCTCCCTCCCACCCTGCCCTTCTCTCTTCCTCTCTCCCTCCCTCTCCCCTTCCTCCCTCCCTCTCCCCTTCCTCCCTCCCTCTCCCCTTCCTCCCTCCCTCTCCCCTTCCTCCCTCCCTCTCCCCTTCCTCCCTCCCTCTCCCCTTCCTCCCTCCCTCCCTCTCCCCTTCCTCCCTCCCTCCCTCTCCCCTTCCTCCCTCCCTCCTTCCTCCCTCCCTCCCTCTCCCCTTCCTCCCTCCCTCCCTCCCTCTCCCCTTCCTCCCTCCCTCCCTCTCCCCTTCCTCCCTCCCTCCCTCTCCCCTTCCTCCCTCCCTCTCCCCTTCCTCCCTCCCTCGCCCCTTCCTCCCTCCCTCGCCCCTTCCTCCCTCCCTCGCCCCTTCCTCCCTCCCTCGCTCCTTCCTCCCTCCCTCGCTCCTTCCTCCCTCCCTCACTCTCTCCCATCCTCCTTCCTCTCTCCCTCCCTTCCTTCCATCCTTCCTTCTTGTATTTTAGACCTCCTATTACGCCTCTCACCATTTTCCCAACCAAGCTATAACTTTACTTTCCTCCCTCCACTGCCACAGATTTCACTCGATTGACAATATGTCATTTTTGTTCAATTTTTTTTAAGACTTAAAATCCTTTGTTTCACAACGAGCATTCCACCTTAATATTCAATGTGTTCAACATTGATGAGTATCCCTGGTGACACTGAGCTGGCAATGCAGCTGAGTGGAGCGTGTTCTAATTAACAATTAGGGTTTAACATAGTCATTGTGCAGAAAATCCTGAGATGGAAGAGGTATTTGATCAAACCAGTTAGACTAGTTAATGATTTCCTATTGATAATTGAGATAATGATGTGCATTGATCTGAGAGCAAAAAACCAACACTTTTTTTTGATTTGATTTGATTTATTATTGTCACATGTATTAACATACAATGAAAAGTATTGTTTCTTGCGCGCTATACAGACAAAACATACTGTTCATAGAGAAGGAAAGGAGAGAGTGCAGAATGTAGTGTTACAGTCATAGCTAGGGTGTAGAGAAAGATCAACTTAATGGAAGGTAAGTCCATTCAAAAGTCTGATGGCAGCAGCAGGGAAGAAGCTGTTCTTGAGTCGGTTGGTACGACCCCCGATGAAAAAAAAATCAAGATTTCTCAGGTTTCATAGAATTATAGAGTCCCTGCAGTGCAGAAGGAGGCCATTCGGCCCATCGAGCCTGCACTGACCACAATCCCATCCAGGCCCTATCCACGTGACCCCCTGCATTTACCCTGTTAATCCCCCTGACACTAAGGGGCAATTTAGCATGGCCAATCCACCTAACCGTCTTTGGACTGTGGGAGGAAACCGGAGAACCCGGAGGAAACCCACGCAGACACGGGGAGAATGTGCAAACTCCACACAGACAGTGACCCAAGCCGGGAATTGAACCTGGATCCCTGGTGTTGTGAGGCAGCAGTGCTAACCACTGTGCTACCGTGCCGCCCCAAGGCTTGAAATCATCTTCCACCTTAACCTGGCAGGAAGTTTTCATTGGTGAGAGAGACAAGACAGGGTGGATTTTGCTGTATAGTAACACAAGGGATCTGTCAACAAAATCAACTTATTCTCAGGAATAATCAAAAGGAAGTATGAAGTTTATTTATTAGTTTCACAAGTAGGCTTACATTAACACTGCAATGAAGTTACTGTGGAAATCCCCCAGTCGCCACACTCCGGCGCCTGTTCGGGTACACCGAGGGAGTATTTAGCATGGCCAATGCACCTAACCCAGCACGTCTTTCAGAGTGTGGGAGGAAACCGGAGCAGCTGGCTGGGCGGCACGGTGACAGTGATTAGCACTGCTCCTCACAGCACCAGGGACCCGAGTTCGATTCCCGGCTTGGGTCACTGTCTGGGTGGAGTTTGCACATTCTCCCCGTGTCTGCGTGGGTTTCCTCCCACACTCCAAAAATGTGCAGATTAGATTGATTGGCCATGCTAAAATTGTCCCTTAGTGTCAGGGAGACAAGCGAGGGTAAATGCGTGGGATTATGGGGATAGGCTTTGGGTGGGATTGTGGTCGGTGCCGACTCGATGGGCCGAATGGCCTCCTTCTGCACAGTAGGATTCTATGATCCACCCAGAGGAAACCCACGCAGACATGGGGAGAATGTGCAGACTCTGCACAGACAGTGACCCCAAGCCGGGTATCGAACCTGGGTCCCTGGCGCTGTGAGGTAACAGTGCTAACCACTGTGCCACCGTGCCGCCAGGGCAGTTTGCTGCTACATTACAACACAAGGGCTCATTCAACAAAATCTACTTATTCTCAGGAAGGATGAAAAGAAGGGATAATGCTGAGGGAGATTTTTGATTGATTATTAGACCACTCTAGTATTACTGATTATTGCACTATTCATTTCAGCTGTTGCTTTGTGATCTACCGCTGTAAACAAGTCTATTGATTAAGTTTGTAAAAGCTTTAATCTGTTTCTTGTGTTCTGCCCTATTGATCTAATTGAATGCTCAATTACAAGGCTCGACAAAGTGCAGTATAACTGACTGCAATTGGGGGTAATTGTTATTGCAGTTTATATAAAAGTACAGCCTCTGCTTTGGAGAAAACTAAATTAGCCCACGAGGCGAAAGAGATTTCATTTTTAATACGAGCCTTTCCAACAGTAGATGGCAGGGGTGGCACAGTGGTTAGCACTACTGCCTCACAGCGCCAGGGACCTGGGTTCAGTTCCCAACTTTGGGTCACTGTCTGTGTAGAGTTTGCACATTCTCCCCATGTTTGTGTGGGTTTCCTCCCACAGTCCAATAATGTGCAAGTTAGGTGCATTGGCCATATTAAATTCTCCCTCAGTGTTCCCCGAACTGGTGCTAGAGTGTGGTGACTAGGGGATTTTCACAGTAACTTCACTGCAGTGTTAATGTAAGCCTACATGTGACACTAATAAATAAACTTGAATAAATAAACTTTAACTTTAGATCATTCACAGTCGTGCAAAGAATTAGGCTGCTAGTGAGTATGAATGTTTTCGGGGAATCACAGAAATCCTTATCCTCCTCAATTTGGTTAAAAGAGAAGTGGACCGGAAGAATGTTCATAATGGGAGCATTCTTAATGGAAGCATTAGGCATCATTAGGTCTGACAAGCTGCAGACTGGTTTGAGAGATTCCTCCTGATAGTGTTTTGTGTTGCTCAACGGAACCCGATGGCTCTGGAGCAGTGACGAGGGGATTTGCATTGTCCTAGGGTGCCTGACCCAGCCTGCCCCTTTCAAAAGGAAAACTTGCTTTTATGTAACGCCAAATTTGTGACCAGAGGGTCACATTTCAAAACCTGCAAAACCTCAACAATCTTTAAATAGCGTTGGCTTTTGAAATAAATGCAATTATTTAAATTATAATTTCAAAAGTCCCGGGAGACACACTTAAAGGAACAACAATATGATTTTTTTTTCATCCATAAGTAATTGCATTGGACAATTGACTCTGTCTGCACTTCCCGCTGCCTCGACAGAGCAGCCAGTATAATTAAGGACCCCACGCACCCGGACATTCTCTCTTCCACCTTCTTCCATCAGGAAAAAGATACAAAAGTCTGAGGTCACGTACCAACAGACTCAAGAACAGCTTCTTCCCTGCTGCTGTCAGACTTTTGAATGGACCTACCTTATATTAAGTTGATCTTTCTCTACACCCTAGCTATGACTGTAACACTACATTCTGCACTCTCTCATTTCCTTCTCTATGTATGGTATGCTTTCATAGAATCATAGATTCCCTACAGTGCGGAAGAAGGGCATTCGGCCCATTGAGCCTGTATCGACAACAATCTCACCCTATCCCCCAACCTCACATAGTTACCCTGCTATTCCCCCCACACAAAAACTAGGGTCAATTTAGCATGGCCAATCAACCTAACCTGCACATCTTTGGACTGTGGGAGAAAACCGGAGCACCCGGAGGAAACCCATGCAGACATGGGGAGAATGTGCAAACTCCGCACAGACAGTGACCCAGGCTGGGAATCAAACCCAGGTCACTGGCACTGTGAGGCAGCAGTGCTCACCACTGTGCCACAGTGCCGCCCATTGCTTTGTCTGTATAGCGCGCAAGAAACAATACTTTTCACTGTATCCCAATACATGTGACAATAATAAATCAAATCAAATCAGAATCAACTCAAAACTAAATCAGGATGCACCAAGGGGCAAAATTGCAAATGCTGGAAATCTGAAATTTAAAAAAATCTGAATTTTTCAGCAAATCCACATTGATTGAAAGCTGGCTATTTGTTTCAAAGTGCTGTGTATTTTTGTGCAGAGAAATACCTCCTGAAATCTAACAGCTCTCGGTATGACTTACACACATGTGGTTCTCTCTAACCTATTTAACTCAAATAATTAATCCAAATGAATGGAATTCATTATCTGAAATGAATAAGAGTTTGTATTAATGGTATAATAACTCCAGGAGTCAGCTGTAAGGGAACAATGCTTTATTGCACAAAATAAAATAAAGTAGAAACCACAAGCCTGTGGTGAACACAAACAGATCCCAACCGAGATGATACCATAATCGACCCGCTCGGGGGCCTGCTTTATACAAGGGTATACGAGCTCCACCTGGTGAGTTAATTACTAATCCCCAGGAGCTTGTATTCAACGAGTCCAACAGGGAGGTCAATCAGTGATTCCCCAGGCAAGTGCTCGGTGTTATCACAAAGGGCAAATGACGATGCCCGTATCCGATAAACCAGGCTTTAAACCTTGTGCCAGAATGTTACTTTACAAACCACCTCACAATAGTCAAACTCTCAGGGTGCACGGTAGCACAGTGATTAGCACTGCTGCCTCAGAGCGCCAGGGGCCCGGGTTCAACCCTGGCCTTGGGTCACTGTCTGTGTGGAATCTGCACGTTCTCCCCTTTTCTGTGTGATTTTCCTCCGGGTGCTTTGGTTTCCTCCCACAGTTGAAAGATGTGCGGATTAGGTAGATTGACCGTGCTAAATCGCTACTTAGTTTCAGAGTGACCAGTAGGGTAAATACGTAGGGTTATGGGGATAGGGCCTGAGTGGGAAAGTGGTCTGTGCAGATTCGATGGGCCAAATGGCCTCGTTCTGCACAGTAGGGATTCTGTGAGTCATTCTCTCCTGAGGTGATTCTGATATGGAGATGCTGGCGTTGGACCGGGGTAAACACAGTAAGAGTTTTAACAACACCAGGTTAAAGTCCAACAGGTTTATTTGGTAGCAAATACCATTAGCTTTCGGAGCGCTGCTCCTTCGTCAGATGGAGTGGAAATCAGATTTCCACTCCATCTGACGAAAGAGCAGCGCTCCGAAAGCTAATGGTATTTGCTACCAAATAAACCTGTTGGACTTTAACCTGGTGTTGTTAAAACTCTTACTGTGATTCTGATACTCAAGGCTCACACAAATTATTAAAGTGAAGGAGGCCTCAGAGATTACAACAAGTTAAAGACTCATCACATGGAGCAGAACACTCCACTCCACTTTCAGTGAACCCCTTGCCAGATCGGAAAGTCTGGGCTCCAACAAGATTAAGTTGAGAGTTGCCCGCGAGTTGATTGCCTTGGCGACGGGAACGACTTCAGTTCACAAGTAAAGAAGGTCCCTCAAAAGAAAAGGTAGCAGAAAGTTGCTAAGGACGCTTGTGGAGCCATACCCCAAGCTGTGTCACTGCCCAATTCTGAAGAGGGAGGGAAGGAGCCCATGAAATTTTCACATTCCGCAGCCAAGGACAAGCCAAACGGGGTGCCAGCTGTGGTTAACAAGTCAAACTCTCACCTCTGGGTCAGGAGGTTATGAGTTAGCATCACACTTCAAGATGTAAGCACAACAATCTGTGCTGACCACTCCAGCAGAATACTGAGGGAATGCTGCAGTGTCAGACGTATTGTCTTATTGGGTGAGATGTTAAACCTGCTCATTCAGGTGGATGTAAAAGATAATCCATGGTGCTATTTCGAAGGCGATGAGAGGAGTTTGTCCCCGGTCTCCTGCCCGATAATCATCACTGGAAAATCATCGGCTTGTTATAAAATTGCAGCGTGTGGGAGCTTGCTGTTGTTCTTCCTGCATTACAACAGCGACCACACTTCAAAAGGTCTCCAATGGCTTTAAAGCACTTTGGGCGTTGGGGGGTGGGTGGGGGGGGCGGCAGTGTCATGAGGTTGGGAAGGGTGCTATATAAATGCAGCATCTTTTTCTTCCAAGTAAGCCTTCACCATTTCAGGATTACGGCCAATCCGGAAGCGGCAGAAATCTTTCAGAGCACTTTGCTTGAAGTGGTGGCTATTCTGCGTTAACACCAGACCTGGCACCCATAGGTAAGTTTAACATTTATTTATTAGTGTCACAAGTAGGCTTACATTAACACTGTAATGAAGTTACTGTTAAAATCCCCTAGTCGCCACACTCCGGCACCTGTTCGGGTACACTAAGGGGCAATTTAGTATAGCCAATCAACCTGACCTGCACATCTTTGGACTGTGGGAGGAAACTGGAGCACCCGGAGGAAACCCACGCAGACACGAGGAGAATGTGCAAACTCTGCACAGACAGTGACCCAAAGCCAGGGATCAAACCCGGGTCCCTGGCGCTGTGAGGCAGGAGTGCTAACCGCTGTGCCACCGTGCAGGTCTCACAGTGCCAGCTGCAAGTTAACAGTAAACTGGCTAAGGTCACTGGCAGGGACGTCTAACCGAGAGCTCCTGCCATGAGTGGGGATTCTGCAGGTTATAAATATAGAAGGTAAAGCAGCGCTCCGAACAGGCGAGTGGGTTAATAGCACTCTATCCTGTGATTAATCTATCAGCTGTCAATGTGTTCATGGAAAGTGAAAGCAGCTAAACGCTGTTAAATTGACATTCTGACCCAACAATGCAGCATATATTTAAATGACATTCTGAAATGCGCAAACATGATGTGCTTATAATTGCTTTTCTTTCCCCTCCTTATCATCTGAGGATTAGGAAGCAATGTTGGTGGAACAGGCCAAGGTGACAGATTGAGACTAATGTGATGAGGTTCCCTTTACAGCTTTGCATCTTTAAATATACAATATTGAATTAGCCGTGTGATAAAATAAAAGCAACACCTAAGAGTGGAGAAAACGCCTTCAATAATTACCGTCCTTTTTTTATCTTTGCCCATAGAATTCTCCAGGGCATCTCATGACCCCTGCCCATTACATTGGTTGTTGACTCAGTTGTTGACTCAGGCTGGCTCTCCTGTCCAGTGTCGAGGGGGTGCTGCATGCTCAGAGGAGCTGTGTGTTGGGTGGGACATAAAACTGAACAAAGAACAAAGAACAATACAGCACAGGAACAGGCCCTTCGGCCCTCCAAGCCCGCGCCGCTCCCCGGTCCAGGATTGAATCCTG
The DNA here is from genome assembly GCF_964213995.1 of Mustelus asterias. Lineage (NCBI taxonomy): Eukaryota > Metazoa > Chordata > Chondrichthyes > Carcharhiniformes > Triakidae > Mustelus > Mustelus asterias. Next base: position 156,660,221 of record NC_135802.1, on the reverse strand, counting down.
AATCCAGGATCCCCGCCCAATTTTCCAGCCTATCTACATCCTAATATCCTATCCACCGAGCTGTCCCTCACAGCTACGATGCTTTGTTCATCACAACCTATTAACTCACCTCCACCCCCCCATTCCAGACCATGTGATCTCCAGGGAGAGGCGAAAACCCAGAGTGAAAACCCCAGGGCCAATATGGGGAAAAAAAAATCTGGGAAATTCCTCTCCGACCCCCTGAGGCGATCGAAACGAGTCCAGGAGATCACACTGGCCCTGATCAGAAAATGCTTCCCAACCCTATTCATTTCCACTTCTGCTTTACGAACACCATATGAATTCCCTGCCCCCGAGACAGGTTCCCAACTATCCGCAGTCTCGCTCTGTACTGGCACCAGCAAGATGATCATAGAATGAAGCCTTGAAACGAGAAACAAAGAACAATTAGCCCGCGCCGCTCCCTGGTCCAAACTAGACCACTCTTTTGTATCCCTCCATTCCCACTCCGTTCATATAGCTGTCTAGATAAGTCTTAAACGTTCCCAGTGTGTCCGCCTCCACCACCTTGCCTGAGCTTCTGTCTGTCCTCTCTGGCCGAGGTCTCTGAATCCCACCGCGCTATTTTGAAGAGGGCAGGGCCGTTACCCCCAATATAGGGGCCAATATCTATCCCTCAACCATCATCACTAAGACAGGTGATCTGGTCACTATCACATTACTGCTAGCGGGACGCACTGTGCTGCATATTCCACATTACATTACATAAATAATAGAAGCAGCAACAGGCCATTCAACCCTTTGAGGCTGCTCTGTCATTCAGTGCGATCATGGATGATCTTCTATTCTAACCCCATTTTCCTGCACTATCCCTGTATCCATTGGTGATTTGAATGTATAGAAACCTATCTATCTCAGTCTGGAACATTACCAAAGACTGAGCTTCCACAGTCCTCTGGGGTAGAGAATTCTAAAGATCCACCCCATCTAATTTACCCCATCTAATTTATCCCCTCATTTACCCCCTCTGATTTACCCATTGATTCACCCCCTCTGATTTACCCCCTCTGATTCACCTCCTCTGAATTACCCCCTCTGATTCACCCCCTCTGATTCAACCCCCTCTGATTCACCCCCTCTGATTTACCCCCTCTGATTCACCTCCTCTGAATTACCCCCTCTGATTCACCCCCTCTGATTCAACCCCCTCTGATTCACCCCCTCTGATTTACCCCCTCTGATTCACCTCCTCTGAATTACCCCCTCTGATTCACCCCCTCTGATTCAACCCCCTCTGATTCACTCCCTCTGAATTACCCCCTCTGATTCACCCCCTCTGAATTATCCCTTCTGATTCACCTCCTTTGATTCACATCCTCTGATTTACCCCCTCTGATTTACTCCCCTCTGATTCATCCCCTCTCATTTATCCTCCTCTGATTCATCTCCTCTCATTTACCCCCTCTCATTTACCCCCTCTCATTTACCCCCCTCTGATTTACCCCCTGATTCACCACCCCTCTGATTTACCCCCTCTAATTTACCCCCTCTGATTTACCCCCTGATTCACCCCCTCTGCTTCACTCCCTCTGATTTACCTCCCTGATTTACCCTCTCTGATTCACACCCTCTGATTTACCCCCCCTGATTTACCCCCTCTGATTTACTCCCCTCTGTTTTACCCCTGCTCTGATTCACCCCTCTGATTTACCCCCTCTGATTTACCCCTTCTGATTCCCACCTAAGTATCAACCTGCAAACCCATTGGCAGGTGGGGAGAGATTCCTGGTCAGCCGTGTGATGGGAAGAATGTCGGAGCCTCTATCATCACTGTCCATAGCTCCAGACTGCAAGATGCTTACAAAGGCTCCTGTTGCCACAATAACTTGGACTCCCTGAATGAACTGTGATATATCATATTATGTTCTTCCCCACGAGAGAAAACATTCTGTCCATACTTGATAACTACCTTATTAGTGTGTGTGTGTGCATACATGTTTCTGTGTGTATGCATGGGTGTGTGCGTGCATGTTTGTGTGTGCATGTGTGCGCGTGCATGTGTGTGTGTGTGTATGCGTGTGTGTGTCTTCGTGTGTGTGCGTGTGTGTCTATGTGCGTGCGTGTGTGTGTGTCTTTGGTGTCTTTGTGTGTGTGTCATATGTGTATGCACATTCTAACCCATCACGGGTGCTTTTCAATGTCCACAGTCAATGAGGAATGGCTACCTCATTCAGATATCGGCAAGTGTATGGAACCATACTCCCCACACACAATATATGCTGCCCAGTCTGAGTATTTATGTGGCTCGTCCTCGCTTGGATCTACTCCAGGATGGACCACAACTAGGGAAGGGGCCATGATGTTATAGGAGTTGTAGTAAGGGGTCTGACTCTCAACTTCAATGCGAACCAAAGCATGCAATGTCACCCAACAAGATGCGAGTAACTGGGAACTAGTAACTAGTGACCAGTGTTCTGAAGAACTATCCACAATTACATCAGTTGAGAAGTGTTTTCTCTTGGTTAAATATGTACATTAACTAGGAAAAAGCTGAGTGCAGTTCATGTTAAACAAAACAAGACAGGCACACATTAACAATAATTCAGTCAAAACCCTGCTTACTAACTATGGCTGCGATCTTACCACCTCATCCCACCCAGGTGGTAAGATAGAGTGAGAGGGTTCGCATCCCTTTTCTCGCCTCCCCCGATCGTACCAGCTTGACGCCCAAAAAGGATGTTTTAGATATTAATGAAATGTTTAACATGTCATTCGTGAATTCCAGACGCTATCGTCCAGGCTCATTTGCATTAACTACCTGGCTGATCGAACTTCGCACCGGCAAGAATCACAGCCCATCTCCACCAGCGGGACGAGATGTGGTGGCCTCGCCCGGTGGGGTGGGGGGGGGCGGGGGGGGCGGCGGGGGGATCAGAGACCATTGAAGCCCCCGGGTAGTCAAGGGCGGGACCAGGCAGTGCCCATGGGGCAGTGCCAGCCTGGCAGTACCCACCAGGCACCTTGGCACTGCCCATTAGGCACCATAAGTGTACCAAGGGGGTGGGGCTTGAGTGGGATGGAGCCTGGGTGAGGGTGGGGCTATGATAGGGTGGGGGAAGGCAGACGGGTGGTGATCAGGGAGGGAAGGGAAACTCTCCAACTGGAATGACACACCATACCCAGCCAACCCAGCGTGACGGTGTTACAAATCTTGACATCGCCATGCTGGGCTTACGCAATGCCATTAATTTGCTCATTGGGTGTTATTCAGGTATGGACTCTCAGGCAGACCATGGGCACTCTCTTTGCACACTAACACAAGATTAACATGATTGGGAGAAAAAGGATAACAAAATAGGGGAATCTTTAGATATTCAGGTGATGCATTTTGGTCGATCGAACCAGGGCAGGACTTATTCAGTTAATGGTAGGGCATTGAGGAGAGTTATGGAACAAAGAGATCGAGGGGTACATGTTCATTGCTCCTTGAAAATGGAGTCACAGGTGAACAGAGTGGTGAAGAAGGCATTCGGCATGCTTGGTTTCATTGGTCAGAACATTGAATACAGGAGTTGGGACACCTTGTTGAAGTTGTACAAGACATTGGTAAGGCCACACTTGGAATACTGTGTACAGTTCTGGTCACCTTATTATAGAAAATATATTATTAAACTAGAAAGAGTGCAGAAAATATTTACTAGGATGCTACCGGGACTTAATGGTTTGAGTTATAAGGAGAGGCTGGATAGACTGGGACTTTTTTCCCTGAAGCATAGGAGACTTAGGGGTGATCTTATAGAGGTCTATAAAATAATGAGGGGCATAGATCAGCTAGATAGTCAATATCTTTTCCCAAAGGTAGGGGAGTCTAAAACTAAAAGGCATAGGTTTAAGGTGAGAGGGGAGAGATACAGAAGTGTCCAGAGGGGCAACTTTTTCACACAGAGGGTGGTGAGTGTCTGGAATGAGCTGCCTGAGATAGTAGTAGAGGTGGGTACAAATGTATCTTTTAAAAAGTGTTACACGGGTAAGATGGGTATAGAGGGATATGGGCCAAACGTGGGCAATTGGGACTAACTTAGTGGTTAAGAAAAAAGGGCGGCATGGCCAAGTTGGGCCGAAGGGCCCTTTTCCATGCTGTAAACCTCTATGATTCTATGAGGTCAAAGCGAGGAAGAAAGTTACTGTGCTGAGTGCAGCAACATGAATACTAACATTCTCAATGACTCATAACCAGGGATTCAACGGCCAACATCTCAAAACAAAACTAATTGGAGCTGAGAATGAAGTGAAGGCCAGTTCACTACGCCCATTAGTATCACTAAAAAGTCATTGTGCGGTTTGACAGGAATAAATGGAAGAGATTGGCAAGAGGAACTCAGAGACAGCTGGAAAGCCTGAGTGTTGCAATTAGTCAATTAATTGGCTGTAACCTGATTGTGGTTAGAAGGTGCTGCTTTATTGCAAGGACCAAAAATACACCCAGTAGCAGAGTGATGTCAATGATGATCGAGCAAAGTTGTCCATGCTTGCTTGGTCCATTTAAAACACAGTCATACCTCGATAAAAGCAAAAAGGGGAAGCAGTGGCACAGTGGTATTGTTGTGGGACTAGTAATCCAGAGACTCAGGGTAATCCTCTGGGGACCCGGGTTCAAATCTCACCACAGTAGATGGTGACATTGGAATTCAATTAAAAATCTGGAATTAAAAGTCTACTGATGACCATGAAACCATTGTTGATTGTCGTAAAAACCCATCTCGTTCACTAATGGCCTTTAGGGAAGGAAATCTGCTGTCCGTACCTGGTCTGGCCTACATCTGACTCCAGCGCCACAGCAATGTGGTTGATTCTCAAATGCCCTCAGGGATGGACAATGAATGGTGGCCCAGCCGGCGACATCCACATCCCATGGACAAATAAAAGAATGTACTGAGGATGCTGGAAATCTGAAACAAAAACAGAAAATGCTGGAAAATCTCAGCAGGTCTGACAGCATCTGTGGAGGGAGAATAGAGCCAACATTTTGAGTCTGGATGAGGTCTGTTCTCTCTCCACAGATGCTGTCAGACCTGCTGAGATCTTACAGTCATACCTTGTGTACTTTTAAACTACTACTTTCCATTATCTTAGTAAGAAGTCTCACAATGCCAGGTTAAAGTCCAACAGGTTTATTTGGAATCACAAGCTTTCAGAGCGCTGCTCCTTCATCAGATGAGTCAACTGGTGTTGTGAGACTTCTTACCACTCACCTGATGAAGGGGCAGTGCTCCGAAAGCTCGTGAATCCAAATAAACCTTTTGGACTTTAACCTGGTGTTGTGAGACTTCTTACTGTGCCCACCCCAGTCCAACGCCGGCATCTCCACATCATGGATTCCATTATCTTCTCAGTACTGTACCGTATATCAACAGCAATGTGCACTCATACTGTATATTTAACCAAAGGTTTTATGGCCCATTACAGGAGCGATAATCAAATAAAATTTAACAGGGAGCCACATGAGGGGGTATGAGAACAGGTCACCAGAAACTTGGACAAATAGGGAGGTTTTAAGGAGCCTCTTGAAGTAGGAAAGAGAGGCGAAGAGGTTTAGAAAGGGAATTCCAGAATTTGAGTCTATAATAAGTCTTCAGAGGCAGAAATCCCTTCACCAAAATCCCTTTATTTACAATTCCAACAGCAGTACACAGAGTGCTCTCAGTCAGCAGTCTACCTTTGGGGGGTGCCAGAGGAACTGACACTCCTGGTTAAATACAAGGAAAAGACTCCCTGATTGGCCCATCAATTGACTCCTTAATCAGGGAGTTCATAATTTCAATAGGCCAACTTCAATGGCCTGATTGAAGTCAGTACAGAGGCCTAGGCAACTAAAAACATTGTCGCTAATGACAGAACAATTAAAATCGGGAAACTGAGGCTAGAATTGGTGGAGTGTAGGGATCTCAGAGGGTTGGGGGACAGGAGGAGGTGACCGAGAAGGAAGGCTGAGGGGGGTTTGAAAGGAAGGATGAGAATATTATAATCGAGGTGTTGCTGGGCTGGAGAGAAATGTAGGTGAGTGAGCGTAAGGCTGATGGGTGAATGGGACTTGGTAGTAGTTAGGATATGGGCTGTAGAATTTTGAACGAGCTTGTGAGCTTACAGCTAGCAGAGGCGAGATGGGAGGCAGGCCAGAGGAGCTTTGGAAAAATTGAATCTAAAGGGAACGAAAGCATGGATGAGATTTTCAGCAGCGGCTGAGACAGGGACTGAGACAGGCAAGGTGATGGCAGTAGACGTACGAGATCTCAGTGATAGAAAGGATTCAAGGTTAGGAGACACTCATGTTCATATGTGCAGCTTAAATCATTTTATTGTAGCAAAACCACAGCAACATGCAGTTCCATTGGCAAAAATATCTAAATAAAGCTAAGAACAGAATAGTATTCAGTGTCACTACTAGAACTCATGCCAATAAATATTTGAACCAATAAGGTTCAAAAGGTGTAGGGACCTGTTATATATTGAAACCAATGATTCTCTGCGGAGTGTATCACCATGGTTACGTGGTGACATCATCTGAGGGATTTGGGAGATTTTCCCTTTCTTCCCAATTCTTAATCGAGTAGCATAGCGGAGCGGGAATTACAAACGAGAGGCGTAAGATTGTGCTTGCGCCCGATTTCTCGTCTCTCCCGATCTTGCCGGTCCTGTTCCGCTGACGTAATCAGCCTCACGCCCCAGGAAGGCCACCACCGATTGGAGGTTGGGGCCAGTGATTGGAGATCTGTGGTTGGAGTTGGCGATCGGGGGGCCGGCGTTCGGAGGGTAGTGTTGAGAGGCCAGAGGCCAGCGATGTCCAGCAGGATGGGTGAGGGGGGGGGGGGGGGGCAGGTGATGTCAGGGGTTTCCATGTAGGGGGGAGCGAAACACAATCTCCTGGTATACTGGGAGATCAGGCGCATGCATATTGGCACCCTGAGCAGTATTCTCTTCCCTCTCTAGACTGTGAGCAACACCTTTCGAATAACACTCCACTAACTGGCTAAGTAACCCATCACGTGGCAAGCCTTTCATCCTTTTATCTTTGCTGTTAAAGTGAGCAGATCACTTTAGTTTACAACAGGATTTAATAACCTGGAAAGCCATTGAGCTTTGTTTATATGCCCCGTGTCAGCTCATCAATCCGTTGACCTTGTGAAGTCAACTGTTGTTCAACATGGGATTTTTCGGTGACTGGCTGACAGAGCTATTGAATGATTAAATGATCCGCGGTTAACAATCTGAGCGAAATGGACTATGTACAGATGGTTAACAATGGCCCAGTGGTATTATTGTTCGACTATTAATCCAGAAACTCAGCTAATGTTCTAGCGAACCGGATTCGAATCCCGCCACGGCAGATGGTGGAATTTGAATTCAATAAAAATATCTGGAATTAAGGACGGGATTTTACTGACACGCTCGTCCCAAAACCGTAAAATCCTGCCCGAGATCAACGGACCTTTCCATGGTCCGCCCCTCACCCGCTCCGATTCACATGGGCTGGCGGAACAGTACAATTCGACGCATTGATCTACTAATGACCATGAAGCCATTGCCGATTGTTGGAAAAATCCATCTGGTTCACCAATGTCCTTTAGGGAAGGAAATCTGCCATCCTTACCCGGCCTGGCCTACATGTGACTCCAGAGCCATAGCAATGCAGTTGACTCTCAACTGCACTTGGGCAACTAGGGATGGGCAATAAAAGCTGGCCCAGCCAGTGACGTCCATGTCCCATGAATGAATTAAAAAACCTCACAGCTTTAACTAGCTGAGGGAATCACAATACGTGGTGAGATAGTAACTTTCAGATCTGGGAAACCAATTACACATTGAGATACACAGTGTGCTGGAAACTTCAATGTCAGGTGTTGTTAAGTAACATTGAAAGAACATGGCATTGTTGAAAGTTATCGAGACAGGTTCAATTACAGTTGGTGAACATTCGGGTGGAGTGACTGAGATGTGAGAAATTAATAATCTTTCCGCTTGGCTTGCAGGTTTTAGAAATGGAATTAGAAAAATAATTTTTGCCGGTCTGCCTCATTTCCCTGCTAAATCACCCTGGCAGCTTTAGGTGATCAAAACAGACAAGAGAGAAACGATAAAAAGAAACACAAACACAAACTTCTACACACACTGGAAACCTGAAATGGAAGCAGAAAATGCTGGGCGGCACGGTGGCGCAGTGGTTAGCACTGCTGCCTCGCAACGCCAGGGACCCGGGTTCGATTCTGGCCTCGGGCAACTGTCTGTGTGGAGTTTGCACGTTTTCACGCGGGTTCCTTCTGGATTAGGTGGATTGGCCATGCTAAATTGCCCCTTAGCATCAGGAGGAATTAGAAGGGTAAATACGCGCGGTTATGGGGATAGGGCCTGGGTGGGATTGTGGTTAGTGCAGACTCGATGGGCTGAATGGCCTCCTTCTGCACTGCAGGGATTCTATGATACTCAGCATTCCAGGCAGCCTCTGTGGAGACAGAGGGAGTAAGAAGTCTCACAACACCAGGTTAAAGTCCAACAGGTTTATCTGGTAGCAAAAGCCACTAGCTTTCGGAGCACTGCTCCTTCGTCAGGTAAGTGGGAGTTCTGTTCACAAACAGGGCATATAAAGACACAAACTCAATGTGGTAAACCACTGTTATCTGTTATCTGTGGTGGTTAACCACTGTAGTTAGTATTTCTCATTACCTGTATATGTGGCACATCCCTGTCGGTTCCGCCCAAGTCTCCTCCCCCTGGTCCGGGTATAAAGGCGGTGGCTCCTCCCCCTTGCCTTCAGTTCAGACCAGATCACCGACAGGGATGGCTCCAAGTTCTTGCTAATAAAAGCCTATTTGCCTTGCTCACAACTAGTCTCAGCTCGATTGATAGTGCATCACACAATTTACAAAATAATGGTTGGAATGTGAGTCTTTACAGGTAATCAAGTCTTAAAGGCACAGACAATGTGAGTGGAGAGAGGGTTAAGCACAGGTTAAAGAGATGTGTATTGTCTCCAGCTGGGACAGTTAGTGAGATTTTGCAAGCCCAGGCAAGTCGTGGGGGTTACAGATAGTGTGACATGAACCCAAGATCCCGGTTGAGGCCATCCTCATATGTGCGGAACTTGGCTAACAGTCTCTGCTCAGCGACTCTGCGTTGTCGTGTGTAGTGTTGTGTAGTGTTGTGAAGTGTCGTGTTGCCGGGATCTTGGGTTCATGTCACGCTATCTGTAACCCCCACGACTTGCCTGGGCTTGCAAAATCTCACTAACTGTTCTGGCTGGAGACAATACACATCTCTTTAACCTGTGCTTAACCCTCTCTCCACTCACATTGTCTGTACCTTTAAGACTTGATTACCTGCAAAGACTCGCATTCCAACCATTATCTTGTAAATTGAGTTTGTGTCTTTATATGCCCTGTTTGTGAACAGAACTCCCACTTACCTGACGAAGGAGCAGCGCTCCGAAAGCTAGTGGCTTTTGCTGCCAAATAAACCTGTTGGACTTTAACCTGGTGTTGTGAGACTTCTTAGTGTGTTTACCCCAGTCCAACGCTGGCATCTCCACATCGAGACAGAGGGAAACAGAGTTAATGTTTCAGACTGATGAGCTTTCATCAGAACTGAGAAAAGTTAGAAATGTAATAACAGGTGAAAGGGGGGTAGGGAGGATGAGGCGAGAAATGATCGGAAAAGTTTCCAACAGGGTGCAGACAATGAAAATGAAAATGAAAATGATGAAAGGTCAGCACCTCTACTTTCTCAGAAGACTCAGGAAATTTGGCATGTCAGCTACAACACTCATCAACTTTTACAGATGCACCATAGAAAGCATTCTTTCTGGTTGTGTCACAAGTTGGTATGGCTCCTGCTCTGCCCAAGACTGTAAGGAACTACAAAAGGTCATGAATGTAGCCCAATCCATCACGCAAACCAGCCTCCCATCCATTGACTCTGTCTACACTTCCTGCTGCCTCGGCAAAGCAGCCAGCATAATTAAGGACCCCATGCACCCCAGACATTCTCTTTTCTACTTTCCTCCTTCGGGAAAAAGATATAAAAGTCTGAGGTGACGTACCAACCGACTCAAGAACAGCTTCTTCCCTGCTGCTGTACAGACAATGTGGGTGGAGGGAGCATTCAACACAGGTTAAAGAGATGTGTATTGTCTCCAGACAGAACAGCTTGTGAAATTCTGCAAGTCCAGGAGGCAAGCTGTGGGGGTTACTGATAATGTGACATAAATCCAACATCCCGGTTTAGGCCGTCCTCATGTGTGCGGAACTTGGCTACGTTGTCTGTACATTTAAGACCTGGCTGGCTGTAGAGATTTGCATTCTAATCAGTATTCTGTAATTTGATTTCTGTGTCTGTGCCCTGTTTGAGAGCACATTTCCACTCCATCTGACGAAGGAGCTCTGCTCCGAAAGCTTATGGTATTTGCTACCAAATAAACCTGTTGGACTTTAACCTGGTGTTGTGAGACTTCTTACTGTGCTTACCCCAGTCCAACGCCGGCATCTCCACATCATAACTATCTCATAGAAGACAGAGGGTGGTGGTGGATGGAAAATTTTCAGACTGGAGACCAGTTACCAGCGGTGTACCACAGGGATCAGTGCTGGGTCCTCTGCTGTTTGCGATTTTTATCAATGACTTGGAGGAGGGGGCTGAAGGGTGGGTCAGTAAATTTGCTGATGACACCAAGATTGGTGGATGGGCTGTTGTAGGCTGCAAAGAGACATTGATAGGATGCAGAGTTGAGCCGAAAAATGGCAGATGGAGTTTAACCCTGATAAGTGCGAGGTGATTCATTTTGGTAGGACAAATTTGAATGCGGATTACAGGGTCAACGGCAGGGTTCTGAGGAATGTGGAGGAGCAGAGAGATCTTGGGGTTCATATCCACAGATCTCTGAAAGTTGCCACTCAAGTGGATAGAACCGTGAAGAAGGCCTATAGTGTGTTAGCGTTTATTGACAGGGGGTTTGAGTTTAAGAGCCGTGGGGTTATGCTGCAACTGTACAGGACCTTGGTGAGATCACATTTGGAATATTGTGTGCAGTTCTGGTCACCTCACTATAAGAAGGATGTGGAAGCATTGGAGAGAGTGCAGAAGAGATTTACCAGGATGCTGCCTGGTTTGGAGGGTAGGTCTTATGAGGAAAGGTTGATGGAGCTAGGGCTTTTCTCTTTAGAGCGGAGGAGGATGAGAGGTGACTTAATAGAGGTTTATAAGATGATAAGGGGGATAGATAGAGTGAATGTTCAGAGACTATTTCCTCAGGTGAATGTAGCTGTTACTAGGGGGCATAACTATAAGGTTCATAGTGGGAGATATAGGAGGATGTCCGAGGTAGGTTCTTTACTCCGAGAGTGGTTGGGGTGTGGAATGGCCTGCCTGCTGTGATAGTGGAGTTGGACACTTTAGGAACTTTCAAGCGGTTATTGGATAGGCACATGGAGCACACCAGAATGACAGGGGGTGGGATAGCTTGATCTTAGTCTCGGACAAAGCTCGGCCCAACATCGAGGGCTGAAGGGCCTGTACTGTACGGTTCTATGTTCTATGAAACCGGAGCACCCGGAGGAAACCCATGCAGACATGGGGAGAACGTGCAAACTCCGCACAAACAGTGACCCAAGCCGGGAATCGAACCAGGGTCCCTGGCACTGTGAGGTAGCAGTGCTAACCACTGTGTCACCATGCCAGGTCCTCATGGATTTCATCCCAGGGTCCTAGTGAGATAGTTGATATATTGGTTTTAATTTTGCAAAATTCCCTGAATTCATGGAAGGTTCCACTAGTTTGGAAAATAGCAAATGGAACTCCTTAATTCGAAAAAGGGAAGGAGATCGAAAGCAGAAAACTAAAGGCTAGTTAGCTGAACATCTGTCATTGGGAATCGTCATTATTCAAGATGTTACAGCAGTGCACTTCGAAAAATTCAGGGCAATCAGGCAGAGTCAACATGGTTTTGTGAAAGGGAAATCATATTTAACCAACTGATTGGAGTGTTTTGAAGGAACAACATATGCTGTGGATAAAGGGGAGCCAGTGGATGCATTGTACTTAGATTTCGAGAAGGCATTTGATAAGGCGTCACATCAAAGGTTAGTGTGGAAATTAGATGCTCATGGTGTCGGGGTAACATATTGTCATGGATAGAAGAATGGCTAGGAGGGAGTAGTCATTAATGTGTCTTTTTCTGGTTGGCAGGATGTAATGAATGGTGTGCTGCAGAGATCTCAATTCTTTACTATTTATATAAATGGTTTGGATGACAGGACAGGTGTTAAATTTGCTGATGATTCAAAGATGGGAGGAAAGTAAATTGTGAAGATGACATAAGGAAGCTACAAAGGGACTTAGAAAGGTTAAAGCGAGTGGGCAAAGATCTGGAAAATACAGTATAATGTGGGAAAATGTGGACACGTCCATTTTGGCAGAAAGAATAAAAAAGAAGCATATTATCTAAATGGTGAGAAATTGCAGAGTTCTGAGATGCAGAGGGATCTGGGTGTCCTAGTGCATGAATCATAAAAAGGTTAGTATACAGGTACAGCAAGTAATTAGGAAAGCTGGTAGAATGCTATTGCTTATTGAGAGAGGAATTGATTACAAGAGTGTGAAGGTTATTCTTCACCAGCTGAAACACTGGGCTTACGGGAACAGCAGTATGCGTCAGTCCCTGCTGATTTATGATTGTTCCTCGGCTCCAACCAGTTCTGAAGGAGAATACATCAAAGGAATCAACTTCTGCCGGCCTGACAGATATTCTGGAAGAGCTCAAAGTACAGTAGAATATTGTCAAGACTCAAGGTCACAGTTAAAGGAACTGTACTGTTATACAGGACACTGGTGAGACCACATCTGGAGTACTGCGTACAGGACTGCTCTCCTTAATTAAGGAAAAACACACCTAAATGAGCAAGTTCAAACTAAGCAAGCAAATCTTTAAATGACTCAATAAAGAGAAAAGAAAACCCCTCACAGATTTTTTTGCTTTTAATTGTTTTTGGACTGTGATTAATGCACATTAACTGCTGTTTATTCTTCTAGATCCATGTGTGACTCACAATTCGCAACAACACAGCAGATCATTATAATCTAAATCAAATGCTTTCAGATGTTCATTGTGAAAGAAAGTTCAGCTTTACACTTTTCAGTCTATTGTACAATAAATATACAGTTTTTTTTTGCAAAAATATACTTTCTTCATAAAATATCTGAAAGAACATTACAAAATGGCCATGAGAGAAAGTGCACTAATATCCCAGTTTTCTACATCGATCATGTTGCATTCTCTGAGATGCTTCAACAACTTCAAATAAGCATTACAGACATTTCAAAATGGTCATTATGAATGATGCATAGCTGTCCACACAGATCAAATGCTCAGCGTTTCAGCTGGTGAAGAATAACCTTCACACTCTTGTAATCAATTCCTCTCTCAATAAGCAATAGCATTCTACCAGCTTTCCTAATTACTTGCTGTACCTGTATACTAACCTTTTTATGATTCATGCACTAGGACACCCAGATCCCTCTGCATCTCAGAACTCTGCAATTTCTCACCATTTAGACAATATGCTTCTTTTTTATTCTTTCTGCCAAAATGGACATGTCCACATTTTCCCACATTATACTATATTTTCCAGATCTGTGCCCACTCACTTTAACCTTTCTAAGTCCCTTTGTAGCTTCCTTATGTCATCTTCACAATTTACTTTCCTCCCATTTGAGATGCTTCCATACAATTGTGATAATTGTAAATATTCACTGTATACATCCAATGTGCAAACATAGAAAGCATCCTTTCTGGTTGTATCACAGCTTGGTATGGGCTCCTGTTCTGCCCAAGACCACAAGAAACCACAAAGGGTTGTGAACGTAGCCCAGTCCAGCACGCAACCAGCCTCCCATCCATTGACTCCGTCTGCACTTCCCGCTGCCTCGGGAAGCTACAGTCATAGCTAGGATGCAGAGAAAGATCAGCTTCATATAAGATAGATCCATTCAAAATCAGAATCCCAACAGTGCAAAAGGAGGTCAGCATACTCAAAGACCCCACGCACCCCGGACATTCTCTCTTCCATCTTCTTCCCTGCTGCCATCAGACTTTTAAATGGACCTACTTTATATTAAGTTCATCTTTCTCTACACCCTAGCTGTGACTATAACACTACATTCTGCACTCTCTCCTTTCCTTCTCCCCTATGTATTCTATGAACGGTATGCTTTGTCTGTATAGTGCGCAAGAAACCAATGCATGTGACAATAATAAATCAAATCAAATCCATTTTTGAAAAAAACATTTTACTCCATTCTTAAAGTTACAAAACCAATGCTCAGAATGGACCCGGCAAACCCAAAAGCATTCCCTGCTTGCTCCAAAAACCAGATCCAAATTCCAATTGAACCCCAATTCATGGTCTCCTCAAGAGACACAAACAAGATCCAAGCTGACAAGATAAGGCAGTGCAGCCCACCTTGGACTTGATCTGGCACTGGATCTTAGCCAAAAGGCTGAGGAACGTTTTGGCACCAACACTAAGAATCCCACCCTCCAATTCAATAAGGGAGGAGTCTAAGAACTGGGGCGGCAACATATTTTAGACGCACTAATGATTTTAATCAGGAACAAGGTTTGATTTGATTTATTATTGCCACATGCATTGGTGCAGTGAAAGTATTGTTTCTTGCGCGCTATACAGACAAAGCATACCATTCACAGAGTACAGAAGGGAGAAGGAAAGGAGAGGGTGCAGAATACAGTGCTACAGTCATAGCTAGGATGTAGAGAAAGATCAGCTTAATATAAGGTAGGTCCATTCAAAATCATAGAATCCCTACAGTGCAGAAGGAGGCCATTCAGCCCACTGAGTCTGCAATGACCACAGTCCCACCCAGGCCCTATTCCTGTAACCCCACATATTTAGAGAAAATGCTGGAAAATCTCAGCAGGTCTGGCAGCATCTGTAAGGAGAGAAAAGAGCTGATGTTTCTAGTCCCGATGACCCTTTGTCAAAGCTGGACTCGTCTGGACTCGAAACGTCAGCTCTTTTCTCTCCTTACAGATGCTGCCAGACCTGCTGAGATTTTCCAGCATTTTCTCTTTTGGTTTCAGATTCCAGCGTCCGCAGTAATTTGCTTTTACCCCATATATTTACCCTGTTAATCCCCTGACACTAGGGTCAATTTAGCATGGCTAATCCACCTAACCCGCACATCTTTGGAGTGTGGGAGGAAACTGGAGCACCCGGAGGAAACCCACGCAGACACGGGGAGAATGCGCAAACCCCACACAGACAGTGACCCGAGGCCAGAATTGAACCCAGGTCCCTGGCGCTAACCACTGTGCCACCGTGCCGCCCTGAAATGGCAGCAGGGAAGAAACTGTTCTTGAGTCGGTTGGCACGTGACCTCAGAGTCACGTCAACTTTAGTTGTTGAACAATGAAATAATTCCACTCGAAAGCCTCTTTTCTGTTGTCCGCTTCCAAAAATAAAAGACAAAAAGTGATGAATTTTCTTACTGTCTTTTGCACAATTAAAATTGGGTCATGCAGTATTCAACACTCGTCATTTTTGCTGTCGGCCCATTTCAACTGGTGATCAGTGAGCTGAAATACTGAAGGGAAAAGCAGCAGGAAACAGCTCCAGCTAATTTACGATTGAATCTGGGCTCCAACCATATCTGAAGGAGAATACATCAAAGGATGCAGCTTCTGCTGGCTGGATAGATCTTCTGAAAGAGCTCAAAGGTCAGCAGAATATTGTCAAAGTTCAAGGACACAGTTCAAACGACAATACGGTTGGAATACATCTCACTGTATATCAGAAGAGGAACAGAGACAGCCAGAAGTAATTTTGTGATCTTTTGAAGGATGTCTTGGCAGGAAGAAAACACAAACTCCAAACAGGGAAATAGCTCATCAGATGCTACATTCTATCCACTTTCCTGAATGCCTCAGGAACCTGGAGAATAATTAATGATCTGTGGGACAAAGCAGAGATCTCTGAAATGTGGATGTTAAAATGTGCGTGTGCTCAACATTCCATATACCAGATCATAACAGCAGCACGGTGGCACAGTGGTTAGCACTGCTGCCTCACAGCACCAGGGACCTGGGTTCAATTCCTGGTTTTGGGTCACTGTTGGTGCGGAGTCTGCACGTTTTTCCCGCGTCTGCGTGGGTTTCCTCCGGGTGCTTCAGTTTCCTCCCACAGTCCGAAAGACGTGCTGGTTAGGGTGCATTGGCCATTCTAAATTCTCCCTCAGTGTACCCGAACAGGCGTCGGAGTGTAGCAACTGGGGGATTTTCGCAGTAACTTCATTGCAGTGTTAATGTAAACCTACTTGTGACACTAACAAATAAACTTTTAAAACTTAACACAAATAAAGAGGGGTTTGTGAGTCTAAGAGTAGAAAGAACTCTGAAAAGTGACACTAAGAAAAGAAAGTGCCAGCATTCCGGACATTTGATCGGAGCTGGGAAGCTGCGGAAATCTCATCTGGAGGTCGAAGTGTGACTCAGCAGGAGATATTGTCCCAGGTGTGACAGAGGTCACAGAGCGATTGCAGACAGGGCACAGTGAATGTGTGAGGATAGCGCAAGACAACGAGAGCGGCGCAACATGACAGCAGGTCTGTTGCAGCAGCAACAGCGTATCAGACCAAGGATCAAATGCATGTCATACCAATGAATCCCTTGTTAAAAATATTCTTTCTTGGGATGTGGATATCGCTGGCTGGGCCAGGACTTGTTGCCCATCCCTAACTGCCCCTTGAACTGAGAGGCTTGCTAGTCCAGTGGAATTGCCTCTAGGTCCAACTCCCGCCAAGCGATTTGATGGTTTCCATGGGAAACATGTCTTCGATGGAATGACCCCGAACGTCCTTTCCCTTGCATACTTCCGAAATGTAAATGATACATTTGCTATATTTGAATCTGCAGCTGTATTTACAAAATTCCTTCCGCCCCTGAATGGGCTCCATCCCACGCTCAAATTCTCTTTGACATGGAGTGACCAAATGAGCAGCCTTTCCTTGGCTTTCTATGTGAGAAACCTGCTAATGGGTTCCCTTCTGCTGCCTACCGCAGACCCACCCTCTCTGGTCAATATATGTGTTGGGATTCCTACTGTCCCACGTGGTATTAGAATGTCCTCATTAGCAACCTCATCAATAGGGTTTGAGCTATTTACTCACCATGTAAGCTTGATGCTGAAATAGGGAGCGTCAAAACCACCCTGCAGGATAATGGCCACCCTAATCAGATCATCGCTCGCCGTGTATCGCGTAAGCTCAGGAACGGGTCTACGGCTGTCTTTTCCGATCTTACAAAGTGCCCCGTCCACCTCAGATTACCCCAGAAGGGTGGCACAATGGTTAGCACTGCTGCCTCAGAGCACCAGGGACCCGGGTTCGATTCTTGGCCTCGGGTCACTGTCTGTGTGGAATTTTCACGTTCTCTCCGTGTCTGCGTGGGTTTCCTCCCACAGACCAAAGATGTGCGGGTTAGGTTGATTGGCCATGCTAAATTGCCCCTAGTTTTGGGGGGATTGGCAGGGTAAAGATGTGGGGTTACGGGGATAGGGTGGGATTGTTGTTGGTGCAGACTCAATGGGCCGAATGGCCTCCTTCTGTTCTGTAGGGATTCTATGATTCTGTGAAAAATTGGAACAACATGTGAAGTTAGCTGTTTTATGCTGTTACAATGCGGTAGCAACACCAGTGGTGTTCTTTATTAACTGCCAACAAAACCAAAAGACATTCTGTCCATCAGAAAGTTGAGGAATGCGGGCAGGAATTTCAATGCTGGTGAGATGCCGGGTGTGCAAGCCCTGCCTCCCATCAACTGGCAGATTGTATCAAACAGCACGTCTCTTAAAGTAAAGTCAAGTTTATTTATTAGTCACAAGTAGGCTTACATTAACATAGTAATGAGGTTACTGCGAAAATCCCCCAGTCGCCACACTCCGGTGCCTGTTCCGGATACACTGAGGGAGAATTTAACCTAACCCGCATATCTTTGGACTGTGGGAGGAAACTGGAGCACCCGGAGGAAACCCACGCAGACACAGGGAGAATGTGCAAACTCCACACAGACAGTGACCCAAGCCGGGAATCAAACCAAAGTCCTTGGCGCTGTGAGGCAGCAGCACCAACCACTGTGCCACCGTGCCGCCCCCGTCTCTTCTGCTATTCACAAAGGCACAGAACTGACTATACCCAACCAGCCCGTGCTGGCAAAACCCAAAACATAGTGGGAACCATTAGGTGTGATTCTGCAATTGGACAACACTTACTAAACAATCCCGATTGTGCCAAGAATTACACTAACAACTAATTTAAGATTCTCTCCCAGGCTCAGTTCACAGCCAAGCGCGAGAAGCTACATATTGACTGGTATCACATCTACAAACAGCCACTCCCTCCACCACCGACGCTCAGTAGCAGCAGTGTGTACTATCTACAAGATGCACTGCAGCAATTCACCAAAGATCCTTAGACAGCACCTTCCAAATCCACGACCACTTCCATCCAGAAGGACAAGGGCAGCAGATACATGGGAACACCACCACCTGCAAGTTCCCCTCCAAGCCACTCACTACCCTGACTTGGAAATATATCGGCCGTTCCTTCACAGTCGCTGGGTCAAAATCCTGGAATTCCCTCCCTAACGGCATTGTGGGACAACCCACAGCACGTGGACTGCAGCGATTCAAGAAGGCAGCTCACCACCACCTTCTCAAGGGGCAACTAGGGATGGGCAGTAAATGCTGGCCAGCCAGCGACGCCCATGTCCCACGAATCAATAAGAAATATATATATTCACACACAGGGCCCTGTCCCTCGTGATCAGAAAGAATTTGACCATACATTGGTTTGTTTATCAAATCCAATTCCTTTAAAACACCATCCAATCTTCCAGGAAATGACAATATTTTGTAGAATCTTTTCAAATAAGGCTGGCAGCTCCTTCCTCGGCGCACATTATGGGCAGGATTTTTCTCCCTCTCTGCGGCATGTTTCTCTGTGGCGGAAGGCGGCATGTCGCAGGCTGGCAGCGGGACCTTATTGTCCCGCGATTGTCAACACTGTTTCCTGATGAATGCACCCCTCACCAACGGGAAACCCACGGCGAGGGGGGTACTGTGGTAAACCACTGTTAGCTTATTGCCTCTGTGTGTGTGTGTGACATGCCTGGACATGCCCCTGCCGGCCCTGCCTGGGACTCCTCCCCCCCCCCCCCCCCGGTCCAGGTATAAAGGTGACTGCTCCCCACTCCCTGCCTCAGTCTCTGGACCAGTTCATCGGCATGGGTGTGCTCCAAGTCTTTTGCTAATAAAAGCCTATTTGTTCTTGCATACAAACTAGTCTTTGCTTGATTGATAGTGCATCAGGCACGCTGTCGGTGGGACCGTAAGATCCCAACAGCGTCAAGGACAGCAAGGTTTCAGCCTATGTGGAAATACTGAGGAGACTAATGTAATTAAAATCTGCAAAGCGGAGCACGTGTCCTTGCACAGATCTGCTGATGCAAACATTTCCCGAATAACTCTCGCATCTTTTCCCTCCGCTAGAATAGTCCAACAACAACTTGCATTTATATAGCACCTTGAATGCATATCCCAAGGAGCAAAATCAAACAAAATTGGACATGAGCCACGCGACACATTGGACAGGACAGAAGCAGGTTTGGCGGAGTATCTCAAAGGACGAGAGAGCAGCTGAGAGGTAGGGGACTTTAGAGAATATTCCAAAAGTTGATAACTCTATAAGTTCTAATTTGGACGAGCAACTCACAGAACACAGATGGTGGCGATGATGGAGAGTCAGACAGTTACAATGGAGTGAGACACCTTCATCCACTCTTCATTCTTTATCCCGTCAATTTAAACTGATGGTTAAAACTCCTCAGCGTATGGCTGACTCTCAGCTCTCACACCCCCACCAACATCACCTGCCCCATTGGACCATCAGGCCCAGTTTTAACTCTGTGCAAGTGGAAATATTTTGAGTGGGTTAAAATCTGTGTGAATGTGTGTCTGTGTGTATCTGTGTCTGTGAGTGTGTGTGTGTGTGAATGCGTGTGTAATTGTGTGTGAGTGAATGTGTGTCTGTGTGTGTGTGCGTATGTGTGTGTCTGTGTGCGTGTGTGCCTGTGTATGTAACGTGCCTATGCATGTGTATGTGCATGTGTGTGCATGCATGTGTGCGCGTGTGTGTATGTATGTATGTGCATGTGTGTGTATGTGCGCGCATGCGTGCATGTGTCTGTGTGTGTGCACATGTGTGCGCTTGTGTGTGTGCGTGTTTGTGTGTGTGCATGTGCGGGTGTGCGTGCGTGGGTGTGTGCATGTGCGTGTGTGCGAGTCTGTGTGTGTTTGTGTGTGTGTGTGCATGTGTGTTTGTGTGTATGTGTGTGTGAGTCTGTGTGTGCGTGTGTGCATGTATATGTGTGTGTGCATGTTCGAGTGTATGTGTGTGCGAGTCTGTGTGTGTGTGCGAGTGTGTGCGTGTGTGAGTGTGCGAGTGTGTGCGTGCGTGTGTGTGTGTGTGTGTGTGTGTTATGTGTGTGTGTTATGTGTGAGTGTGTGTGTGTCTGTGTGTGTCTGCATGCATGTGTGTGTGTATGTGAGTGTGTGTGTGTGAGTATGTGTGGAACTTTGTTGTGGATTTGCTTGTGTCGTTTCAGTGAAGGAGATATTACAATGTGCTTTATAGGATTTTATTGTGGTTCCCGTGATGGGAGTAAAAGAATCTGGAACCAGTGAAGCTAAATTGTGTGGAATATCAACAGGAATAGTAATGCTGTACGCCGGGGGTCTGCTTTCACAGCAGCTACCTGCCTTCAGGAGGACACAACCACTCTGGCCTTTGTGAAATGTATTGATCTGCAGCAACTCACTGGAGTATGGTGACTGAGAAATACACCCGATACAGGGGCTTTAGCACCTGGCACTCTGCTTAATGAAGGTTGACAACTCTTATATTTTTGGCACTTAGAATCATGCAGTAAATTTGGCACAATGCGCAGGATTTAATACCCTCCCCCATGTTGGTTTGGAGGCGGGGGGGTGCATTAATCGAGTGGGAGGCCCACTGCCTTCCCGTCTTTGCCCAATTAAGTCTGGGAAACAAAGGCTTGTTGGTGCCAACTGAGACCCCGATGAAGGCAATTCATATCTACTTAAGGGCCTCATTCTGCTCTGAACTGGGATTCATCCAGAGGCCGGTGGAGGATTCGCTTGAAGGGCCGCCCAGAAAGTAGATCCTCGTAGTGTTGCATGCGGATTCCCTGCGGGTGGGGAGAGGGGGGAGGGGCTGTCTCATTCAAAGACACTCAGTGTCTGATTGAGGGACACAACATTGACAGGTGGCGGGGGGGGGGGCACTGAGAGCCACCTACTGCCATTGCTTCTCCCCAATCCACCTCCTCTGTGACCAGCCCCCCCAACCCTCCCTCATCCCACAACCCCATCCAACCCCAGCTGACCTTCGACCTGGCGTCCCTCAGCGATCCTGGGCCTCTGGTGGATGCATTACCCACAGAAGCCACTTCTCCAGCTGGAGATGCCTGCAGTGCACAAGCGCCAACCTTTGATTGGGTAACAGCTCTCAAGGGAGGGAACTTGCACACCTGGAGTCCTTGATTCTGGGGAAAGCCCACCGCTGGCCATTTAAGTGCCTAATTGTGCTGCATGAAATGTTGCCCATATTATCTGTTCTGGCTCCATGAAAAGAGTCACCAAATTAATTAGATCCCCATCCTCTTTTCCCATCACTCTGCAAGTTTCTACTATTTACTTAATTCCCTTGTGAAGGTTAGTATTGAATCTGCTTCCACCAACCTCACCGCATGACAAAACATTCCTTCATTTCTCCCTTGGAGTTTTCTCTTGCCAATTATCTTAACTTTATGTTCATTGATGTCAGTGGAACTAGTTTCTTCTCCTTTATTCCATTAGAACGCCTCCTGATTCTGAACACCTCTATCAAACCCTCCCCTTGCTACTCTCTGTTCTAAGGAGCTTCTTAAGTCGCACCTTCTCCAGTGTCTCCCCGCGTAACTCAAGTCCCTCATCCCTCCTGCCATTCTAGTCAAACTCTTCAGCCTCCTCTCCAAGAATGACTAGGATTGGAGGCCTAAGGCCATTCCATACCTTCCTGACCCTGCCCCTCCCTATAAAATGGAGGACAGCTGGGGGGGGCAGATGGGTAGGCATAGAAGATAGGAGCAGGAGGAGGCCATTTGGCCCTTCAAGCCTGTTCCACCATTCATCACGATCATGGCTGATTGTCCAACTCAATAGCCTAATCCTGCTTTCTCCCCATAAATAGAAACATAGGCCACCTGCTAAATATTAGGTGCTCCCCTGCCTTCAAATCTGCTGCTGGGGGGCTGTAAAATCCCACCCTCTGAAGCTTTCCTGTAAGTGTGGCAGCATTGACCTTATTGACTGGGGAGGGGGCGGAGCTTGCTACCACTTGCTCAAAATGGCGACGATTAGTGCACCACTTTGATTGACAATGAGGCGGAGCGGCAGCCGCAGAGATGGAAAGAAAAGGAAGCAAATCCTGCGCTCCGGATCCCACTGCCTCGTGGAACATCCTGCCCCGTGTGCCCAAAGGGTGGCAGGTGGAGAATTAGTCTGCCCGGTCACACGAAGGCCTAGTGCAGTAACTCACCACCCCCGAGGGGACATTGATCGAGGGACAGCCGGCGACTGACAGGCGATGGTGAACCATTTTGATGGAGAATCCAGAGACCGTTGAAAACTAAAGCAAAAATAAATCGAAATGTTGGCACTCATCATCGATACCACTTACCAAACAATCATTCCATTTCCTCCTGTAGTCAGTGAACTGTGGAGTCACTTCAAGGGGCACTCACGGAGAGGTGACGTCTCCAGTCGGACGCTGCAGATACCAACTGACTCAAGAACAGCTTCTTCCCTCAGACTTTTGAATGGACCTACCTCGCATTAAGTTGAACTTTCTCTGCACCCTAGCTATGACTGTAACACTACATTCTGCACTCCCTCGTTTCCTTCTCTATGAACTGTATGCTTTGCCTGTATAGCGCGCAAGAAACAATACCTTTCACTGTATACTAATACACGTGACAATAATAAATCAAATCAAATCAGAAAGGGAGCCGCCGCCCTTATCGGGGGGGATTTTTCCTGTCCCGCCCGCCACAGGAATCATAGCGGGCAAAGGGATGGACCATTGGCTGACCTCGGTCAGGATTTTGGAGCGAGCATGGCCGGAAAATCCCGCTCCAAGTTGAGTGGATTCCATTTGGAGCGGCTGGCTTTGCATTTGCATAACTCCAGCCCGAGGACTGAGGAACATCAAATGTAATAAGCTTCCTGAAGCAGCTATCTTATGCAGGCGATGAAGCGGTTATCACATTCCGACCTGAATTACACGCGGCAATTTGGCATTCAGTGCACCGGCCAACTCAAGCTTCCCAGACCAGCCTGGATAAAGGCACGGTGAAAATGGAAAAGGGTCAGCCAAGAAACATCACACTCCATCAGCCACATCATTAAAGAGACCATTCCACTGCTTACAGACACTTACCAGTGGTGTCAAATTCATCTTGAGGTTTATTTTTTCTTCATTCTTTCATGTTTTTTTTTTTTATTCATTCATGGGACATGGGCATGGCTGGCTGGGCCAACATTTATTGCCCATCCTTAGTTGCCTGAGGGCAGTTGAGAGTCAACCACAATGCTATGGCTCTGGAGTCACATGTAGGCCAGACCAGGTAAGGACGGCAGATTTCCTTCCCTAAAGGACATTTGTGAACCAGATGGGTCTCTCCGACAATCGACAATGGTTTCACAGTCATCGGTAGATTCTTAAATCCGCCGATTTTTTATTGAATTCAAATTCCACCAGCTGCAGTGGCGGGATTCGAACCCGGGTCCCCAGAATATTAGCTGGGTTTCTGGATTAATAGTCCAGCGATAATACCAGTAGGCCACCGCCTCCCGTTGTGTGTCCCTCAGAGAATAGTGTAAGACAGAGGGAGGACTCCGACTGGTTAGCGGTCAGGGAACTGTAATGTGAATACTCCTTCCATCACCCGACTCATCCTGTTACCAGCCCAGAGTGGGCTGTCTTCTATAGCAAGAAGGCCACCCATATCCATCAGACACCTGGTACCTGACTGGCTGCCAACCAGGGTTTTGATAGTGTCGTGGTTATGTTACTGGACTGGTAACTGGGGCAGCACAGTGGCACAGTGGTTAGCACTGCCTCACAACGCCAGGGACCCGGGTTCAATTCCTGGCTTGGATCACTGTCTGTGTGGAGTCTGCAAGTTCTCCCCGTGTCCGCGTGGGTTTCCTCCGGGTGCTCCGGTTTCCTTCTACAGTCCAAAAGATGTGCTGGTTAGGTGCATTGGTCATGCTAAATTCTCCCTCGGTGTATCCGAACAGGCGCTGGAGTGTGGCGACTAGGGGATTTTCACAGTAACTTCATTGCAGTGTTAATGTAAGCCTACTTGTGATAGATAGTAAATAAATAGTAGCCAGGAGGTGTAAGCTAATCATTTTGGGATTAGAGGGGTGGGGTCTTCCCATCCCGCTGACTGCGCCCCCCCCCCCCAACACCCCCGCAATCCCCGTCCACCCACCCCCGCACACCACCCGCACACCCCATACCTCCCACCCACTCCCCACACCGCCCCACCGTGGGATCCCCAGCGGCAGAGGGTGTGGACAACAGGAAAACCTGCTGACAGCAGCAGCACTGTAAGATCCCACCACTGCCCAATGGTGGGCTGCCTCTGCCACCACAAAAAGGCAATGGGGGTGGAGTGGAGGGGTGGGGGAGTGGGGGAGGTGGGGGTGGGGGGGGGATGGGGGTGGTTTTGGGTGGGGACAAACGGCACAGAAAATCCCACCCATGAGATCAAATCTCAGCACTGCCCCCTGGGGAATTTAAATTCAATTAATAAATCAACCTGAATTCAAAAGCAGAACTTTGGATAACTTCAATGTCAGGAAAAAGACACAAAAGTCTGAGGTCACGTACCAACCGACTCCAGAACAGCTTCTTCCCTGCTGCTGTCAGACTTTTGAATGGACCTACCTTATATTAAGTTGATCTTTCTCTACACCCTAGCTATGACTGTAACACTACATTCTGCACCCTCTCCTTTCCTTCTCTCCTGTGTACTCTATGAACGATATGTTTTGTTTGCCTAGCGCGCAAGAAACAATATTTTTCACTTTATCACAATACATAGAATCATAGAATCCTACAGTGCAGAAGGAGGCCATTCAGCCCATCGAGTCTGCACCGACCACGATCCCACCCAGACCCTATCCCTATAACCCCATGCATTTACCCTAGCTAGTCCCCCTGATGTTAAGGGGCAATTTAGCATGGCCAATCCACCTAACCTGCACATCTTTGGACATGTGACAATAATAAATCAAATCAAACTTTACAAAGGGCAGAGTATGAGAAACTGACCAGTTGTCAGGTCTGGAGGGGATGGAGGTGTGATCACTACCGTTGGACAACTGATCATCTCCTCTCTTCACAGAAGAACAGGAAACCCCTATGCATAAGCAGGGTCCCTAAGAGCAGATCCAGGCACAGGCTTGCAATCTGAACTGTGGGAAGTAACGTATTGTCCCGTTCCAATTTGGCAAAAATGGCAGGATGTAGTCACGGCCAATTGAGCATCAAACACAGCGATGGATGTTCTGGCAAAGCACACGTTACTGCCCAATAATCAGGAGCAGGAACCATGGCTCCTTCCTCAGCTTAGAGGCATTGAGCAAATCGTCGGTAACTATTTTGGGGATTGAATAACAGTCCAACCCCGGCCCTGACTGAGATCAGTTAGCTGGACAAATACGCTAGTCTACTTACACATGAAGCTATGAGGAGCTAAGAAGAGCCATTATCCAAGAAGGGGTTTTGCTGTCTACAGAAACCAAATTGAAAGTCTGTCCTGTTGTAATGGGATCAAATTGATAGACTCAAATCTTAGTATGTAGTGACTCACTAGAGGTAGTTATTCAGACAGATGTGTAACCTTTGGGGGCGTGGGATAACTTGTAAGTGAAAATACAAAAATTGAGCTTTCCAGCTTGTCAGAACAAGAAAGGAAATGTGACGGTGAGTGAAGGAACCATCTCTGGGAATATTCATAGACATCATAGAATCCCTACAGTGCAGAAGGAGGCCATTTGGCCCATTGAGTCTGCACCGAAAACAATCCCACCCAGGCCCTGTCCCCATAACTCCACATATTTACCCCGCTAATCTCTCTAACCTACGCATCCCGGGACACTAAGGGGCAATTTAGCGTGGCCAATACACCTAACCCGCACATCTTTGGACAGTGGGAGGAAACCGGAGCACCCGGAGGAAACCCACGCAGACACGAGGAGAACGTGCAGACTCCGCACAGATAGTGACCCAAGCCAGGAATTGAACCCAGGTCCCTGGAGCCGTGAAGCAGCAGTGCTAACCATCGTGCCGCCCCACTGGACTCTGGTGGAATCCAGATCTGCCGCTGCACCTTCAAAGTTAGAGTAACATTGGCGTTATTGATGCAGTGGAAGACCCACTTTGGCTCCCAATCAAACAACAGCTTGATTTTAAATTACTCACCTTGTTTTCAAATCCCTTCCTCCTTCCTCTCTCGGTGACCTCCTCCAGCCTCAACGCTCCGAGATATGGGGCAGCACGGTGGCACAGTGGTGAGCACTGCTGCCTCACAGCTCCAGGGACTCGGGTTCGACTCCCGATTTGGGTCACTGTCTGTGCGGAGTTTGCACATTCTCCCCGTGTCTGCATGGGTTTCTTCCGGGTGCTCCGGTTTCCTCCCACAGTCCAAAGATGTGCGGGTTAGGTTGATTGCCCATGCTAAATTGCCCCTTAGAGTCCCAGGATGTGTATGTTACAGGGATTAGCAGGATAAACATGTGGGGATAGGGCCTGAGTGGGATTGTGGTCAGTGCAGACTCGATGGGCCGAATGGCTTCCTTTGGCACTGTAGGGATTCGATGATTGGATTTGATGATATCTGCGCATCTCTCTAATCCTGGCACCTTGAGGATCCCTAAGTTTAGTGGTTCCACCACTGAAGGCCATGCCTCGGCTCTAAGCTCTGGGATACCTGCCCTACATCCCTCCACCTCCCCTGTCCTCATTTCAGACCCTCCCTAAAACCCACCTTTCTGACAAAGCTTTGTCATCTGCCCAAATATTGCCTTATGTGTCTCAGTGACTTTTCTTTAATAACGCACCTCAACTATGTTAGGATAAGTTTTGGCAGATTGAACCAGGGCAGGACTTACTCAGTTAATGGTAGGGCGTTGGGGAGAGTCACAGAACAAAGAGATTGATTCATAGCTCCTTGAAAGTGGAGTCACAGGTGGACAGAGTGGTGAAGAAGGCATTCAGCATGCTTGGTTTCATTGGTCAGAACATTGAATACAGGAGATGGGACGTCTTGTTGAAGTTGTACAAGACATTGGTAAGGTCACACTTGGAATACTGTGTACAGTTCTGGTCACCCTATTATAGAAAGGATATTATTAAACTAGAAAGAGTGCAGAAAAGATTTACTAGGATGCTACCGGGACTTGATGGTTTGGGTTATAAGGAGAGGCTGGATAGACTGGGACTTTTTTCTCTGGAGTGTGGGAAGCTGAAGGGTGATCTTATAGAGGTCTATAAAATAATGAGGGGCACAGATCAGCTAGATAGTCAATATCTTTTCCCAAAGATAGGGGAGTATAAAACTAGAGGGCATAGGTTTAAGGTGAGAGGGGAGAGATGCAAAAGGGTCCAAAGGGGCAATTTTTTCACACAGAGGGTGGTGAGTGTCTGGAACAAGCTGCCAGTGGTAGTAGTAGAGGTGGGTATAATTTTGTCTTTTAAAAAGCATGTAGACAGTTATATGGGTAAGATGGCTATAGAGGGATATGGGCCAAATGCGGGCAATTGGGACTGGCTTCGGGGTTTAAAAAAAAGGGCGGCATGGACAAGTTGGGCCGAAGGGCCTGTTTCCATGCTGTAAATCTCTATGACTATAAGTTGTTGTTGCTTATCCGGGGATTCAGCCAATGTTACAGTGGCCATGCATCATCCCTGAGAATATTCCCAGAGCGAGGAGATGGCGGATAGAAATGGGCGAGAATACCAGCATCGGATTCTCGGCAGGGGAAAACTGTTCCCAATTATGTTGGGGTCAGGAAGGGCCCGACTTGGAAATCCAGGCCGTGGGATGTCACTTATCCTCATTAATGAAAGCCAAGTGACCACCAATGATCTCACAGCCCAGTGGAATTCAGTGAAAGCTCTGGAATTCATAGAATCACAGAGTAGAACCATAGAATCCCTTGATAGGAATGGGTTAACAGACCGTCCAATTAAGTCCTAATCTGATGTTAATTATTCAATAGAAGTCACTGATATACAAAGGGGCTACAGGTGGCACAGGATGTTGGTGGAGAATTGTGTGTGGAGTTGGATCAAAGAAATGAAGGTATTTTATGAAGAAGCAGAACTCATGTCTCCTTTACAGAACCGAGAGGCTCAAACATCCCTACAGTGCAGAAGGAGGCCATTCGGCCCATCAAATCTGCACCGACCACAATCCCACCCAGGCCCTATCCCCGTAACCCCATGTATTTACCCGAGTTAACTCCCCTGACACTAAGGGGCAATTTAGCATGGCCAATCAACCCAAACTGCACATCTTTGGACTATGAAACCAGCTGAAATTGTGATCCACATAGATCTCCTCCATGATTCAAAAGAGGGCCCAGAAAAGCCTGTTGGTTCCTCATTGTCAGGCACTCAAAGTCCAATTGAGGGACCTGGCATCAGGAAGAGATGGGCCATGGAAAGCCCACCCCCTGCACTTGCCTCTGTCCCTCGGCCTAGCTGGGAGCCACTGCAACTCAGTAAGTGGCACAGGAGCAGGGATTAGTGGTTGGGTGGGGAAGGAGTAGCAAAGGATTGGGGCAAATATTGAGCAGGAACCAGGGCTGGCAAAAGTAGGAAGGTCATATGACCTGAGTCTGGGCTCAGAGAAAGGAGGGCATGGAAAATGGAGAGGGAAATAGGCAGTCCTGAGGCACATACATCGAGGGAGTGCAGCACTCGCATCAGATATCCTGCCTCCAGTTCAAACACCTTCAGAATTTAATCAGCACCAGGGTTTAATGCTGAATGAATCTTCTCTTTGGATGGAAATGTTATAAGACAATTGGGGTCCAGCGGTGGTCAGTTTGGGGAGCTCTCAATTTAAAAATGGCTCTGAATTTCATTTGGAGTTGTCCAGATCTATCGATGGGGAAATTGGCAGATCTTTTGGCGAAACAGTTTAAAGGGCCAGTGTTTCAGAAATTCCATTACCTTCTGTTATATATGTAGTTTGGGGATGCGTGCTGCCCCTTTAAGAGAGCAGATCAGGTGACCTGGGAGGGCTAGTCTGGGACTGACTGTGTAGCTGTATAGACCTGTAGCCTGTTTAAGTTCTACCCTGTGGTCTGTTTATACCTTATAATCAGACCCAGATATCATACCTTCCTCTTACAGCAGGAGATTTGGCAGAGGTCTTGTGGGAATATGACTGAGAGGAAGTATGTGTTCATTATGAGCCAACCTGCTATATTCATATCGGCAATGAACCGGCCAGGCGGAGAAAGATAGTGGAGAGAAAAAGAAATAACGATATTCATTAATGTAACACATTTCTTGTCTATGGAACATTAGAAAGTATTTTACAGCTAATGAAGTACTTCTGAAGTGTGTAACCACTGTTATAACTCAGGAAACTGGGTCAGTAAAGACGTGGAGCCTATTGGCTGAAGCAATTGTAATAACAGGACTAGACAGGGTAGATGCAGGGAGGATATTCCTGTTGGTGGGGAAGTCCAGAACCAGGGGTCGCAGTCTGAGGATTCAGGGTAGACCATTTAGGACGGAGGTTAGGAGACATTTCTTCACCCAAAGAGTGGTGAGCCTGTGGAATTCATTACCACAGGAAGTAGTTGATGCCAAAACATTGAATGTATTCAAGAGGAAGCTGGATATAGCACTTGGGGTGAATGGGTTCAAAGGTTATGGGGAGAAAGCAGGATTAGGCTATTGAGTTGGACGATCAGCCATGATCTTAATGAATGGCAGAGCAGACTCGAAGGGCCAAATGGAATCCTCTTGCTCCTATCTTCTATGTTTCTATTAGAAACTGAATCCCTGAACAAAATTCACCTGACAAAGATAAGTGGATTTCAAGAGGTTTAAATTGGTGCCTTTCAAGTTCCAGTAAAATTCTGACCTTAACCCTATGATCTGTGCTCCTCAAGGTCTCTGATGAGAAACTGACCCTTTATCAGAAAATCACTACAGTGCAGAAGCAGGCCGTTTGGCCCATCGAATTGGCACAGACTCTCCCAAAGAGCAACCCGCTCAGACCCTAAGCCCACGTATTTACCACGCTAATCCCCCTAACCTACACAACTTGGGACATTAAGGGGCAATTTAGCATGGCCAATCCACTTGCACATCTTTGGACTGTGGGAGAAAATCGGAGCATCACGCAGACACGGGGGGAACGTGCAAATTTCTCACAGACAGTCACCCGAGGCCGGAATTGAACCCGGGTCCTGGCGCTGTGAGACAGCAGTGCTAACCACTGTGACACCATGCCCACCACCCCTCCCCCACCCCCCCACCCCCACCTTAGGGCTTCCTCCTTCACCCCAATCCCATCCTGACAATAACCTATGCAATTTCCTCTCTGTCTTATTGTAGATATCTAATAACCTATTAGAACGGGCCCAGGCACATGGTTTCCTTATAGTAAGTTAACATTTTTATTTTGCCAATTGTATTTGGACCAGTTTCCATCGCCAAATAGATTGAGAAATAATGGCTAAGAATTAATCTATTTACACAGTAACTCAGTGCTCACAGAATTGACAACACCATAAGAAGCTATTGATCACTCGAAGGAAAAATCAATAGCAAGCCTAATTTTTTTTTGCATTGAGTTTACATCGTTCACAAACTTTGTAATTAAATAGTTAGAATGAATTAGTTACGTATTTAGTATAAGTCATTCACAATATCGACATCCTGATTTTTCTGTCATTTGACAGAATAGTGCAGTGGTTGGTAATTCTAGAATGACTGAAGCTTAAAGTTTGTGCACTTGCATTCATCCTTCTTTGTGCCTAATGGCTCAGTCATGCTTCCCTCTGACACTTCATGGTACGTACACACAACCAAACAGAACACAATGCGTGCCTTCCTTGTGTCCTTCATAGGAGAGTGAAGCTACACTCACACATGGGTGGCTTGAACCTGGCGAGACCCACATGCGACATTATAACCACTGGTCGGATTGTCAAAGGGCCTCAGGATTGGGAGCCAGTGCGGACGGGAATTAAAAATTGTGGTCCCGGATATCACCTTGAGATCCGAGCCTTTCTAATCTTCAAAGGCAACTGGAAATCCATTTGCCACTATACAATATACCCTTACATGTGGAGTTCTTGTCACTGAAACAATGACACATTCAGTCAGAGACATTGAGAATTCGAACTGCATGAGCTGTTAAGCATGGATCCTTCATTGGCTGGAGTTTTACTGCCCCACCTGCCACGGGAATCTGAGCGGGCAAGCGGCAGAACATGGAAAGTTCTGGTGACCTCGCGCAGGATTTTACGGTTTTGGGACAAGCGACGTCGTAAAGTCCCACCCGTTGTCTCTTCCTAGCAGACTCCCTCTGCTGGTACAGGTGTATGTGGTAGCCTCATGTGGACATAATGCACAATGCAATTTTCAATGCACAATATTAATCTCCTGAAGAAGCGTACGAAAGGACTTGTGCTTTCAGGGTTTACATTTTTTTAATGTTTTGTTCCCCATTGAGTCTGAGCGGTCTTGATTTCGTTAGCGCACAGCTGTCTGGTTCACCCACAGGGCCCAAGCATCTTTCTAGGGCGGCACGGTGGCACAATGGTTAGCACTGCTGCCTCACAGCGCCAGGAACCCAGGTTCAATTCCAGCCTCGGGTCACTGTCTGTGTGGAGTTTACACGTTCTCCCCGTGCCTGTGAGGGTTTCCTCCGGGTGCTCCGGTTTCCTCCCACAGTCCAATGATGTGCAGGTTAGTGGACAGTGAAGAAGGTTATTTCCAATTGCAACAGGATCTTAATCAATGGGCCAGTGGGCTGACAAATGGCAGATGGAATTTAATTTAGATAAATGTGAGGTGATGCATTTTGGTACATTGAACGAGGGCAGGACTTACTCAGTTAATGGTAGGGCGTTGGGGAGAGTTACAGAACAAAGAGATCTAGGGGTATATGTTCATAGCTCCTTGAAAGTGGAGTCATAGGTGGACAGAGTGGTGAAGAAGGCATTCAGCATGCTTGGTTTCATCGGTCAGAACATTGAATACAGGAGTTGGGATGTCTTGTTGAAGTTGTACAAGACATTGGTAAGGCCACACTTGGAATACTGGTCACCCTAGTTTTGGTCACCCTATTATAGAAAGGATATTATTAAACTAGAAAGAGTGCAGCAAAGATTTACTAGGATGCTACCGGGAGTGCAGCAAAGATTTACTACGGGTGCTACCGGGACTTGATGGTTTCAGTTATAAGGAGAGGCTGGATAGACTGGGATTTTTTTCTCTGGAGCGTAGGAGGCTGAGGGGTGACCTTATAGAGGTCTATAAAATAATGAGGGCACAGATCAGCTTGATAGTCAATATCTTTTCTCAAAGATAGGGGAGTTTAAAACTGGAGGGCATAGGTTTAAGATGAGTGAGGAAAGATATAAAAGTGTCCAGAGGGGCAATCTTTTCATGCAGGGGGTGGTGAGTATCTGGAACAAGCTGCCAGAGGTAGTAGTAGAGGCGGGTACAATTTTGTCTTTTAAAAAGCATTTAGACAGTTACATGGGTAAGATGGGTATAGAGGGATATGGGCCAAACACGGGCAATTGGGATTAGCTTAGGGGTTTAACAAAAAAGGCGGCATGGACAAGTTGGGCCGAAGGGCCTGTTTCCATGCTGTAAACCTCTATGACTCTATCGTTGTATGACTCTTGAGATAAGCCATGATCATATTGTCACAGTAGGTTCAAAGGTCCGTAAAAGGTTGATTGGCCATGATAAATTGACCCTAGTGTCAGGGGGATTAGCAGGGTAAATATGTGGGGTTACAGGAATAGGGCCTGGATGGAATTGTGGTCGGTGCAGACTCGATGGGCCGAATGGCCTCCTTCTGCCTCATAAGATTCTATGATTCTTTGTAGTTGTTAAAATCTGTGGGGCCAAGGAGTGCCGGCATTAAACACTGATAAACCTTGTCGTCCGTGGCTGCTTTCCACCACATTTGACCTCCTGGCTCTCTGATGAGCTGCCTGGTCTAATTGGCAAGGCAACAGCAACTCCCAACACTGCTGCTGCCTGTCTTTGCCATTGGTTCTGGGCAGGCAGTGCCCACCTCCTGATGCCACTCTAATTGGCTGCCAAACATGCCTCATGGACAAGTAGGGGATTTGAATTCAAATATCGTGTTATAAAAGCAATGCAGCTTGTAGTGTCTTTCTTCCTTATCGCAAACATACCAATCATACAGCAAGGATTAGTAAAGCAATAATATGGGTTCTTCATTTGAAGGTAAAACTATGTCCAGGTAATAGTAACTGGAGGCCAGGTAGACATGTCTGACCTCTAAGATTACTGCTTTAATTTGTCTACTGTTCCTTGGCCAAAC
Organism: Mustelus asterias; assembly: GCF_964213995.1. NCBI lineage: Eukaryota > Metazoa > Chordata > Chondrichthyes > Carcharhiniformes > Triakidae > Mustelus > Mustelus asterias. The sequence goes on along the minus strand of NC_135802.1, from coordinate 156,626,434 downwards.
TTCATCTTTGTTGGGGTTCGGGACCAATAACATTTTGTTTACAGTAGAAGAGTTTGAGTTTCAGTGAAGAAAGTCACAAGGTTCCATTGATTTGAACAAGAAAAGCCTTTACAAGGTCACGAAGATAAAACAATTTACAACCATTCTCTTAGACTCTCACATTCAGGGAATGTATGGGATTAAAGTGAATCAGCAAAATCGCTGTGGTTAAACACTCCACACTACACAATAAATGGCAGATATCTCAGCAACTCTCAACAACTCTCAGCAACCCAGCCAGACATTAGCCAAACTGTGAGTCAATCAGTCTCACTTGAAACTCTGTCTCTCTCACAAGGGTTTCCAATTTTCATCTTCAAAAGATCTTACCTTGGAATTTCTCTACAAAAGTTGCTCAAACTTAGACGGCTTCAATTCGCAGAGTTTCAACTTCACCTTCCGAGATTTCACTCCCCTGGATTCCTGAGTGCACTCAAACACCAGCTCTCAAGCACAATTTTAGCACTTTGGACATGTCAAGCTGAACACTGCTGCTCCAAAGGGGACTTCTCCCCAGCTGGCAAACAACACCGAGTTAACAACCTTTGGCTGCCTTCATAGATCTTCCAGGATTCTCTCAAGCCCACTCACCTAATGCCTGCTCCCCACAGACTTTTGTCTAACTTGGAACCAGTTTCCCAGCTCCTTATCTGGGATGTATCACTGTCCCTTGTCTTTGTCCCTTATCTGGGACATTAGCTGACTGATTACTGCAAAGTGACTTTTCACTGACCCTTGAACTGACCTGGTGACCGATCAAAACACTCCAAGAGTGTTCCACCCTCGTTCAGTTTATTTATTAGTGTCACAAATTGGCTTACATTAACGCTGCAATGAAGTTACTGTGAAAATCCCCAAGTCGCCATCTGTTCGGGTACACTGAAGGAGAATTTAGCACGGCCAATGCACCTAACCTGCACATCTTTCAGACTGTGGGAGGAAACCGCAGCACCCGGAGGAAACCCACACAGACACGGGGAGAGCGTGCAGACTCCACACAGACAGTGACCCAAGTTGGTAATTGAACTCAGGTCCCTGGCGCTGGGAGGCAGCAGTGCTAACCATTGTGCCACCGTGCCGCCCTTGTTAATAGGCAGGAACAAATGTGACAAGCGTTGGAAAATCCTGTACCTTAAGTGTTACAGTCTCCACGGACTGCTAACTAGGCATGCAGTGAGCACAGGTAAAATGGATTCTCATAATACTCCAGAGTACATGGGCTTAGACATTACATCCTGCCTTGGGGTGGATAGTGGTGGACAGCAACTTAAGATAAGGTGCGTGTCCATCACATCACAATACATCTGAGGCATGGGATCGGGATCCTGCAATCCATCCGGGTTCCTGACCCTACTTTGAAAATCCAGCCACTGGTGTTTACAATTCAGGGAACATCATCACAAACACTAAGTCAGTCGAGTCCATTCTGAGTGATGTATCGGAAGTTGCCAGGTTTCTGTGGCTGGTTAATTACTACTCTTACTTTACATCAATTTTGGCTATTTCGAAAGCCAACAGCACTGAGGCATATTCCTTTCTAGTGGGAAAACAATCATCAGAATTAATTCAGAGTAAGCAATCACTATGTAGTAATTTAGTGATTTTGGTGTTAATATGTCAGCTGAGATCAATGCTGATATCAATGGTGTGAGGTTTATGTCAATATCCGACCATAATATAACTGGACATAAAATCTATGCTGGTCATTTACTCAATTTCATACACATCACTGCAGCCTGACTGAGTGTGAAGTGTTGCCAATGGCGTGGGCCCTATAATAATGGCAGCCAGGGATAAAAGAGCAACAATTTCTGGACAAAGCATTCTTCCTCACGTACGCCAAGTCACCATCTGAATTTTCCTTTGGAATCCAGGGCTGATTTTGCTTTGATATATTGGGATAGAAACATAGAAAAACTATAGCACAAACAGGCCCTTCGGCCCCACAAGTTGTGCCGAACATATCCCTACCTTCTAGGCCTACCTATAACCCTCCATCCTATTAAGTCCCATGTACTCATCCAGGAGTCTCTTAAAAGTCCCTATTGAGTTTGCCTCCACCACCACTGATGGCAGCCGATTCCACTCGCCCACCAAAGCACGGACATCCCAAAGCACCTTTCACCCAATGAAGTCCTTTTGAAGTGCAGTCACTGTTGTAATTCATAGAATCCCTGCAATGCAGAAGGAGGTCATTCGGTCCATTGAGTCTGCACTGAGTCTCCGACAGAGGACCCCACCCAAGCCCATTCCTGTAACCCTATGAATTTACCTCTCTAATCTGCCTAACTTGTACATCTATGGACTATGGGAGCACCTGGAGCACCCGGAGGAAACCCACGCAGACATGGTGAGAACGTACGGACTCCATACAAACGATCAGCCAAGGCCAGAATTGAACCCGGGTCCCTGGCACTGTGAGGCAGCAGTGCTGACCACTGTGCCACTGGGCTGCCATGTGGGAGGTATGCAGCCAATGCCTGCACAGCAAGCTCCCACCAGCAGCAATGAGATAGCAAGTCAAGGACATTCAGAGAGTAGGCGCTGTGGTCACGTGGAGGGGGTGAATTCCTTAAAGGATATCAATGAACCAATCCAATAGCTTTCATGGTCCTTTTTGGTGCCCTCCAACAATGGCAAGAAACATCAAATTCAATTCCCAACTCACCTCGTGACTCCGCAAGGCCTGTCCATCACCCATAATGAACAAGTCAGGAGTGTGATGGAATACTCTCCACTTGCCTGAATGAGTGCAGCTCTAACAACACTCAAGAGCAGGACAAAGCAATCCACTGGATTGGCACCCCATCCGCCATGTTAAACATTCGCTCCCTCCACCACTGACGCATAGTGACAGCCGTGTGTACCACCTACAAGATGCACTGCAACAACTCACCAACGGTTCTGAGGCAGCACCTTCCAAACATACAACCTCGACCATCTAGAAGGACAAAGGTAGCAGACACATGGAAACACCACCACCTGGAAGTTCCCCCTCCAAGCCACACAACATCTTGACTTGGAATTATATTGGAGTGTTGTTGGAGGATCCATGATTCACATCCATGAATCGATGAAAGGGGTTGAAGGGTTGACTATCAGCAGCAATGGTCGGTTAACATGAAGAATCCAACTGAGCATGAACATGGAAAAATGACCATAAAACCATAAGATATAGGAGCAGAATTAGGCCATTCGGCCCATCAAGCCTGTTCTGACATTATATCATGGCTGATAAGTTTCTCAACCCTATTCTCCTGCCTTTTTTCTGTAACCTTTGATCCCCTTACCAATCAAGAACCTATCTATCTCTATCTTAAATACACTCAATGACCCGGCCTCCATAGCCTTCTGTGGCAATGAATTCCACAGATTCATCAACCTCTGGCTGAAGAAATTCCTCCTCATCTTGATCCTAAAGGGTCGTCCTTTTACTCTAAGTCTGTGCCCTTGAATCCTAGTCTCTCCTACTAACGTAAACATCTTCTCCACATTCCCTCTATCCAGGCCTTTCAATATTCTGTAAGTTTCAATGAGATCCCTCCCCTCATCCTTCTAAACTCCATCGAGTATGGAAATGGGGATCTTTCTGTTGTAGCAAAAGCCATGCTGTGATTGGATCACTTATAGTGACCAAAATAGAAAGACCTGCATTGATAAAGTGCCTTGCATAACTTCAGAGCATTCAGTTTACCGCCAATGAAGTATTTCCAAAATGTGTTCACCACTGCAAGGGGAGGTGATGGGCGCGTAGCATTATCGCTAGACTATTAACCCAGAAATTCAGCTGATGTTCTGGGGACCTGGTTTCGAATCCCGCCAATAACAAGTATATGGAATTAAGAACCTACTGATGACCATGAAGCTATTGCTGGGAAAACTCATCTGATTCACTAATGTCCTTTAGGGAAGGAAATCCATAGAATCCTACAGTCCAGAAGGAGGCCTTTTGGCCCATCGAGTCTGCACCAACCACAATCCCACCCAGGCCCGATCCCCATAACCCCATGCGCTTATCCTAGCTAGTCCCCCTGACACTAAGAGGCAATTTAGATGTCCAATCAACCTAACTCGCATATCTTTGGACTGTGGGAGGAAACCGGAGAACCCAGAGGAAACCCACGCAGACACGGGGAGAATGTGCAAACTCCCCACAGACACTGACCCGAGCCGGGGATTGAACCCAGGTCCCTGGTTCTGTGAGGCAGCAGTGCTAACCACTGTGCCACCCCACCTACCATCCTTACCCGGTCTGGCCCACAAGTGACTCCAGAGCCAGAGCAATGTGGTTGACTCCCAACTACCCTCGGGCAACTAGGGATGGGCAATAAATGCTGGCCAGCCAGCGACGCCCAAGTCCCATGAATAAATAAAAAAATTTTTAATGTAGAAAAGCAGGGATTTTTAATAACAATGAATTTCTTCACATTTAAAGCATTAACAGGGTATCTTTGAGTATTAATTTTATTTAAAGTAAATCCATAAGTAGGTTATTTCCAAAACATTAAAGCCAAAGGAAAGAAATAAATATTAGCACCTGGTGATAAATGCTTTGTACAAAGTGTATAATGTTTTAGCCAGTATTGCTCAATTTATGAGTAAACCTTGATGGGAACATCATCAAAATGGTTCATTGATGAAAAGAACTGATTGTAATATCATATTCTGAAAAATGTAAGCAATACCTACTTTAACTCACGAATCGCGGAGAAAAGTGTAGTGATGTGCGCTTTTAAATTCTTGCGAATGAGATTTTATTAGCAAATAGTAAGGGGGAAAAATCAACCATTCACAAAACAGCCATAAGATATATCTTTATATTTCTAACCCAGGTATTGGTCAACTCAAATAGTGCAAACATTGAAAGCACTGAAGAATGAAGCCTCACTTTAAAAGTTCTGTTCATTTCCATTATATATTAAGTTCTCGTCTGAAGATACTGGCCGGTATTTTACGATCTTGCTCGGACTAAGCTCGTAAAATCATGTCCAAGGCCAGTGGGGAATTCCGTTCTGTGAGCCTTGCCCACCCCGATTCCGGAGCGGGCGTGCCGGTAAAATTCTGGCCACTCCTCCAATTAACTTACAGTGTTGAATCAACTGAATCCCACTGATATAAGAACATAAGGATTAGGAGCAGGAGCCTGGCCCCTCCGAGCCTGCTCCACCATTCAATAAGATCATGGCTGATGTAATATTGTGTGTGCATATCAAATGTCCGCAATAGGCAGAGTACAGTCCTTACTCAACCAGGCAGTGCTTGCAAAACCCAAGTCAAGATGTCTCCTGTTAGATGTGATTCTGTGATTGGGCAGCACTGATTGAATAATGCTGAGTGTGCTGATAGCTACACTAACAACCAATTTAAGGTCATCAGTCGAGCTAATAACATATCTCATTTACACTTGCTTCAAGAACATATATTCACGCATAGGGACCTGTACTCTGCAAACAAAAGGAACATGTTCAAGCCATGTGTCTTATTGGATTTACCCAGGGAGCACAGGGAGCCTACAGTTCCCCATTACTTTTGCTATGGTGATATCTCGGCCAATCAGAGTGGACTTGCCAACCAATCAGCATCCTTGTCTCGTGTAGTATAAATTGTTGTGAGCATTCGAAATTTGGCATTCTTGCGTTTGACCTGATGAGTGCAAGATGAAAAACTTTGGTAACAGGTCTCTCTTTTCAGCAATACTCCAGATCAAATGTTTATCTATCGAGCTCAGCATGATTGCCTGGGATCCTAAATATAATTCAGAGTGCAAAATCTGCCTTAAATATTTCTGTACCAATAAGAATGACTTCCTTAAAAATATTGGGGATTAATCTATTCAGATAGTTTCTTTCATAAAATACAGAGGCACGTGAATTAAATTCTCGCTTTGATGAAAACCTATTTCCAGAAGTAACGGGCACTAAAAATGGCTTTTGCCTGCATACGTAGACATTGATTCTGCCCTGAAAGCTACCACCAGCACTTACACTGATTATGCATTAGGTTGCAATCACTATGTTACCATTAATAGAGCAGGTGCCGGTATTTGCCTTCAGTCCTAAACCAGGAGGGGAAGAATGTAACACACATCAACCCACTCACTTTTCGAATGACTGCCAGGCAGCAGGAGTGGAAACATGCAAATTTATTCAGGATTCACTTCGGTCTGTCAATGACATTTGCACGCAAGTGAAGAGGGCGGAGGGCAGGGGGTAGTGTACAGCATCAGTCAAAGAGAAATCCTGCCGTGAATCTGCAGCACAGATTTTGCACCAAGCATCCAAAGGCCAAGCACAGTGGGGGTCTTGGAGACCAGACAGCTCCGAGGGTTCAAGTCCAAGTGAAGAGGAATAGGATTTCAGGACTCTGTACTGCCCTGTACAGCATGTAAACTCCTGGCATGTCACTGACTGGGTGGCATGGTGGCACAGTGGTTAGCACTGTTGCCTCACAGCGCCAGGGATCCGGGTTCGATTCCGGCCTCGGGTGACTGTCTGTGTGGAGTTTGCACATTCTCCCCGTGTCTGCGTGGGTTTCCTCCGGGTGCTCCGGTTTCCTCCCACAGTCCAAAGATAAAAGTGAATTGTCCATGCTAAATTGCCCCTTAGTGTCCAAAGCTGTGTAGGTTAGATGGCAGTCATGATGTGGAGATGCCGGCATTGGACTGGGGTAAACACAGTAAGAAGTCTCACAACACCAGGTTAAAGTCCAACAGGTTTATTTGGTAGCAAAAGCCACTAGCTTTTGGAGCACTGCTCCTTCGTCAGGTAAGTGGGAGTTCTGTCCACAAACAGGGCATATAAAGACACAAACTCAATTTACAAAATAATGGTTGGAATGCGAGTCTTCACAGGTAATCAAGTCTTAAAGGTACAGACAATGTGAGTGGAGAGAGGGTTAAGCACAGGTTAAAGAGATGTATATTGTCTCCAGCCAGTACAGTTAGTGAGATTTTGCAAGCCCAGGCACGTCGTGGGGGTTACAAATAGTGTGACATGAACCCAAGATCCCGGTTGAGGCCGTCCTCATGTGTGCGGAACTTGGCTATCAGTCTCTGCTCAGCGACTCTGCGTTGTCGTGTGTCGTGAAGGCCGCCTTGGGGAACGCTTACCCGAAGATCAGAGGCCGAATGCCCGTGACCGCTGAAGTGTTCCCCAACAGGAAGAGAACACTCTTGCCTGGTGATTGTCGGGTCCGGTGACCACGACACCACACAACCCTGCCACAGCAACCTCTGCAAGACGTGCCGGATCATCAACACAGATGCCATCATCTCACGTGAGAACACCATCCACCAGGTACACGGTACATACTTTTGCAACTTGGCCAACGTTGTCTACCTGATACGCTGCAGGAAAGGATGTCCCGAGGCATGGTACATTGAGGAGACCATGCAGACGCTATGACAACGGATGAATGAACACCGCTCGACAATCACCAGGCAAGAGTGTTCTCTTCCTATTGGGGAACACTTCAGCGGTCATGGGCATTCGGCCTCTGATCTTCGGGTAAGCGTTCTCGAAGGCGGCCTTCATGACACACGACAACGCAGAATCGCTGAGCAGAAACTGATAGCCAAGTTCCGCACACATGAGGACGGCCTCAACTGGGATCTTGGGTTCATGTCACACTATCTGTAACCCCCACGACTTGCCTGGGCTTGCAAAATCTCACTAACTGTCCTGTCTGGAGACAATACACATCTCTTTAACCTGTGCTTAACTCTCTCTCCACTCACATTGTCTGTACCTTTAAGACTTGATTACCTGTAAAGACTCACATTCAAACCATTATTTTGTAAATTGAGTTTGTGTCTTTATATGCCCTATTTGTGAACAGAACTCCCACTCACCTGACGAAGGAGCAGTGCTCCAAAAGCTAGTGACTTTTGCTACCAAATAAACCTGTTGGACTTTAACCTGGTGTTGTAAGACTTCTTACTAGGTTAGATGGAACAGACATGGTAAATGTGTGGGGTTATGGTGATAGCGCCTGGGTAAGATGCTCTGTCGCAGAGTCGATGGGCTGAATGGCCTCCTTCTGCACTGTCGGGATTCTGTAAATGCAAGGATGATGGAAAAGCAGCATGAATGTATCTATGAATGTATCTATGGAGTCTATTCACTCTGTGTGGAATGATAATGGATGTAATTTTGACTGTGGGTGAATGTCTACAACATCTGATCGACTATAATTCAAAACCGATCCTGTAGGTTGTTTCATTTATCATAGAATCCTACAGTGCAGAAGGAGGCCATTCGGCCCATCAAGTCTGCACCGACCACATTTCTACCCAGGCCCTATCCCCATATCCCCATGTATTTACCCTAGCTAGTCTCCCTGACACTAAGGGGCAATTTAGCATGGCCAATCCACCTAATCTGCACATCTTTGGACTGTGGGAGGAAACCGGGGCACTCGGAGGAAACCCATGCTGACACAGGGAGAATGTGCACGCTCCAATGGGCAAAGCCCTCATCCTTCCATGCTTACAACGTGATTCCAGAAGTAACATCTTTTCCCTTTGGTCAAAGAACTCTCTCTCTCATGTGATCATTCCCTCTTGGTTCCATTGGTCCCTGGAATCAGGTGACCCTCCATTGCTGCACCATCTTAAAGAGACAGACACCACATCCAAAACATTAAGACTATTTGGCACTTATACCAAGAAAAACAATTTAAAGCAATTCACGTTGGCACTCACGAGCAGGAGTGAACCTTGCCATTGCACCTTGTTCGCTACACTGGGATTTCTCTTCTCCAAATCAGACACTTCCTTCTTTGCGTCCTCTTAAATGGACCATGCTGTTGACATTGCACTGATTTCCTGCTTAATTATTGCCAAGACGGCTCAACACTCTTTTATATTCAGTTCGTGTCCTTTATAACCCCAGGGAGAAATTCTGTTCTTGAGCGCCTATATCTAAATTCTAGGAAGGCATGCGTTCTCAAAAAGAAGAAAAAAGATTAGCTCAACTAATTTACTGCATTTTTTAAAAATTAATTCATGAGGCGTCTCTGGCTGGCCAGCATTTATTGCCCATCCCTAGTTGCCCGAGGGCAATTGAGAGTCAACCACAATGCTGTGGCTCTGGAATCACATGTAGGCCAGACAAGGACAGCAGATTTCCTTCCCTAAAGGACATTAGTGAATCAGATGGGTTTTTCCAACAATCAACAGTGGTTTCATGGTCATCGGTAGATTCTTAATTCCAGATATTTTTATTGAATTCAAATTCCACCATCTGCCATGGTGGGATTCGAACCCGGGTCCCCAGAACATTAGCTGAGTTTCTGGATTAATGATAAGCGATAAGGAGAACATGCCCCTGTCTACATCAATGGGGACGAAAGGGTCGAGAGTTCAAGTTTTTAGGTGTCCAAATCACCAACAACCTTGCAAGCGATAAAACCACAAGGCCATTGCCTCCCCTAACCAATAGCCAATACAGAACAGCAAATTAAACTGTTCTTGCACGTAAAATTAAACACATTTTAAATGTCTTTTGTACAAATTTATGAGCATTGCTGGTGTGGTCAGCATCCTTTCTGGTTGTATCATAGCTTGGTATGGCTCCTGCTCTGCCCAAGACCGCAATAAACTACAAAGGGTCATGAATGAAGCCCATTCCATCACTCAAACCAGCCTCCCACCCATTGACTCCGTCTACACTTCCCGCTGCCTCGGCAAAGCAGCCAGCATAATCAAGGACCCCACGCACCCCGGACATTCTCTCTTCCACCTTCTTCCGTTGAGAAAAAGATACAAAGGTCTGAGGTCACGTACCAACTGACTCAAGAATAGCTTCGTCCCTGCTGCCATCAGACTTCTGAATGGACCTACCTTGTATTAAGTTGTGATACAACCAGAAAGAATGCTTTCTATGGTGCATCTGCAAAGGTTGGTGAGAGTTGTAGCTGACATGCCAAATTTCCTTAGTCTTCTGAGAAAGTAGAGGCGTTGGTGGGCTTTCTTAACTATAGTGTCGGCATGGGGGGACCAGGAAAGGTTGTTGGTGATTTGGACACCTAATAACTTGAACTCTCGACCCTTTCGTCCCCATTGATGTAGACAGGGGCATGTTCTCCTTTACGCTTCCTAAAGTTGATGGAAATCTCCTTTGTTTTTGTTAACATTGAGGGAGAGATTATTGTTGCTGCACCAGTTCACCAGATTCTCTATCTCATTCCTGTACTCTGTCTCATCATTGTTTGAGATCCGACCCATTATGGTGGTGTCCAAGCCCAACATAGGGTGCAATGCCTTTTCTTACCAGCTTGGATCTTAGTTGTCTCCTTTGTGGAGATTATGAATTGGATTCAATTTGCGTTGGTTTTTGGAGAGAGCCAGCAGGTGGGTTAAGGGTTTTCCCTGGTCTGCAACAGGCTAGATCTAATTACTAATGTGCAATCTGTGAGAGGACTATCTGATACTTGCTTGTGATCTCTCACTACTCACGGTGGCACAGTGGTTAGCACTGCTACCTCACAACACCAGAGATCCGCATTCGATTCCCGACTTGGGTGACTGTCTGTGCGGAGTTTGTACGTTTTCCGCGTGTCTGCGTGGGTTTCCTCCGGGTGCTCCGGTTTCCTCCCACAGTCCAGAAAGACGTGCTGGTTTAGGTGCTAAATTCTCCCTCAGTGTACCCGAATAAGTGCCGGAGTGTGGCGACTAGGGGATTTTCACAGTAACTCCATTGCAGCGTTAATGTAAGTCTACTTGTGACACTAATAAATAAACTTTAAAAGGAACTTCATTCCAGAAGTCTTGAGTGTTCCACAGGTCAGGACTTTCTAAACTTGCACCAACGCAATTTGAATTGTTAATTGAGTCCCTAGCGTTCTCTGGTACTTTGTCCTCACAGAGATTTTGGATTTTAATTAAACCGAAAGTACCCTGGGTCTGTCGGTGTTAAACTGTAACGCAGATGTCAGTAAGTGATTTTTGTTTGCCTCCGCAAGGAAACATAATGAATCAAAAGTGAAACTCTATAAAGAGGATGACACAATGAATTACCAGTTGACACGGTAGAGCAGTCACGACCATTAATTTCACCCGCACTCACATTAATGCAAGCTTGGCACTGCAGCCTGAGGCCCCAGCACTCGCTCTGAATGCATTCCACACTCCCCACGCTCTAACACACATTTCCGCTGGTCGGCACCTCCCTCTCAAAGTGCTGATTAAGCTATTTCCTTAAAATTACAAATGATTGCTCTCAAGAGTCCACACCGGGTCCTCGGTAAATCCACGTTAAAGTAAGTTCCGTGCTCAGTGGAACCTCCATTGCTCTGACAGGAGGAATGAATAATCTTCGGTTTAAAATCAGTGCCGTTAACATCTGAGCGAAAGACTTGTATTAATATCGCCCTCTTCCCAACCACCCGATGCTTCAAGGCAGCCAGCAATCGGGGCCTTTTTCGAACTGATGTAAAGCAGTGGGAGGTATTCTTTTAAAGTTTATTTATAGTGTCACAAGTAGGCTTACATTAACACTGCAATGAAGTGAAAATCCCCTAGTCGCTACACTCCAGCGCCTGTTCGGGTACACTGAGGGAGAATTTAGCACGGCCAATGCACCTAACCAGCACGTTTTTCTGGACTGTGGGGGGAAACCAGAGCACCCGGAGGAAACCCACGCAGACATGGGGAGAACTTGCAGACTCCACATGGACAGTGACACCCAAGCCAGGAATGGAACCCAGATCCCTGGCGCTGTGAGGCAGCAGTGCTAACCACAATCGTCAGGGCTTCCCTGAGCGACCCAGTGATCCTGCCCCATTGCATGCCACATTGGTGAATTTTACAAATGGTTTGGCCTCAGCCTGTCCACCCTGGGTGCCCAGATCATCAACATCTTTGCGGAGGCTTGAGGGAATTCTGGGCCTGTGCACAAATTGCAAAAGTCATCATACTCTCAGCGGACATCTCAGCAGCTTGCTGCCTGAGCCCTTTTAAAACTTAGCGATTTTCAGCCTGTAAACACATCCAGTCATTTTTAAAATATATATAATGCATGGTTGCTTAACAAGATCAAATTGAGGTTTACAAGATGATAAAAGGTATGGATAAAGTAGACGTGGAGCGGATGCTTCCTCTTGTGGGGTATTCCAGGACGAGAGGTCATAGTCTTAGGATAGGGCGTAGCAAATTTAAAACAGAGTTGAGGAGAAACTACTTCTCCCAAAGGGTTGTGAATCTGAGGAATTCACTGCCCCAAAGTGCGGTGGATGCTGGGACAGTGAGTAAATTTAAGGAGGAGTTAGACAGATTTTTAATTGGGAATGGGTTGAAGGGTTATGGAGAGAAGGCAGGAAAATGGGGATGAGGAGCATATCAGTCACGATCAAATGGCAGAGCAGACCCGATGGGCTGAATGGCCTAATTTTGCTCCGATATCTTATGCACTTATCATAGAATCCCTACAGTACAGGAGGAGGCCATTCAGCCCATCAAGTCTGCACCCCACAATCCCACCCAGGCCCTATTCCCGCAACCCCATGCATTTTACCCTGCTAATCCTCTTGACTAGAACAGACAATTTAGCATGGCCTCACCCGCACATCTTTGGACTGTGAGAGGAAACCGGAACATCCGGAGGAAACCCACGCAGACACGGGGAGAATGTGCAGACTCCACTCAGAGAGTGATCTGAGGTCAGAATTGAACCTGGGACCCTGGCGCTGTGAGGCAGCAGCGCTAACCACTGTGCCACCGTGCCGCCCCATTATGGGACATGTAAGTACCATTTTCTCTTGCTGCATCTTGCTTGTGTGAAGACATTGTCCTGCAACTTGTAAACTACATCACCCAGCTGCCTGTGGTCATGGGCACTTCTGAGTCCCCTGTGGCTTGGGGAACCAATTAGAATGAGAAAGGGTAATCACCCCAGGGGGTGAGAGTCCTCTCATAGATAGAAGACATGTAGAAAACATGTAGAAGACATGTAAAAAACATGTAGAAGACATGTAGCAACTGGGGCAGCCGCTGTCCAGTTTTTCTTATTAATAAACACCTTTTGTGTTTCTAGTGAAGCCTTTGAACGCGTATCATTCCACTGACTCAGGTCAGATACCTTGGGACGGTAGGTGCAATGGGACACCTTTCGGGTCTGCCCCTCCAACACCTTCCATGTCAGGAACCCCATGACTGGCTGCTCAGCTGAACTTCTTGTCGGTGGCACAATGGCACAATGGTTAGCACTGCTGTCTCACAGTCCAGGGACCTGGGTTAGATTCCCGGCTTGGGTCACTGTCTGTGCAGTCTCCTCATTCTCCCCATGTTTGCGTGGGTTTCCTCCGGGTGCTCCGGTTTCCTTTCACACTCCAAAGATGTGCGGGTTAGGTGCATTGGCCATGCTAAATTGCCCCTTAGTGTCCCGGGGTGTGTAGGTTAGAGAGATTAGCCGAGTAAATGTATGGGGTTGTGGGGATAGGGCCTGGGGTGGGATTGTTGTCAGTGCGGGGTCGATGGGCCGAATGGATTCCTCCTGCACTGTAGGGATTAAATTATTTTTCTGCAATAGGACCAAGGAAAAGGGAAGGAGGTCAAAGTTGAAAGGTTAGGATGCAATGGGAAACAGTAGCAGATGAATATCAGTGCAGTGAGGTCCCAGGGAGGTCTGGCATCTGTGCGCGCGAACGGGAAGTATAACAACAAGGGAATGGCCGAATTCCTCAGAGCATGTGACATGTGACACGTGGCATGTGACACACAGCCTTGTCTCTTGCAGTAACATTCGCCTTCCCTGGCCTAGTCATGGCGATGGAGTGAAAGTCTGCTGTCGTTACCCTGGGTCCTTGCCGTTTCCCTTTAGTTCTGCTGCAAGGGGAGTGGGGAATGGGTTCATGTGTTGCCATCTGGAATCTTTGCAATGATAGGTGAGGCATAGCTCCCATGCGAAGCGGAAGGAACGGCAAGTGTGGGGAAGAGGGTGAAGTTGCTGGAGGAGTGAAAGTGTATGCAGTGTGAAGTGGCAAAGGAATTGGAAAGAGGTGAGAATGAATCTCGGTCCGCTCAGCATGAGAGCAGAATGTTGTCTATGTTGGGTTCCACAGAAGGAGCAGGTGCAGAGTGTGTGAGTTAAACTAGAAAGAAGCATTGCAAAATGTCCCACCGTAATGGGGGGAGAGACTGAAACAGTGAAAATGGGCACAGAAAGGGGGCGTTACGGGGCTGCAGAGAAAGATTCTCATTTCATCATAGAATCCTACAGTGCAGAAGGAGGTCATTCGGCCCATCAAGTCTGCACCAACCACAATCCCACCCAGGCCCTATCCCCATAACCCCATGCATTTATCCTAGCTAGTCCCCCTGATACTAAGGGGCAATTTAGCATGGCCAATCCACCTAACCCGCACATTTATGGACTATGGGAGGAAACGGGAGCACCCGGAGGAAACCCACGCAGACACAGGGAGAACGTGCAAATTCCACACAGATAGTGGCCCAAGCCAGGAATCGAACCCAGGTCCCGGTGCTGTGAGGCACTAGTGCGAACCACTGTGTCACTGTGCCGCCCAATTTATTTCATTGGGAGGCAATGGCCTTGTGCTATTATCGCTAGACTATTAATCCAGCAACTCAGCTAATGTTCTGGGGACCCAGGTTCGAATCCCATCACAACAGGTGGTGGAATTTGAATTCAATAAAAAATATCATGAAACTATTGCTGGTCGTTGGAAAAACCCATCTGGTTCACTAATGCCCTTTAGGGAAGGAAATCTGCCATCTTTACCTGGTCTGGCCTACATGTGGCTCCAGAGCCACAGCAATGTGGTTGACTCTCAACTGCCCTCTGAAATAGTAGGTAGTCTCACAACACCAGGTTAAAGTCCAACAGGTTTATTTGGTAGAATGAGCTTTTGGAGCTCCAAAAGCTCGTGCTACCAAATAAACCTGTTGGACTTTAACCTGGTGTTGTGAGACTACTTACTGTGCTTACCCCAGTCCAACGCCAGCAACTCCATATCATGGACCTCTGAAATGGCATAGCAAACCACTCAGTTGTATCAATTGTTGAAGAAGGCAGCCCACCACCACCGTCAGAAGGACAACTAAGCATAGGCAAAAAATGCTGGCCAGCCAGCGTCCTACAAATGAATTTTAAAAAATAGTGCCTTCAATGAGGCTGCAGGGTTGATTTTAACTTTTAGTTTTTGCAGTTTTAGGGTGAGGGGGATGATAAAAAGAGCCACATCCATCAGATAAATGTCTTTACAGCACTGCTTGAGGGCCAAGAGAAGCAGGGGAATGCCCCCTGGCCGAACAAACACCAAGGTCATGAGAAAGTCAGAGATTGGCTAACCTCCACCTCCACGCATGATGAGACCTCAGTGATCAGCTGATGACCCCTTCTCCAAACACTGCAATGTTTGACTAGCATCCCCTCTCCACCACCCCTCCCTGCGGTGGGATCCCATTTGTGCTCATAGCCAGGAACAATGAGAAGTTGATTTTTTTATTTGTGCGCACCTGGTGGCGAGGAACACATGGACAAAAATTCAGGATGGAAGGACAGATCACATGACAGTCGTATCACATTTTCCTTTGGAATTAATGGAGAGAAGCTCTAATGATTTCCTTGAGGGATTTGCGGTTCCTGTGGTGAACCATAGATGGTTACCACTATGGGTACTTGTACATATTAGAAACATAGAAACCCTACAGTGCAGAAGGAGGCCATTCGGCCCATCGAGTCTGCACCGACCACAATCCCACCCAGGCCCTACCCCCACACATTTTACCCACTAATCCCTCTAACCTACGCATCCCAGGACTCTAAGGGACAATTTTTAACCTGGCCAATCAACCTAACCCGCACATCTTTGGACTGTGGGAGGAAACCGGAGCACCCGGAGGAAACCCACGCAGACACGAGGAGAATGTGCAAACTCCACACAGACAGTGACCCGAGCCGGGAATCGAACCCGGGACCCTGGAGCTGTGAAGCAGCAGTGCTAACCACTGTGCTACCGTGCCGCCCCAATTATGTTACTCTTGTTACTGTTGGGGTTAGGGTTTGGGTGTTCCACCTGTTATTATTGTTTATGTGGTACAGTCCGTTCGGCTCCGCCTTCTTACAGGAGTATAAAGGTCACTGCTACTTCCTAGCAGTCTTTTGTCTGGGATAGTATTGTTAAGTAGTGTGCTCCTATTTGTCGTGAATAAAAGCCTTTATTCCCGGGTACGTCCTAGCCTCCCGTGTGAATCAATCGCGCATCAGTTCCCCTGTGAGATTTTCCTTTCTATGTGTTACTCAGGCAATGCTTATTTCCCAGGTGATAAAGATGAAGATTTGTCCGATTATAAATGTTGTGATTTCTCTTCCCGCAACCAATGATGCAGAAGGCACACTTTCCCATAGCAACGGTTACCTAGAACAGGTCACTGCCCTGTTATCAGAGACTTATAGCTTGAGGGACGCCACTCCACATCAAGCATGGCTGACTAGGAATCTCTCTCATTCTTACTATAGAATCCCGACAGTGCAGAAGGAGGCCATTCGGCCCATCGTGTCTGCACTAACTCCCCGAAAGAGCATCCAGGCCCAGCCCACTGTCCTATCCCCGTAACCCCGCGCAATTCCCATGGCTAATCCACCCAACCTGCACATCTTTGGACTGTGGGAGGAAACGCACGCATACATGGGGAGAACTTGCAAACTCCACACAGACAACTACCTGAGGCCAGAATCGAACCTGGGTCCCTGGCATTGTGTCACCTTCCACTGCTGTGTGTTGGAAGGATTTTGCTTGTTGGTACGCAACCTGTTTGGCCGCGTTATGAACGCACCTTCCTTGGCCATCAAGTCCTGGGGTGAGACTCGAACCCGGAGCTTGTGACTCAGAGGCAGGAACGCTACTCACTGTGCCACAAGACCAACCCGGTGTTAATGAGGACCAAGGAAATCATAACAGAATGAATTGAGCAGAAAGCGTGAATTCAAGTGGTTAGGAAGTCGTGGAATCCCTACAGTGCAGAAGGAGACCATTCAGCCCATCGAGTCTGCACTGACCACAATCCCACCCAAGCTTTATCCCCATGACCCCACACATTTACCCTGCTAATCCCCCTGACACCAAGAGGCAATTTAGCATGGCCAATCCACCTAACCCGCGCATCTTTGGAGTGTGGGAGGAAACCGGAGCACCCGGAGGAAACCCACACAGACACGGGGGAGAACGTGCAAACTCCACACAGACAGTGACCCGAGGCCGGAATCAAACCCAGGTCCCTGGCGCTGTGAGGCAGCGGTGCTAACCATTGTGCCACCGTGCTGGTATACTTGGTGACTGAATATTTCGAATGTGAAACAGATAGATTTTGTCACTTCTTGATTCAGTTCAATGCTTTGTCAGAGTAAGAATAATCTTAAACAAACACCTTTTACTTTTCTGGGTTTTTTTGTCTATTCTGAGCTTCCTTCTCATCAACATCTCCATGTCAGACAGATCAAGTTGTGCATTTGAAAGTTGCTGTGCCTGTTACTCATACAGCAATGCCAAAATTATCCTGCTATTATTGCAGCCACACCCTGTGTCCCAAAACAATTTTTCTGCTCAGAATTTTATTGAACCTCTCGAAAGTTCCCAATTGATTAGGAATTCTAATTTTCAGCTTTTCGTCTGTCCCTCCACAGGTGGCACGCTGGCACAGTGGTCAGCACTGCTGCCTCACAGCGCCAGGGACCCGGATTCGATTCCCATCTTGGGTCACTGTCTGTGTGGAGTTTGCATGTTCTCCCCATGTCTGTGTGGGTTTCCTCCAGGTGCTCTGGTTTTCTCCCACACTCCAAAAGGCTGGTTAGGTGCGTTGGCCATGCTAAATTCTCCCTCAGTGTACCCAAACAGGCGCCAGAGTGTGGCAACTAGGGGATTTTCACAATAACTTCATTGCAGTGTTAATGTAAGCCTACTTGTGACAATAATAAATAAACTTTTTTGAACTAGCCAATTCTTAGAGATGGGCAGGAAATGATGGCCTTGTCAATGAGGCCCACTTTCCACAATTGAATAAAGAAAAAACCTGGGCCATGTTGGGGTTTGAATCTTCTGTTTTTATTCATTGGATGTGGGCATTTATTTTCCATCCCAGGTTTTTTCCTAGGCCATTTCAGTATCAATCCCATTGCCCTGGGGTCACACAAGGTTGACACATTTCCTTCCTTAACGGCATTGCAGAGGTGGGGTGGAGCAGGGTTTGAAATGTGTATACTTCAATGCCAGGAGTATTCGCAATAAAGTGGGTGAACTTGCAGCGTGGATCAGTACCTGGGACTTCGATGTTGTGGCTATTTCAGAGACATGGATAGAGCAGGGGCAGGAATGGATGCTGCAGGTCCCGGGGTTCAAATGTTTTAGTCGAAGTAGGGAAGGAGGTAGAAGAGGGGGAGGGGTAGCATTATTGGTCAGAGATTGTATCACAGTGTCAGAGAGGAGGTTTGATGAGGACTTATCTGTTGAGGTAGTATGGGCGGAGATTAGAAATAGGAGAGGAGAGGTCACCCTGTTGGGAGTCTTTTATAGACCTCCTAAAAGTTCTAGAGAGGTTGAGGAAAGGATTGCGGAGTCAATCCTGCTTAGGAGTGAAAGTAATAGGGCAATTGTTATGGGGGATTTTAACTTGACTAATATTGACTGGAATTGTTATAGCTCTAGCTCGTTAGAGGGGTCAGTTTTTGTTCAAAGCGTGCAGGAAGGTTTTTTGACTCAGTATGTAGACAGGCCAACTAGAGGTGAGGCTATATTGGATCTGGTGCTGGGAAATGAGCCAGACCAGGTGCTAGACTTGGAAGTTGGTGTGCATTTTGGTGATAGTGACCACAATTCGGTTACGTTCACCTTAGTGATGGAAAGGGATAGGCATGAACCTCGGGCCAGTGGTTTTAGCTGGGGGAAGGGTAATTATGAGGCTATTAGGAGAGAATTAGGAAACATAGGTTGGACTAGGAGATTACAGGGACTGGGAACGTCCGACATGTGGAGTTTTTTCAAGGAGCAGCTACTGCGAGTCTGTGATAGGTATGTCCCTGTCAGGCAAGGAGGAATTGGTAGGGCTAGGGAACCGTGGTGCACCAAAAAAGTTTCTTTGTTGGTTAAAAAGAAAAAGGAGGCTTATGTTCGGATGAGACGTGAGCACTCGGGTAGTGCACTAGAAAGCTTTAGATTGGCTAAGAGGGAGTTGAAGAGCGAGCTTAGAAGGGCTAAAAGGGGACATGAGAAGACTTTGGCGGATAGGGTTAAAGAGAATCCTAAGGCGTTCTATAGGTATGTCAAGAACAGAAGGTTGGTTAGGGCAAGTTTAGGGCCAGTTATAGATGGCAGAGGGAAGTTATGTGTGGAACCGGAGGAGATTGGTGAAGCATTGAACCAATATTTCTCTTCGGTGTTCACGCAAGGGGGCATGAATATAGCTGAGGAGGACACTGGGTTGCAAGGGAGTAGAATAGACAGTATTACAGTTGATAAGGAGGATGTGCAGGATATTCTGGAGGGTCTGAAAATAGATAAATCCCCTGGTCCGGATGGGATTTATCCAAGGATTCTCTGGGAGGCAAGAGAAGTGATTGCAGAGCCTCTGGCTCTGATCTTCAGGTCGTCGTTGGCCTCTGGTATAGTACCAGAAGATTGGAGGTTAGCGAATGTTGTCCCATTGTTTAAGAAGGGGAACAGAGACTTCCCCGGGAATTATAGACCGGTGAGTCTCACTTCTGTTGTCGGCAAGATGTTGGAAAAAATTATAAGGGATAGGATTTATAGTTATTTGGAGAGTAATGAATTGATAGGTAATAGTCAGCATGGTTTTGTGGCAGGTAGGTCGTGCCTTACTAACCTTATTGAGTTTTTTGAGAAAGTGACCAAGGAGGTGGATGGGGGCAAGGCAGTGGACGTGGTATATATGGATTTTAGTAAGGCGTTTGATAAGGTTCACCATGGTAGGCTTCTGCAGAAAATGCAGATGTATGGGATTGGGGGTGATCTAGGAAATTGGATCAGGAATTGGCTAGCGGATAGGAAACAGAGGGTGGTGGTTGATAGTAAATATTCATCATGGAGTGCGGTTACAAGTGGTGTACCTCAGGGATCTGTTTTGGGGCCACTGCTGTTTGTAATATTTATTAATGATCTGGATGAGGGTATAGTTGGGTGGATTAGCAAATTTGCTGATGACACCAAAGTCGGTGGTGTGGTAGACAGTGAGGAAGGGTGTCGTAGTTTGCAGGAAGACTTAGACAGGTTGCAAAGTTGGGCCGAGAGGTGGCGGATGGAGTTTAATGCGGAGAAGTGTGAGGTAATTCACTTTGGTAGGAATAACAGATGTGTTGAGTATAGGGCTAACGGGAGGACTTTGAATAGTGTGGAGGAGCAGAGGGATCTAGGTGTATGTGTGCATAGATCCCTGAAAGTTGGGAATCAAGTAGATAAGGTTGTTAAGAAGGCATATGGTGTCTTGGCGTTTATTGGTAGGGGGATTGAATTTAGGAGTCGTAGCGTTATGTTGCAACTGTACACAACTCTGGTGCGGCCGCACTTGGAGTACTGTGTGCAGTTCTGGTCCCCACATTACAGGAAGGATGTGGAGGCTTTGGAGAGGGTGCAGAGGAGGTTTACCAGGATGTTGCCTGGTATGGAGGGGAGATCCTATGAGGAGAGGCTGAGGGATTTGGGATTGTTTTCGCTGGAAAGGCGGCGGCTAAGAGGGGATCTTATTGAAACATATAAGATGATTAGAGGTTTAGATAGGGTGGATAGTGATAGCCTTTTTCCTCTGATGGAGAAATCCAGCACGAGGGGGCATGGCTTTAAATTGAGGGGGGGTAGTTATAGAACCGATGTCAGGGGTAGGTTCTTTACCCAGAGGGTGGTGAGGGATTGGAATGCCCTGCCAGCATCAGTAGTAAATGCGCCTAGTTTGGGGGCGTTTAAGAGATCCGTAGATAGGTTCATGGACGAAAAGAAATTGGTTTAGGTTGGAGGGTCACAGTTTTTTTTTTTTAACTGGTCGGTGCAACATCGTGGGCCGAAGGGCCTGTTCTGCGCTGTAATGTTCTATGTTCTATGTTTTAACGGGCATTAGTGAACTAGATGGGTTTTTTTTTTACAGCTATCATTTTGTTGTTACTATTAGACCTTTTAATGCCATATTTTTTGTAGAATTCAAATTTCACCATTTGCCGTGGTGGGATTCGAACCTGGGTCCATCAGAGAGATTACCCTGGGTCTCTGAATTACTGGCTCAGTGACAATACCACTATGCCGCCACCTCCCCATATGCCAGCAGAATGGCTGTTGCCACATGAAGAGTGTCTAGGTTACATGTCTATATCAGTGCCTCCATCTCCCGAAATATTGCCTGATTGGCTGCAAATTGGACAGGACTTAGCCATTTGCCCGAATGACCTTCAGAAAAACAAAAGGTTTTAAAAATAACTCCTTCAATATATGCCGGCATTGTGCAAAGAACATTGCATTGACAATCCCAAGATTGCTCCTGACATTCACAAATTGGTTGAGTTTTGACCTTGTGTTTTATCAGACCCTGCTCAATTGATTTCAATGCTTTGTCAGCTGTCACTTGTAGAGTTTGAATTACCCAGTTGTCTATTTAAGAGATAAAAATGGCTCATTCCCCTGAATTAATTAGAAGCACTGCTATTTTTATGCAGAAGAAAAGTTTGAAAACCTGGAATTTAAAAAGAAAATGAGTGTTGTGACGATAAAGTGACTGGGTTATCACAAAAACCCAACAGTTTCACTAAAGTCCGTGAAGGAAGGAAATCTGAAGTAGAAATAGTCGAGAGTTTCAAGTCCAGATCACCAACAACCTGTCCTGGTCCCCCCCATGCCGACACTATAGTTCAGAAAGCCCATCAACGCCTCTACTTTCTCAGGAGAATAAGGAAATTTGGCATGTGAGCTACGACTCTCACCAACTTTTACAGGTGCACCATAGAAAGCATACTTTCTGGTTGTATCACAGCTTGGTATGGCTCCTGCTCTGCCCAAGACCGCAAGGAACTACAAAGGGTCGTGAACGAAGCCCAGTCCATCACTCAAACCAGCCTCCCATCCATTGACTCTGTCTACACTTCCTGCTGCCTCGGCAAAGCAACCAGCATAATCAAGGACCCTATGCACCCCGGAACATACTCGCTTCCGCCTTCTTCGATCGGGAACAAAAAACAAAAGTCCGAAATCACGTACCAATCGACTCAAAAACAGCTTCATCCCTGCAGCCATCAGACTTTTGAATGAACCTACCTCGCTTTAAGATGGTTGGTCCCAGGACACTATCCTGAGGGATTCCTGGAGCAATGTCCTGGAGCTGGGATGGTTGATCTCCAATCACAACAACCATGACTCCAAACAGCGGAGGGTTTTCCCGATTCCCATTGACACCAGTTTTGCGAGGGCTCCTTGATGCCATACCTGGTCAAATGCTTCTGGAGGTCAAGGGCAGTCACTCTTACCTGATCTCTGGCATTCAGCTCCATGAACCAAGACTGTAATGAGGTCAGGAGCTGAGTGACCCTGGCAGGACCCAATCTGAGTGTCTGTGAGCAGGTTATTGCTTGACAGCACTGTTGATGACCCCTTCCATCACTTGCTGTCATCTGTTCACTAATTCACTGCCATCAGCTGTGCTGCTCAGAATTCTAGCCCATTCGCCATTTGAAAAGAGGAGCTGCACCCATCACCACGGGACCTGGGCCCATTGCAGCACCTCAAGATTTATTTCCCTATCTCCAGTCTTCCCTATTCTCAGGACACAAAGCAGCCTGTTTCACCAGCGGGGAATCCAAAATCTGGGAAAATCCGAAATCCAGCACAGTCTCGGTCCCAAGGGTTATGGATAGCGGACTGTACAACACACAATTTATTCTTCAAGGGAACATGAAATGATTCATTCCAGCCTCTCAGTGTCATGATAAATGGTAGAATGATTGGCTTGCTGCATAAGAATATCCCCTACAGTGAAACCAAAAGAGAAAACTTTTACTTAGGTTGCCAGTCCCAGAGCTTTCAGCAATCTGTTTCTTTCTGGCTTTAACAAAGGGTCATCCAGACTCGAAACGTCAGCTCTTTTCTCTCCTTACAGATGCTGCCAGACCAGCTGAGATTTTCCAGCATTTTCTCTTTTGGTTTCAGATTCCAGCATCCGCAGTAATTTGCTTTTATCCCGTAGAGTGAACTTGAATGAAGCCATGGGCAAAGTACGTGACATTCAACATTGTGTGATAAGAGATCATTCAGACAGGATTTAAATTGTCAATGAACGAGCAGATTAAAGTAACAGAATTATCACTTACCTGTGTACGTCGGAAATAAAAGCAGGAATAGATGATCCAGCCCCTGAAGGTTGCTCTGCCATTCAATGCGATCTTAGCTAATCTCATGTTTCAACTCCACTTTCCCACTCCCTCTCCATATTTCTTTTGTTAGGGTACGAGTTCAGAAACCCTAGGGTATATTATGAAGTTAGACTAGACCCCAAATATTTGCTTTTTTGGCACTAATATGGTGTTTCACTTCAGGCGCGATTCTACTGACAATCTGGGAAGCCTTTATCAAAATAAACTTTATTTAATAACACCGTTTAACTATAACTAATGAGTCAGCTTAATGTTTAACATTTGAACAATACTTAAACATCTTAACTGCTAATCTATCCCTATGAGTTCCAATTCAAGCAGTATTCTTCTTACCGACTTAAAACCCCTCTTCAAAATCAGTTTGCAAAACACACGCTTACGTGCCTTTACTTAGATTGCCAGTCCTAGAGCTCTAAGAGTATTTCTGGAGAGAGAGAGAGACACGTCTTGCTTCTTTCAGAACATTCTTTCAGCAATCTGTTTCTTTTTAACTGAAATAGAAGCTTGGTTTTGTCGCTGCAAGCTTAGCTCCTCCCATTAGCACATGACTCGGTCCCTGGCAATCAATCTTATCAAAACGCCTACCCTCGAACCCAAGTAAACATAAATGCATTAACTCTGCTTAGACAAGCACAACATTAGCTAAAATGAGTTATTCGCCTGCAGTCTCAGCATGGAGCTGCATGTTGTATCAGACAAATCAACTTCTTGCATGGCCAATCAACCTAACCTGCACATATTGTGCTAGAAAACTGGAGCACCCGGAGGAAACCCACGCAGACACGGGGAGAATGTGCAAACTCCACACAGACAGTCACCCTAAGGGCAGAATCGAACCAGATCCTTGGCACTGTGAGGCAGCCGTGCTAACCACTGTGCTACCATGCCAACCTCGGTGGCTCATCGTGGTGGCTCTCCTTTCTGAGAACAATTAGGGATGGACAATAAATGCTGGCCTGACCAGCGACGCTAACATTCCAAGAACAAATAAAAGAAAGCTGCCACAGTTTGAGTGGTGTACGCACAACCACAGTGCTGTTCCAGGAAGTTCCAGCAACAATGATATATTTCCAAGTTTGTATTATGTGTGATTTGGAGGGGAATTTGTGGATGGTGAGGTTCCCATGTCCCTGCTGCCCTTGTCCTTAGAAAGTAAAGTTTATTTATTAGTCACAAGTAAGGCTTACATTAACACTGCAATGAAGTTACTGTGAAATTCTCCTAGTCACCACAGTCTGGTGCCTGTTTGGGTCAATGCACCCTAACCAGCACATCTTTCAGAATGCATGAGGAAACCGGAGCACCCGAAGGAAACCCACACAGACACGGGGAGAACGTACAAACTCCACACAGACAGTGACCCAAGCCGGGAATCGAACCCAGGTCCCTGGCGCTGTGAAGCAGCAGTGCTAACCACTGTGCTACCTTGCCGCTCCGGTGATAGACGTTGCAGGTTCAAGGAGGTGTTGGTGAAGGAGCCTCTGCAGGTTTTTCACAATATCAGAAACTTTGGCCAGCTTAAGAAGGCAGAAGAATCACTGCTCCGTTAAAAAAAAGTACGAATTTCTATAAATGCTGGCTTGCAGCATATTGGGTAGAACACAATGCTTGAGATCAGGACATTTTTGGCAATGTTTAACCTTCAGGATATTACTCAACTCTCTTGATTCTGTAAAGCCCAAACATTGACATAGTAATTTTCCATCATTCCTTGCCGTTGCGAGCAATAACAGATAAAAGGTCATTTGGATTCCTAAGGACATGTTGGCACGGTAATGGGTTTCTTTAAAACAGCAATAAAGAAATCAATTGTGACAATTGCAGCAACAGTTACACTTCATAACCCAGCATGGTTCCTAAGATGGGAATGTCTTGAACTGCAGCTGCAAGGATTTGTTCTGACAGAGCTGGATATAGGGCAGAATTTTACCATCCCGTCTGCCACAGGAATTGGAGTGGGTGGGGGGCGGGGGCGGGGGCGGACCATGCAAAGGTCCATTGATCTCAGGTGGGATGTTCCAGTCTTGAGGCGACTGCGGCCAGAAAACCCCACCCATAAAGTTTTTATCAAGGCTGACACTCCCGGTGCAGAACTGAGGGAGTGTGGCCCTGTCGGAGGTGTTAAACCGAGGCCCCATCGGCTTGCTCGGATGGATGCCATTAACTCCATGGTGTCACACTCCATCTGACCAAGGAGCAGCGCTCCGAAAGCTAATGGTATTTGCTACCAAATAAACCTGTTGGACTTTAGCCTGGTGTTGTTAAAACTCTTACTGTGTACACAGAATCCCTACAGAGCACTAGGAGGCCATTCGGCCCATCAAGTCTGCAGCGACAACAATCCCACTGAAGGCTTTCCCCGTAACCCCACATTATTAAACTTGCTAGTCCCTCTGACACTAAGGGTCAATTTAGCACGGCCAATGCACCTGACCAGCACAGTCTTTCCGACTGTGGGAGGAAACTGGAGCACCTGGAGGAAACCCACACAGACACGGGGAGAACGTGCAAATTCCACGCAGACAGTGACCCAAGCCGGGAATCGAACCCGGGTCCCTGGCGCTGTGAGGCAGTGGTGCTAACCACTGGGCCACCATGCCGCCCTAGTGTCTGCTGCCGGGATCCCTCCCACAATCCCAACCATATCCACTGATACATAATGTCAATCGACTGATAACGCGGGACGGCACACAGCACACGGTAACCACATGTCAGAGTTTAATTCCACACATACATAGAAACATAGGGCAGAATTTGACCAAGAAATGGCAAAGTGCTGCGTCTGGCGTGAAGAACAGAGTGATGGCACCGGCCATTGGGCTGAATCTTACGGCACATTAGTATTCATTTCCACAAATTTCACGCCTTTCTAGTGGTGCATTCCCCCTGATTCCTTTTTCAGTGCAGAAGGAGGCCATTCGGCCCGTCAAGCCTGCACCGACATCAATCACGCCCAGGTCCTATCCCCGTGACCCCACGTATTTACCCTAGCTAGTCCCCCTGACATAAGGTGCAATTTATCATTGGCAATCCACCTAACCAGCACATCTTTGGAGTGTGGGAGGAAACCCACGCAGACATGGGGAGAACGTGCTTACACTACACAGACAGTCACCCAAGTCCGGAATTGAACCCGGGTCCCCGGCACTGTGAGGCAGTCGTGCTAACCACTCTGCCACCGTACCGCCCCGCAATGACTTAACTGCAAACATTGGGGAGCATCAAATAACCAGCTCCCCAGCAGTTGTTCCACAACGAGTGCAGGGGCTGACAGCCAAGAAGCCAGCAGCACACTTAACAGAGGGGGCCCTCACCAGGTTGCTCGAGGGAGTGGTACAGAGGCAGGAATCCCTATACCAACGCTCCAGGAGATGGCCATCTAGCAGGGTCCCCACCCTCGCCTGGGATGCAGTGGCAGCCCTGGTCAGTGCAAGTGCACTACAGAAAAGGATGGGGGCAGCAGTGAACAACCTTTTGGAACTGCCGGGCCAGGTGCTAAAGGCCACATAGTTTCAGAACATACCGTTGTTCGCACCTCCAGTGAACTTTCTTTGTTAGAAGAATGCTAACATTTATTGTTTTGCATTTCCGTGTAGGCAATGACAAAGCACAAGCTTCAGGAAGAATAAACCCAAAAGGTTGGAATACAAGAGAGTTCCAAGCCACACTTTATTTTTATTCATTCGTGGGACATGGGCGTCGCTGGCTGGCCAGCATTTATTGTGTTGTCGGGAAAAATCCCTTGTACCAGTGCATTCAAAGAAGTCGAGTCGCAAGGCAACGTTCAAAGTGTTTTTCTTTATTGTACAATTACTGGGAACCCAGGGAGACCCCCGTAGCCAGCTCCGAAACAGTGGCTTGGCCACGTTGATCTCAATCCTTTCACATCAGCTCTGGATCTTTATAGGGATCCAAATTCGAGCGGGAACATTTGATTATGCATTTTTACAATATGTATAAAGTGGTCTGTCGGGTCAGGAAGTTCTCTGGGAGGCTTGTCAATTTGCATTTGTATGGTGTGTGTTTGTGTTAATGGGACTACCTGTTCTTGCCCCGGTGTTTTAATGTGTTTCCCATTATCCCCTCTATGTGTCCCCTTATCTGAATTGGCCTCATTGTTTTGTGCCTGTGTTCCCTGCTTGCGAGATTAGGTGTTAATGTCATTTTGTCCTGCTGTGTGTAGGGAGATTTAATCTAATCTTTTATTCCTTTTACCCTAGTTTGTAAAGTTTCTTTGCCTGCCTTGGCCATTTTATTCCTGTAATATTTTATTGATAGTCTGGTTATGCCATATAGCCCACTCTCGGTCTTGACTCGCAGATATCCCGATCTTCCTTGGCCAAAGGCCGGTTTAAAATGCAGCTTCGCGCTGTTGCTGGGCAGAATAAGGATCTTTCGTTGGCTTTGAAATTTAAAGGTCTCTCAGCTGTGCAGAGGGGGTTTGAACGAATATCCATCTGGGTGTTCCCCTCTGCATTGTAGGCACGTTATGAATGGTGCCAATATGGCTTTTGGAAAATTGCCTACTTCAATTGCCATCCCTTGTTGAGAGTCAACCACATCGCTGTGGCACTGGAGTCACGTGTAGGCCAGACTGGGTAAGGATGGCAAATTTCCTTCTCTAAAGGGACATTAGTGAACCAGATGGGTTTTTCCGACAATGGTTTCATGGTCATCAGTAGATTCTTAATTCCAGATATTTTTTATTGAATTCCACCATCTGCCATGGGTCCCCAGAACATTAGCTGGGTTTCTGGATTAATAGTCTAGTGATAATACCACTATTCCATCGCTTCCCCCTGCTTGTAAGCAAATCCTAATACATACAGAGCTTGAGTTACAATAGCGCTGGCATTGAATGAGCTGTGTTATCCAGAAGTCTGGTGGCAGCAGGGAAGAAGCTGTTCTTGGTGGCACCCAGCTCAGTAGGAGGCCAGAGGCATAGTCTGACAAGGACAGCATTTGATAGCTGAAGGTTCAAAACCAAGTTCTGTGACCTCCAAATATGGAAAGTAGTCGCCTCATTGGGTCTTCCTGCCAAGAATGTTTACAGGAATGGTTCCAGAGATGAGAAACTTCAGTTATGAGGATAGATTGGTGAAGTTGGGACTGTTCTCCTTGGAAAGAAGAAGGCTAAGAGGAGATTTGATAGAGATGTTCAAAATCGTGAAGGAGGCTGGACAGAGTCGATAGGGAAAAATTCTTCCCACTTGGAAAAGGATCAAGAATGAAAAGGCACAGATTTAAAGTGACTTGCAAAACAAGCAAATGTGATGTGAGAAAAAATAATTTCACACAGCGAGTGGTTGGGTCTGGAATGCACGGCCTGGAAGTGTGATGGGAGCAGGTTCAATCGAGGCACTCGAGAGGGCATTCAATGATTATTTGAATAGAAACAGTGTGCAGGTGTAAGGGATAAAGGCAGGGCAATGGCACAAAGTCATGATGCTCGTTTGGAGAGCTGGTGCAGACACGATGGGCTGAATGGCCTATTTCTGCAACATAAGAATTCTGTGTTTCTGTGATTCTTGATTATCTGTTGTACCTAGGCAGTAGCATTGAATATTTATTGGAAATGGACATCCAACCCATTTGCTCCCTCAATGGTTCTTAGCATCTTACCATGAAAAAAAATATTCTAATTTATCTTTCTTGGAACCTAAATAATTGAAGCCTTTCTTCCACAGTTTTAGCCACTCAGTTACTCTGCCTATTTTCCTCTGTAACTATCTGCTTCTCATTTACACAACCTCCAGTGGATCACAACTTAGTGACCATCTTCAAACTTGGATCGAGTATTTCATCATTGGTTTCCATGGTGAAAAGATAAGGGTCCATGTAGATCCTGGAGTCGCATCAATCAGTGATCATTCAGCTTACCCTTTTCTCTGTCTCCTATTTTCTCAATCAAATACCAATACACGTTACAAGGTTACTTCCACTTTTGTCTTTTGTTGATAATCTCCATTGTGGAATCTTACCAAATGCCTCCTCAAGATCCCGCTTGAGAACATGTATAGACAACAAAGTGACAAAAGAAAATGTTGGGAAAGCTCGTTAGATCTGGCAGCGCCTGTGGAGAGAGAAACAGAGATAACATTCCGACTCTGTATGATTCTCCTTCAGCGCTAAACACTCTCACCAACTTTTACACTTGCGCCATAGAAAGCATCCTTTCTGGTTGTACCACAGCTCCTGCTCTGCCCAAGACCACAAGACACTACAAAGGGTCATGAATGTAGCCCATTCCATCACCCAAACTAGCCTCCCGCCCATTGACTCCGTCTACACTTCCTGCTGCCTCGGAAAAGCAGCCAGCATAATCAAGGACCCCAGACATACTCTCTTCCACCTTCTTCCACCGGGAGAAAGATACAAAAGTCTGAGGTTATGTACTAACCGACTCAAGAACAGCTTCTTCCCTGCTGCCACCAGACTTCTGGATAACACAGCTCATTCAATGCCAGTGCTATTGTAACTCAAGCTCTGTATTAGGATTTGCTTACAAGCAGGGGGAAGCGATGGAATAGTGGTATTATCACTAGACTATTAATCCAGAAATCCAGCTAATGTTCTGGGGACCCATGGTAGAATTCAATAAAAAATATCTGGAGTTAACAATCTACTGATGACCATGAAACCACTGTCAGAAAAACCCATCTGGTTCACTAATGTCCCTTTAGGGAAGGAAATCTGCCATCCTTACCCAGTCTGGCCTACACGTGACTCCAGTGCCACAGCAATGTGGTTGACTCTCAACAAGGGATGGGCAATAAATGCTGGCCAGCCAGCGACGCCCATGTCCCACGAATGAATAAAAATAAAGTGTGGCTTGAAACTCTCTTGTATTCCAACCTTTTGGGTTTATTTTTTCTGAAGCTTGTGCTTTGTCATTGCCTACACGGAAATGCAAAACAATAAATGTAGACTGTAACTCAGTAGATTGTTCTTAAACATCTGTCCTCCATCATCAGTTAAACACACTGCAGACACAATAAAAACTCGCCCTCCCTGGTATCACTTGAAGAGTGATCTCTCCCAGGAGAGGATGGGTTTAGATTGCAACATCTGCTTAATGCCCTGTGAATGATGTGCATTGCAAGGCTTGAGTAGACTTCACATTCTAACCGTCAGTCAAGCTAACATTTTATTTAATATTTTAACTGTCATTTTATGCTATGCTTCCAGTTTGAAGTATTTAAGCTCTGAGCTGCACTCCCAAGGTGCATCTTTCACTGAACCCAGAGCTTAAACGGTTACCTTATCATGTGTAAGTCACCCCTGAATTAACAAGGTTACCTACCGCATGTTAATGCAAAGGGATAAACATACCTAAGGCTTGTAAATGTTTAATACAAGAAGCTGTTAGATATTGATGAAGTAAATGAAACAGAATAAGCAGAAAGCACACTGCTTTTTTAAAGAAATTAAGGTTTAATCACTCAAGGTGCCTTTATTGTGCATTATTTTCATTGGTGCTAGGATGGTACAGCACAGGAGGCCATTCAGCCCATTATGTCTATGCCAGCCCTGTGGTAGAGCTATCCACTTATCCCACTCCTTCTCCCCTTCATCCAATCCTCCTTCCATGTTATTATTGAATTTATTTCCTCCCCAGGCAGGGTGTTCCCGATTGTAACAATTTATTGCCTCATTGTTTTTCACTCGTTTTTCCCCCTGGATTTTTTGTCAACCACCTTCAATCCATGTCATCTGGTTGCCAACCTGTCCCCGACTGGAAACAGGTGAGGGGTGGACGCCAAATTCTCCAGCTCTTCCCGCCAGAGGGGATCTTCCAGTCCCGCCAAAGTCAACCACCTCCGAGGGTTTCCCAAAGGTGGACAGGGTGAGGAATGCAAATCACCATCAACTCCAGTGGGACTGGAAGATCTCCTAGTAGCCAAATGGCGAGCTGCCTCTGCCACGGGAAAATCCGCCATTATGAGGGGAAGGGCTGGAAAATTTCACTCAGTTTCTCCGTTATTACCCTATCATAAACCCTTCATACTTGGATCGCCTCGATTAAATCTCTCTTTAGTCTTTTCTGCTTTGAGAAGAATCATAGAATCCCTACAGTGCAGAAGGAGGCCATTTGGCCCAATGAGCCTGCAGGAACAACAATCCCACCCCAGCCCTATACTCATAATCCCACTTATTTACCCCTTGACACTTAGGGGTAATTTAGCATGGCCAATTCACCTAACCAGCACAGTGGTTAGCACTGCTGCCTCACAACACCAGGGACCCGGGTTCAGTTCCGGCCTCAGATCACTGTATGTGTGGAGTTTGCACGTTCTCCACATGTTTGCGTGGGTTTCCTCCGGGTGCTCTGGTTTCCTCCCACAGTCCAAAGATGTGCAGGTTAGGTTGATTGGCCATGCTCAATTGTCCCGTGGTGTCAAGGGGATTAGCAGGGTAAATAGGTGAGGTTACAGGGGTAGGGTCTGGGTGGGATTGTGGTCGGTGCAGACTCGATGGGTCACATGGCCTCCTTTTGCACTGTAGGGATTCTATGATTATATGATCTTTTGGAGTGTGGGAGGAAACCGGAACACCCGGAGGAAACCCATACAGACATGGGCAGAATGTCTAAACTCCACACAGAAAGTCACCCAAGGCCTGAATCGAACCCGGGCCCCTGGCGCTGTGAGGTAGCAGTGCTAACCACTGTGCCACTGTGCCACCCAAGCTGCCCAAACACTTTCTCTCCGGTCTCTCTGGAAGATGCTTTGATATCTTGTTCCTATTCAGTGAAATACCTCCCAGCCCTTTCAAAGGCCTTGGCTGGAAATTTCCAGCTGTTCACACCAGCGGGATCTTCCAGTCCCGCCGATGGTGCGCCCCTGCCATTGGGTTTCCCGGTGGCATAGGGTGCATTCAACTCAAGTGGGACCAGAAGATGCCACCGCTAGCCAATGGTGGGCCACCTCCCACCGCCATGTGGGAAAATCCCGTCAGTAAGTTTTAGTGATCGAGGGATAAATATTGTCTGGGACACAAAGGGTAACTCCTCTGCTCCTCCTCGAAATAAAGCCATGGGATGTCTTACGTCCATCGGAGAGAGTGGGTAAGGCGTCAGTGTAACATCTCATCAAAAAGACCACGCCTCCAACAGCGCAGCACTCCCTCAGTACCGCACCGGAGTGTCAGCCCGGGTTTCTGTGCTCAGGTCTCTGTATCTGGGATGGAACCTGTTGACTCAGCCTGGACTGTACAAAGCCAGGCTGCAGCTGACAGCGTAAGGAGCAAGCAGAGCTCCTGTCGAGACCTGGGTCAGAGGTTAGGCCACAGCAAGTACGTCTGACAGACGTGGGAATAACTCAGGCAGTATGGGATAAGTGACGCCTGGAGGGCTGGCAGAGCCAAACCATCACCATCAGCAGAAGTGAAAAAGGAGGCTGGCATCGCCCCCCCAGGCAGTGTCCCCATGGGGGTTCGTCACCAGAGCATCATCCCAACTTCCCCCCGTCCCTGCGCACAGCGCCAGCATAGAGCCCACCTCCCCCCGTCCGTGCGCACAGAGCACAGCGCCAGCATAGAGCCCACCTCCCCCCGTCCGTGCACACAGAGCACAGCGCCAGCATAGAGCCCACCTCCCTCCGTCCGTGCACACAGAGCACAGCGCCAGCATAGAGCCCACCTCCCCCCGTCCGTGCACACAGAGCACAGCGCCAGCATAGAGCCACCTCCCCCCGTCCCTGCACACAGCGCACAGCGCCAGCATAGAGCCCACCTCCCTCCGTCCCTGCGCACAGCGCACAGCGCCAGCATAGAGCAGCTTCTGGGAAACAGGTACGAGTAAAGAGAAAATATCACCAGGAAAAGAACTTTTCAATAAAACCAATTAATACATTGATGTTCTTTCTATAAAGTAGAAAAAGTTGTAGTTATCGTCTTATGTTCATATCAAGACCAGAGGGTGACAAATAGATACCTCCTCTTTCACTGAACCCCCTCATCCCTGACGCCTCTGTACCCTTGCTAAGGACTTTACATCCTTCCGAAAGTGTGAGGCCCAGAATAGTCCATAATACTTTGGGGGGTAATGTTCCCGTCCA
Source organism: Mustelus asterias (assembly GCF_964213995.1). Lineage (NCBI taxonomy): Eukaryota > Metazoa > Chordata > Chondrichthyes > Carcharhiniformes > Triakidae > Mustelus > Mustelus asterias. The sequence continues at coordinate 156,592,962 of NC_135802.1, read as the reverse complement.
GCCCGCCAACCCCAGGGCGGCACGGTGGCACAGTGGTTAGCACTGCTGCCTCACAGCGCCAGGGATCTGGGTTCGATTCCCAACTTGAGTCACTGTCTGTGCGGAGTTTGCATGTTCTCCCCGTGTCTGCGTGGGTTTTCTCCGGGTGCTCCGGTTTCATCCCACATTCTGAAAGACGTGCTGGTTAGTCTGCATTGATCCAAACAGGCGCTTTGGGTCAATGCACCTAACCAGCACACTCCAGCGCCAAACAGGCACCGGAGTGTGGCGACGAGGGGAATTTCATAGTAACTTCATTGCAGTGTTAATGTAAACCTTACTTGTGACTAATAAATAATAATAACAATAATAATAATAAAGATACCTCCTCTTTCACTGAACTCCCTCATCCATGATGGCTCTGTAACCTCTCTAAGGGCTTTACATCCTTCCTGAAGTGTGGGGCCCAGAATAGTCCACAATATTTACAAAGAAAGAACAAAGAAAATTACAGCACAGGAACAGGCCCTTCGGCCCTCCAAGCCTGCACCGACCATGCTGCCCGACTGAACTAAAACCCCAAAGAACAAAGAAAATTACAGCACAGGAACAATTTGGGGAGAATTTTCCCATCCTGCCCGCCACGGGAATTGGGGTGGTGGGGGAGCGTATCATGAAAAGGTCCGTTGATCTCGGGCAGGACTTTCCGGTTTTTAGGGTGAGCTCTGCAGGAAAATCCCATACTTTGAATGAGGCCTAGCCAAAGATTTATAAAGTTCCAGCATAAGTTCTTCCCATTTACACTCGAACTTCTATTTATAAATTTGATCAGGCTATCAACTTTACCTGGCACCTTTAAGGACTTGACTATTGGTGGGGGGGAGGTGGAAGTTAATTAAAATCTTGATTATTTCGGGGTCTGGTCTCTTTTTTGTTCCTATTACAGAGAGTGGAGCAAAGCATCATGGACGGTCATCCCAATATCGGGTGAAGGCAATAACCGGGATTATCCGGCCCTGACACCGGCAGGCTGCATCGCAGGCCGGCGGGATGGGAAACACTTGGAGAGCAGTTGGCTTTACGGTTCCCCATCCACCATGATGCCCGCTGGTACGGGAGCTGGAAAATCCCGTCCCAATGGATCTTGGCACTGTTTCTGCTGTAGAAGGTTCTAGCACATGGAGGGTTAATGTGGGACTGAGTACAGTGCCGCCCACACACTGACATGAGGAGACACATGACTTAGATCCAGCGGTCAGTGTGGTGTTTAACAGAGATGGTAAAATCCTATGCATGGTGGTACCTGTACCCTTTATGGTACATGTGTAAATAATTCTACTTAGGTCCACAAGAATGGTCCCGAGAATGAAAAGCTTGACGTATGAAGAGCCTGGCTCTGTACTCGATGGAGTGTAGAAGGATGAGGGGGGATCTCATTGCAACATACAGAACACCGAAAGGCCCGGATAGAGTGGACATGGGGAAAGTGGTTCCATTAGTAGGGGAAACTAGGATCCGTGGGCACAGCCTCAGAGTAAAGGGATGACCCTTTAGATCCGAGATGAGGAAGAATTTCTTCAGCCAGAGGGTGGTGAATCTGTGGGATTAATTGCCACAGAAGGCTGTGGAGGCCAGGTCACTGAGTGTATTTAAGACAGAGATAGATCGGCTCTTGATTGGTAAGGGGATCAAAGGTTACGGGGAACAGGTGGGAGAATGATGTTGAGAAACTTATCAACGATTATTGAATGGCGGAGCAGGCTCGAGGGGCCGAATGGCCTAATTTTGCTCCTATATCTTATGGTCTAATGGTCTTGTCAATAAATACTTACAGTTAAGCCACTGAAGACGACAAAGTTTTCTTTAAGAGACATCGTTCTATAACCAACATCCTCCCAATATCTCCTTGTTTTTGCCTTGTTTGATTCTGCTTTCCGTCTGTTTGTGCTGTTTGGCTGGCTATGGAGCTCTTTGAGACTGATTCAGAATTCTTAATTGTTGTCAAGGGTTACCACGGTTACAGGTGGTCCTTGTAATGGAAGTAAGCTCACAGCTGTTTCATTTATTTTTACTTGCAACCTCTTATAATAAATTCCGTACACACCATATCACAAATGGCAAGTGGGAGTTGTTTTAGCTCGGATATCTTCTCAAAGGGTTGCAAATCTATATCTCCCCTCCCCCACTCAATCTCTTCTGTGCACAAGACACAAAGCTTCCTCTTGTACATTGATGTCGTGTCAGCCACGGGTTAGACTCTCACCTCTGAGTCCAACGGCCATGGGTTCAACAAGTCCCAATCCAGAGACGTGACGACAAACTTCTAGGCTCACACTCCCCAGTGCAGTACTCAGGGGGTGCTGCACTGTCAGAGGTGCCATCTATCAGGTGAGTTGTTAAACTGAGGCCCCGTCTCAGATGGGTATAAAAGATCCCATTACTCTATCGCGAAGGTGAGTACAGGAGTTATACCCACTGTCCTGGCCAAAAAACTCTCCTGCAATCACTAGCCTAAAACTAGGTTATCTGGGTCATTGTTTTCCTGGGGGGATCATGCTGTGTGCAATTAGGTTGCCCATTCCTACACTGCAACAGTGGCTGCACTTCAAGAGTGTAGTCAGCTTGACACAGTGGCACAATGGTTAGCACTGTTGCCTCACTGTGCCAAGGACCTGCGTTCAATTCCAACCTTGGCTGACTATGCAGTGTTTGCACATTTGATTTCATTTGATTTATTATTTTCACATGTATTAGGATACCATGAAAAGTATTCTTTCTTGTGCGCTATACAGACAAAGCATACCATTCATAGAGAAGGAAAGGGAGGGTGGTTAGCACCGCTGCCTCACAGCGCCAGGGAGCTGGGTTCGATTCCCGGCTTGGGTCACTGTCTGTACAGAGTCTGCACATTCTCCCCATGTCTGTGTGGGTTTCCTCCGGGTGCTCCAGTTTCCTCCCACAGTCTGAAAGACGTGCTGGTTAGGTGCATTGGCCACACTAAATTCTCCCTCAGTGTCCCCAAACAGGTGCCAGAGTGTGGCGACTAGGGGATTTTCACAGTAACTTCATTGCAGTGTTAATGTAAGTCTACTTGTGACTAATAAATAAACTTTACTTCAGCGTTACGGTCTGTGGTGAACCATCATTGGTTCCCACTCGATAGTACTGAGCCAGGGTCTGGCCAGTACTACAAGTATGTACATATGTTGCTGTTGGGGTTAGGGATGGGTTGTTCCACTTGTTGCTGTTGGGGTTAGGGTGGGGTTGTTACACCTTTGTATTGTAGTATTGTGGTACATCCCAGTCGGGCTCCGCCTCCTGGGAGAGGTATAAAGGTCCCTGCTCTAGCTGGGACCCCTCAGTCTGGGATCGTGTATATAATTAGTAGCTGCATTGTTACAGCAAATAAAAGCCTTTATTTCCTGAGCATCAAGTCTTGTGTATGATAACGCGCATCACGGTCATAGCATTCTCCCCGTGTCTGGGTGGGTTTCCTCCAGGTGCTCCGGTTTCCTCCCATACTCCAGAGATGTGCGGGTGAGATGGATTGGCCGTGGCAAATTGTCCATTTGTGGCCCAAGATGGGTAGGTTAGGGGGATTAGCGGAGCAAATGCGGAGGGTTATGGGGAAAGGGCGGTGGAGGGAGTGGGCCTGGGTAAGATGCTCTGTCGGAGAGTCGGTGCAGACTGGATGGGCTGAATGGCCTCCTTCTGCACTGTCGGGATTCTACGATTTTATGAAAAGCACTGTAAAATGCTTTGGGATGCCCTGTGGTCACAAAAGGTGCTATATAAATGCACGTCCTCATTTAGTATTCGAATATGAATCCAAAGAGTGTTACCAGGTTTTCAGCCGAGATTGGCTATCAGGACCTTCTTGCTCTCTTTAAACATTCACATCCGCACTTTCCATCCGGGATTGTGGATGAAGCTCAGGGGGAGAAATCCGAGTTGCTATTTTCTGACCCTCCCAAAGCTGGAAGTGCTGAGACTGGTTATAACGTCTCACTTTCTACTCTGGCTGAATTCGGCAAGACAGCACACAGGAACCTCTTGGTCTGAACACCTCAGTAAGAAACAAGGGCAAAATCTTTCATTTATTTATTAGTGTCACAAGTAAGGCTCACATTAACACTGCAATGAAGTTACTGTAAAAATCCCCTAGTCGCCACACTCCGGCACCTGTTCGGGTACACTGAGGGAGAATTTAGCACGGCCAATGCACATAACCAGCACATCTTTGAACAGTGGGAGGAAACTGGAGCACCCGGAGGAAACCCACGCAGACACGGGGAGAATGTGCAAACTCTGCACAGACAGTGACCCAAGCCGGGAATCGAACCCGGGTCCCTGGCGCTGCGAGGCAGCAGTGCTAACCACTGTGCTACTGTGCCGCCCCCATTTAGGTGGCAGCCTTCACAAACACACTACAACGCAGTGCTTGCCACGTACAATCACGGTTGCGATGTGGAAGATGGTGTCGTTTAATTGCCACCAATCATATAGTTGTGAATGGGTTGGCATGGAAACAACGGTTTGCTTTCCTGTGAGGCACGGGTAATATTTCAACATCCGCTTCCATTTTTCAATTTTACATCATCTAATTAAATCAACCATCTTGATGTTGCCAAAGCAAATTCATAAATAGAAACTCTGCCGCTGGTATTAAAAACACAGTGCGGTGTTCCCTCTCTGACACACAAGTAATAAAATGAGTCCGGGACACTCAAATCATTATTGAAGGCAAATATGCCTGTTCAAAAGCTAGACAACACAACATGTAAATTAAATTAAAATATAAAAGCGAATTGCTGCGGATGCTGGAATCTGAAACAAAAACAGAAAATGCTGGAAAACCTCAGCGGGTCTGACAGCGTCTGTGGTGGGTGCTGTTGAGTGGCTGCCCACCTGATGGCGAGCTTGTGCAGAATGCAACAGGCCGTGGTAACGCGTGCCACACGCTTTGGCAAAATGCTGCTCGGCTCTCCAGAGCGCTGCAGGCTGCAGAGGAATTGCTAAAGCACGCCACTGGTCCACCAGACAGCACACTGCTGCAGCAGAATGGTACTTGTTTATGCATTGCTGTACTTACCCGCTTCAGCTCATGAGCCATATGGTCAGCAGGTAGCCCATGTCACCTAGAATCATAGAATCCCCTCCAGTGCACAAGGAGGCCATTCGGCCCATTGACTCTGCACTGACAACAATCCTATCCTACCACCCCACACATTTGATCCCGCTAATCCCTTTAACCTACACACCCCGGGACACTATGGGCAATTTAGCATGGCCAATCCACCTAACCGGCACATCTTTGGACTGTAGGAGGAAACCGGAGCACCCGGAGGAAACCCACACAAAGACGGGGAGAACGTGCAAACTCCACACACACAGTGACCCGAGTCCGGGTATCGAACCCACTCTGGAGCTGTGAGGCAGCAGTGCTAACCACTGTGCCACCATGCTGTCCACCACTCTCTGATGAGTCAAGTTCTAATGGCACAGTGAGATGGGCAGACTATTGGTATCAAGGCTGCTGCCAGGCTACAAGTGTTAGGCAGCTGTGACAAAATGAAAACAAGAAATCCAACATGTGTTGTTGTTCTTGTGTGTTCAAGGAAGTATAAACTATTTTAAAATTGTACAAAAGATAGGAGCTGTCTCCGTGCTTAACTCAACACACATCTCTGTCCAGTCCCAAACCGCCCTCTAGACTCAGGTCATGTTCTTATGTTCTTATGTTAAGAACATAAGAACTAGGAGCAGGAGAAGGCCATCTGGCCCCTCGAGCCTGCTCCGCCATTCAATAAGATCATGGCTGATCTTTTTGTGGACTCAGCTCCACTTAGCCGCCCGCACACCGTAACCCTTAATTCCTTTACTGTTCAAAAATTTATCTATCCTTGCCTTAAAAACATTTAATGAGGTAGCCTCAACTGCTTCACTGGGCAGGGAATTCCACAGATTCACAACCCTTTGTGTGAAGAAGTTCCTCCTCAACTCAGTCCTAAATCTGCTTCCCCTTATTTTGAGGCTATGCCCCCTAGTTCTAGTTTCACCCGCCAGTGGAAACAATTTCCCTGCTTCTATCTTATCTATTCCCTTCATAATCTTATATGTTTCTATAAGGTCTCCCCTCATTCTTCTGAATTCCAATGAGTATAGCCCCAGTCCACTCCGTCTCTCCTCATTAGCCAACCCTCTCAACTCCAGAATCAACCTAGCAAATCTCCTCTGCACCCCCTCCAGTGCCAGTATATCCTTTCTCAAGTAAGGAGACCAAAACTGTACACAGTACTCCAGGTGTGGCCTCACCAGCACCTTATACAGCTGTAACATAATCTCGCTGTTTTTAAACTCCATCCCTCTAGCAATGAAGGACAAAATTCCATTTGCCTTCTTAATTACCTGCTGCACCTGCAAACCAACTCCTTGAGATTCCTGCACAAGGACACCCAGGTCCCTCTGCACAGCAGCATGCTGCAATTTTTTACCATTTAAATAATAGTCCATTTTGCTGTTATTTCTACCAAAATGGATGATCTCACATTTACCAACATTATACTCCATCTGCCAGACCCTCGCCCACTCACTTAGACTATCTATATCCCTTTGCAGACTTTCACCATCCTCTGCACACTTTGCTCTTCCATCCATCTTAATGTCATCTGCGAATCTACACTTGGTCCCCAATTCCAAATCATCTATGTAAATCATAAACAATTGCAGCCCCAACACTGATTCCTGAGGCACACCACTAGTCACTGATCGCCAACCAGAAAAACACCCATTTACCCCCACTCTTTGCTTTCTGTTAGTTAACCAATCCTCTATCCATGCTAATACATTGCCCGTAACACAGTGCACCTTTATCTTATGTAGCAGTCTTTGGTGCAGCACCTTGTCAAATGCCTTCTGGAAATCCAGATACACCACATCCACAGGTTCCCTGTTGTCCACTGCACATGTAATGTTCTCAAAGAATTCCACCAAATTAGTCAAACATGACCTATCCTTTATGAACCCATGCTGCGTCTTACCAATGGGTCAATTTATATCCAGATGTCTCGCTATTTCTTCCTTGATGATAGATTCAAGCATTTTCCCTACTACAGAAGTTAAGCTAACCGGCCTATAGTTACCTGCCTTTTGTCTACCTCCTTTTTAAAACAGTGGCGTCACATTTGCTGTTTTCCAATCTGCGGGAACCACCCCAGAGTCCAGTGAATTTTGGTAAATTACCACTAGTGTATTTGCTACTTCTCCCGCCATCTCTTTTAGTACCCTGGGATGCATTCCATCAGGACCAGGAGACTTGTCTACCTTTAGCCTCATTAACTTGCCCAACACTACCTCTTTCGTGATAATGATAGTTTCTAGGTTCTCACCTGCCATAGTCTTCCTGTCATCAATTTTTGGCATGTTATTTGTCTTCCACTGTGAAGACCGACACAAAATACCTGTTCAATACCTCAGCCATTTTCTCATTTCCAGTTATTACATCCCCCTTCTCATCCTCTAAAGAACCAATGTTTACTTTCGCCACTCTTTTTCATTTTATATATTTGTAGAAGCTTTTGCTATCTGTTTTTATATTCTGAGCTAGTTTACTCCCATAATCCATCTTACCTTTCTTTATAGCTTTTTTCGTGGTTTTCTTTACATCACACTGTAGGTGGTGCTTTACCCAGTCTCACATTAATCCTTTCTGTGCCAGACCCTTAAACTACAATTTCCAATAAAACCAAACCTAAAGTTTATTTGCTAGTGCCGCAAGTAGGCTTACATTAACACTGCAATGAAGTTACTGTGAAAATCCCCTAGTCACCCACCGGCTCCTGTTCGGGTACACTGAGGGAGAATTTAGTATGGCCAATGCACCTAACCAGCACGTCTTTCAGACTGTGGGAGGAAACTGGATCACCAGTAAACCCACGCAGACACAGGGAGAACATGCAGACTCCGCACAGAGAGTGACCCAAGCCAGGAATCGAACCCGGGTCTCTGGTGCAGTGAGGTAGCGGCGCTAACCACTGTGCCACCCTGCCACATGAACTTCTTATTTTACCTATCTCATTCTGATTGTAGAAATTGGAGGTGAAACTGGTTTAATCACCTGTACTATTTTACCCACTGTTTGCCATGTTGAGGGTATTAGTTAACCCCCCTCCCCCACAGTTTCCATTAATTTTCCACATTTCTGTGGCTTCAAATAGTCAATTTGATTTGACAATTTACTTCTTTTAAAATCCGATGGAACAGTAGTGTACATCCTGTCTGAAATACTATTGTAGTAACAAGGTCAATCGCAGCAGTAGCTATTTATGTGACAGACCAATAGATGCAACAGTCCCTAAACCTGCCCCAGTGCTAGTGTCCCAGTTTGCAGAGAACCAATTATTCATTTTGTCACCTAGCGGTGAAGTTACAGAGACCTGTGATTGAATTTACAGGATAAATAACAGCAGCCAGACACTTCTAATGATCGGGAGAGGCAGAGAGAGGTACTGGAATGTACGTGCGAGAGAGAAGAGAGGCAGAGACTTAGAAAAAGGGGGTGAAAGAGAGAGAGAGAGCGAGTTTGATACTAAAAGGAATCTTCAGATAAAGGGGTAGGGATTTGGCTGGGCTGTTTATCATGAGCCAACTGTGAAGGCGGTAGTGGAGGGGCGATCGCCTAGTGGTATTATCACTGGACAACTATTCCAGAATTCAGCTAATGTTCTGGGGACTCGGGTTCGAATCCCGCCACGGCAGACAATGAAATTTGAATTCAATAAAAATATCTGGAATTAAGAATCTACTGATGATCATGAAACCATAGTCAATTATCGGAAAAATCCATCTGGTTCACTAATGTCCTTTGGGGAAGGAAATCTTACCTGGTCTGGACTACATGTGACTCCAGAGCCACAGCAATGTGGTTGACTCTCAACTGCCCTCAGGCAACTAGGGATGGGCAATAAATGCTGGCCCAGCCAGCGACACGCATGTCCCACAAATGAATAATAACCTTCTAATCCTGTGAACTCTACCATCTAGAAGAACAAGGGAGTAGACACATGGAAACACCACCACCAACAAGCTCCTCTCCAAATCACAAACATAGGAAGCAGGAGAAGGTCATTCAGACCCTCCAGCCTGTACCTCCATGCAATAAAATCATGGCTGCTCTGGTTGTGGCCCCAGCTCCACTTTCCCTTCCCGCTCTCCGATAACACTTGATTCCCTTGTCTGTCTCGGCCTTGAATGTATTGAATGATCCAGCCTCCACTATCCCTGTGCTCTGTGCATCAGACAGTGAAATCCCCTTCCTGTTGGCGATCATGGCTGGTTCTTGGCAGGGAGAAAACGGTGAGGAAGACCCAGTGACGCGGGCAAACTTCCCCAACAGGCCTCCACTGAGAAGGAGATGGGATGTTCTCTTTCTCTTTGGAAAGAAACAACCCCTTCCAGCTGCTCGATGGCTCTCTGGGCAACAACCTGCTTGATGTTGCGGAGATCGACTGGAATGCCTCTGTAGTTGAGAATTGGCTTTACTCTCACAGAGAGTACCATGATGTTTAGCTCCGATTGCTAAGTGAGAGATTCCAGTGTTGTAATGATATACTGCATAACCTTACTTCCTAAATGCATTTGTAATCATTTAATGACAACAGTAAATCAGTGATGATGATGACTGCAAAGAGAAAGGGAAACAAACCACTCCTGCACCTGAAAGCGGTTTCATGTATTTGATTCAAAGCACTTATAAAGAATCTAAGGAAGGAATTGAGAAATCCTGTGTAGCCCTGTTTACTTCAGTCTGTGCAAAGACTTCATTTTAAGATATTTCTGCCTATGCAACTAACCCTGCTAGTTTGGCTACATGTAGTCAAATGGAAGGCATGATGGGTTAGCTAAAACTTGACTGCATTCCTGAAGGGTACACAATGCAGGCAAACAAATTTTTCATAACAGCAGCTGCAAGGATTGTTTTTCTAAGACGGAGACAGCCTGAGGAAAACATTTCCAAAAATAAGATAAGGGTTGAAACATAGTTTGGATTTTAGTGTGTGTTTTTTCAGTTCGTTTTGAATAACTGTAACGCTACATTCTGCACTCTCTCGTTTCCTTCTCTATGAATGGTATGTTTTGTCTGTATAGCGCGCAAGAAACAATATTTTTCACTGTATGTTAACACATGTGACAATAATAAATTAAATCGAAATCAAATCAAAAGATCTGCTTAGTACAGGGGTTGGCAGTAGAAGCCAGTCTCCAAGTTTGCTTTTTGGCTTCTGTCATGTTAATGTTTTAAGTTCTGTTCAATAAAAGAAAACCATTTTAAAAGTCTATTGGTGCAGCTGATGAAATGTTGTCACCATTCCTTCTGGCATCAGAAAGAAAACAGCTGAGGTTTAATTGATTCATCAATCAGATTTTATACTCCATTTATCGCAAGACAGCTAGAAATCGATTACCGGAAAACGCTAATCACCTCTGTACTGTCAGTGCAACATAAAGTCGCCAGAAGCTCACAGTCCTTTGCCCACATCTGATTCACCCTCAAACTTGACTCACTGTGCGAAAATAAAATCATCGGATTCTTTACACTCAGTGGCGCGGCCGTATTGTGTGAAAGGGAAGTGTGGTGGTCATGTACATCTCAGTAAGGTCACCTCTCATTCTTCTAAACTCCAATGAGTACAGGTCCAACCTACTCAACCTCTCCTCATAAGAAAATCCCTCCGTACCTGGGATCAGTCTCGAGAACCTAGCTAGATGGATTCAGAACTGGCCTGGCCATAGAAGACAGAGGGTAGCGGTGGAAGGGTGTTTTTCTGAATGGAGGTCTGTAACAAGTGGTGTTCCGCAGGGATCAGTGCTGGGACCTCTGTTGTTTGTAATGTATATAAATGACTTGGAAGAAAACGAAGCTGGTCTGATTAGCAAGTTTGCGGATGATACTAAGATTGGCGGAGTTGCAGATAGTGATGAAGATTGTCAAAGGATACAGCAGGATACAGATAGCTGGAAAATTGGGCGGAGAAATGGCAGACGGAATTTAATCCGGCCAAATGCGAGGTGATGCATTTTGGTAGATCCAATTCAGGTGGGAGCTATAAAATAAATGGCGGAACCATCAGGAGCATCGACACACAGAGAGATCAGGGAGTACAGGACCACAGATACTTAAAAGTGGCAGCACAGGTGGAAAAGGTGGTGAAGAAAGCATGTGGCATGCTTGCCCTCATCGACCGGGGCATCGAGTGTAAAAGTTGGCAAATTATGTTACTGTTAAATAAAACGTTGGTTAGGCCACATTTGGAATACTGTGTCCAATTCTGGTCACCACACTATCAGAAGGACGTGGAGGTTTTGGAGGGAATACAGAAAAGGTTTACCAGGATGTTGCCTGGTATGGAGGGTATTAGCTATGAGGAGAGATTGAATAAACTGGGATTATTGTCCCTGGAAAGACAGAGACTGAGGGGGCGACCTGATAGAGGTTTATAAAATTATGAGGGGCATAGACAGGGTGAACAGTTGGAAGTTTTTTCCCAGCGCAGAAATGACAAGTTTCCCAGCGCAGAAAGGGTCACAAGTTCAAGATAAGGGGGGAAAGGTTCAGTGGAGATGTGCGGGGAAAGTTTTTTACACAGAGGGTGGTGGGGGCCTGGAATGCGCTGCCAAGTGAGGTGGTTGAGGCAGACACGTTAGCGACATTTAAAACTTATCTGGACAGACACATGAACAAGCGGGGAATAGAGGATATAGGCGGTTGGTCTGGATAGGACAACACGATCGGTGCAGGCTTGGTGGGCTGAAGGGCCTGTTCCTGTGCTGTACTGTTCTTGTTCTTTGTTCTTTGGACTGCCTCCAATGCTGATATATCTTTCCTTAGATAAAGGGACTATTGAATAAGTACCTCTTGCATGTATGTGCTGCAGATTACATTGTGTTCTAATTATCCAAGTGGAGCATAAACACCAGCACAGACTGGTTGGGCCGAATGGCCTGTTTCTGTGCTGTGGATTCTATATAGAAATGATACATGAACAAAAGAACTGTGGATCCAACTACGAAAGTCACCTAAGACTCATTTACAGGTCTAAATTATTGATCCAAAAATTAATAGAATACCAACTTCCATCACTAGAGATACATGGGAACACCACCACCTGCAAACTCCCCTCCAAGCCTCTCACCGTCCTGACTTGGAAATGTATCGCCGTTCCTTCGCAGTCTCTGGGTCAAAATCCTGGAATTCCCTCCCTAACGGCATTGTGGGTCAACCCACAGCACATGGACTGCAGCGATTCAAGAAGGCAGCTCACCACCACCTTCTGAAGGGCATCTAGTCATGGGCAATAAATTCTGGCCATCCAGCGATGCCTGTGTCCCAGGAATGAATAAAGACAAAACATAGAAAAGAAAGCTCAGATACTTTTGCAGGGAACCCATTTGGAGCATTACAATCAGTTTTGGAGTTCCTCGCTAGTGACTGTGGGGAGGTCCAACAGTGATTCATTGAGGTGATGGATGAAACACGGGACATGCTGGTGCATCTTACAGATCACTCAGGACATCCAAGTTACCATGGTAACATTCACTTTTACAGGCATGTTGCTCTTCAGGGCTACGACAAGTGATGTTGGAGGCTCCGACTTTATTCCCATCACATTGGCTGATCAGGAATCTCTCCCGCTCTCACCACCTGCCATTGGCGCATGTTGGAAGGATTTACCAGTTGACACTCAACCGGTTTGGCCGTGTCACGAACGCAACTTCCTCCGTCATCAAGTCCTGGGGTGGGATTTGAACCCAAATCCTCTGGCTCAGAGGCAGGGAAGTTACCCACTGCACCCACAGGATCTCATTTCCAGGGACTTGGTCACAATGAAAACTGAGCAAATTAGGATTAAAATCCCGAGTGCTGGCTCATGACCACGGTGTTTAAAATAACAATAGAATTGACAATCCAGCTATAGAATGATAGGATAGTCCAGAAGAAAAGAAACACAATCTTAAAGTAAGAATAAAACTAGTCCAAAGTAAATTAAGAAATATTTCTTTACACATAAAGTTGTGCGAATTAAGAATTATCCGAGATCATAGAATCGTAGATTCCCCACAGTGCAGTAGATGTCATTTAGCCCATCTGCACTGACTCTCCGACTGAGCATCTTACCCAGGCTCTCACCCCATCCTATCCCTGTAACCCATACATTTACCATGGCTAATCCACCAAACCTACACAACTTTGGACACTAAGGGGCAATTTAGTGTGACCAATCCACCTAAACTGCACATCTTTGGAGTGTGGGAGGAAACTAGAGCACCCGGAGGAAACCCACGGGGAGAACATGCAGACTCCACACAGACAGTGACCCAAGTCGGGAATCGAACCCAGGTCCCTAGCGCTGTGGAGGCAGCAGAGCTAACCACTGTGCCACCGTGCCACATTTCTGGATTTTTAAACCATTTTTTCTCCCAAAAAGGATTTGAAAATGAGCTTATTGCTTACTCATGCTTTGCCGATAAGGAAGATACATTCCCAGGATTTTAACAAAAGCATCTGGATGAAGGATGATGAAAACTCTAAATGGAAGTTGTTTCTCCCTGGAGTCTAAACAAAATGCAATTCATTCGCCTGTCTCAGCACTTGAAAAGCAATTTACTTGCTTGTCCAAGGAACTGCAGCCTTTTCTTACACTGCTGATCTTTTTTAACCAATGAAGTAAATGACTAAGAGAATTGAGCTGTGTGAACCAGCTGTGAGCCGGCCAAACAGGGTCACTTGTAAATCCTTCCACCAGACGTCACTGGGAGGCAGTAAGAGCAGGAGAGATTCCTGATCAGTCATGTGATGGAAAGATCTTTGGAGCCTCTACCTTCCCTTCACTGTGTGAAATGAGCAGCAGTTTTACTGTCAGGCAGCTCATCCTTCCTTAGATATGGGATCCACAACTGCTCACAATATTCCAAATTGGTCTGACCAGAGTTTATGCAGCCTCAGCAGTACATCCCTGCTCCTGTATTTTGGCCCTCCAGAAATGAATGCTAACATTGAATTTGCTTTGAAAAGAACAATTTTTGTACAGGCTGAGCCCTTTTGTAATTAATCTTCTTTACAACAACATTTCATAATACAATCCCCTCCCACACCACAGTAATTATAAAGCTCTTCAGCACGACGCTGTTCTAGTTACTGTGATAATGATGGATAACCTGCAAATAGTATTTTTTATATTTGATCTTGCAACATTAGTAATGGAAGCTCAAAAGAACATGGGATCTAAGGGGAAACAGCTGTGATTTATTTAGTAGCAACACAGACAACAAATTTATCCGACATACTTCGGTCTACACGGACTACAGATTGGTGTTTGTACACTGGACATCGTTTCGTAAAACAATTGCGGGAAAGCAAAAAAGGCGGACCTATATTTTTTTGGCACGTTTGGATGTCACAAAGTGGCTTACAACCAAATACAGTAAGAAGCCTCACAACACCAGGTTAAAGCCTAACAGCTACGCTGCAGGAAAAGATGTCTCGAGGCGTGGTAAATCGGCGAGACTATGCAGACGCTACGATAACGGATGAATGAACACCGCACGACAATCGCCAGGCAGGAGTGTTCCCTTCCAGTCCGGGAACACTTCAGCAGTCACGGGCATTCAGCCTCTGATCTTCGGGTAAGCATTCTCCAAGGCGGCCTTCACGACACACGACAACGCAGAGTCGCTGAGCAGAAACTGATAGCCAACTTCCGCACACATGAGGACGGCCTCAACCGGGATCTTGGGTTCATGTCACACTATCTGTAACCCCCACGGCCCACGAACGGCGACAAAAATGATACTCCGAGGACTGGACATCTGAATTAAAAACAGAAAATGCCGGAAACACTCAACAGATCGGGCAGCGTCTGTGGTGAGAGACCACTCCATCTGACGAAGGAGCAGCGCTCCGAAAGCTTATGGTATTTGCTACCAAATAAACCTGTTGGACTTTAACCTGGTGTTGTGAGACTTCTTACTGTGAGAGAAATAGAGCAGGTCGGTGACCTTTCATCTGAACTGGGGTCAGTGGGATCTGATGAAAGCTGGAAGTATTGGGCTAGAATTTCCCACAAGCTACAGGGCGTCAGGAACATATAGGGGTGCCGAGACTGCACGTGCAGGTCATAGGTCACAATCTTCCTGAGGGGGGAGGGGAGGTCGGCCTTTTAACTGTCCATCTCCAAGCTTGCTGTCCTATTAAGAATGGCGGTCGGACTCCAGATGCTGAGAACCAGTTGCTCTGGAACCTCAGCAGCCCCACTGGGAGGGGTGGGAGATGCTGAGGCAGGTCGGAGACTGTGAAGGTACTTCAGCACGGCGGCACAGTGGTTAGCACTGCTGCCTCACAGAGTCAGGGACCCGGGTTCAATTCCAGTCTCCGGTCACTGTCCATGTGGAGTCTGTACATTCTCCCCATGTCTGCGTGGGTTTTCTCCGGGTGCCCCGGTTTCCTTCCACAGGCCAAAGATGGGCAGCTAAGGTGGATTGGCCGTGCTAAATTGACCCTTAGTGTCCTGGGATAAAGGGTAAATATGTGGGTTACGGGAATAGGGCCTGGGTGTGATTGTGGTCAGTGCAGGTTCGATGGGCCGAATGACCTCCTTCTGCAAGGTAGGGATCCTATACTTCTCATTATTAGGGCGGCACGGTGGCACAGTGGTTAGCACTGCTGCCTCACAGCTCCAGGGATCCGGGTTCGATTCCCGGCTTGGGTCACTGTTTGCGTGGAGTTTGCACGTTCTCCCCGTGTCTGCGTGGGTTTCCTCCGGGTGCTCCGGTTTCCTCCCACAGTCCAAAAGACGTGCTGGTTAAGTGCATTGGCCATGCTAAATTCTCCCTCAGTGTACCCAAACAGGTGCCGGAGTGTGGCGACTAGGGGATTTTCACAGTAACTTCATTGCAGTGTTAATGTAAGCCCACCTGTGACTAATAAATAAATAAATCTGGCCCCTAATCACGACTGATCTCCCACTGTGTGCAGCTGGTGGGCAAACCTCCCAAATGGAGCTCAGGTAAGTACATTGCTCAGTGGGGAGGGTGTTGGGTCATTCCTGGGTGGTACTCGGATATTACCCGTGGGCATTTCCCCTGGCAATGCCTGGGCAGTACCTGGGGTGGATGTTGCATGGCGGGGTGAGGGGTGTAGATGTGTGGGGAGGACGGTGTTCCCTGTCGAGCTTTCGTGCACTGGGACGGCATTTAAAAATGGCGCCCATTTTTAAAGAAACAAAGCTGTTGGTGGAACGGATTCAATGAGAACCAAAGTGATGCTGTGGGACGCCCCCCTTCATTCCCAACGAGACGGTGGAGGAAGCCGCCATTGGTGCCAATGGCTTCAATGCCACTTTTCACGCCCGCTGTCTCACGCTGCCAAATACAGGCAAAACTCCACCCACAGAACAGCTACTCCCATTGGCCATGGACCAGCGAAACAAAGACTGAAGGCTTTGGGTGAGAGATGCAGGGGCCAGGCGTGAGGGAAAAATTTCTGACGCAGTAGTTGGCAATGAGTTGGAACGCGCTGCCTATGAGGGTGTTCATGAGCTCATAAGATATAGGAGCAGAAGTAGGCCATTCGGCCCATCAAGTCCACTCCACCATTCGGTCATGGCTGACATGCTCCTCATCCCCATTTTCCCGCCTTCTCTCCCTTTGGTGGAAGTGAATGATTTGAAACAGAAATTGGATGGGCTCTCAATGGAGATAAGCGTGTAAGGGGCTTTGGGGGGTGGAGTGAGAGAATAGGGCTGACTGGAGTGCTCTGCGGAGAAGGCCATTGAATCATCACAGCCAAAACAGTCCTCTCCTGAGCTGGCATCGACACACACACATTAACGAGTCCCATTGGAACATTCCCAATTGTTGTCCTGCCTGACAATTGAATGCTCACCATCCCAGGATTCAACCTGCAACTCCTCCCGACACACACGCCAATGGCAGGTAAGAGTGGGAGAGATTCCCGGTCCGCCATGTGATGGAAAGAACATCAGCTATCACCATCCATATCCTCAGACTGCAGCATGCGTGTTATCATACGTGTTATCATGCATGTTAAAGCCGGACTCTCAGAGTGAACTGTGAACATACCGTCATCAGCACCATTGTTCATTTGTAACCCCCTGGTTCCGGCTTTATCCATAATCTCCACACAGAGTCACACTGTGCAGAAGAGAACTTTCAGGCCATTAAGTCTGCGCTGACAAAACTACACTAAGGGCGGATTTTTCCCGTCCCGCCCACCATGGGAATTGTAGCCGGCGGGACACAAACCATGCAAAGGTCCATTGACTTCGCACGGGATTTTCCGGTCTTGGAGTGAATGCGGCTGGAAAATCCCATCCTAAATCTACTCTAATCCCACTTTCCAGCACTTGGCCCTTTGCCTTGAATGTTACGACATTTTGAGGGTTCATCGATGTACTTTTTAAGGGCTGTGAGGTTTCCCACCTCTACCACCCTCCCAGGCAGTGCAGTCCAGACTCTCACCACCCTCTGGGTGAAGAGAAAAATGTCTCCTCAAATCCCTTCTAAACCTCTTGCCTCTCATTCTAAAATTGCCCCCCCATGTTATTGATTTTAAGCTGAGGGGCAGCACAATACACGGCTAGAATCATAGAATCCCTACAGTGCCATTCGGCCCATCGAGCCTGCATCGACAACAATCCCACCCTACCTCCTTAACCTCACATATTTACCCTGCTAGTTCCCCCTGACACTAAGTGGCAATTTAGCATAGCCAATCAACCTAACCTGCACATCTCGATGGGCCGAATGGCCTTCTATGATCTTTGGAGTGTGGGAGGAAACCGGAGCACCCGGAGGAAACCCATGCAGACACGGGGAGAACGTGCAGACTGAACACAGATAGTGACCCGAGGCCGGAATCGAACCCGGGTCCCTGTCGCTGTGAGGCAGCAGTGCTAACCACTGTGCCTTTGAAGGCTGGGCGTTTACTCTGGGCTTTCCCTACTCCTCCACTGTGACTTTGCCAGGGGCATGACGGAAACCCTATTTGCGTGAAAACAAAGCGCCAGGTTTACAGTCACACAGTGAGGCGAGAGCATCTCGGGGGAAATTCTCGGCTGATATTCCTGTCTTGTAGTGAGTCAATACTGCTTACTGCTACAGTCTATCCTCGGTGCTTGCTGCTTGTAAGATTTACAGCTCCTGTGTAGCATAATCATGGCCCTCCTGGTTTTTATTGACCCTGTCCCCTGTGTGCTGTTTGATTACAAGATTCGGGATATTTGCAATCCCATGATTGATAATCTGTCTTCCAACATATGTAGATTTACACGTCCTAATGGATATAGATCAAATCTTCACATTGATACAGCGATAGTTCATTGCCGTGTTTAATTTTGTACACGTCTTAGTTTTTTTGCTTAATGAAGCAAACCTCAGTAATTGTAGATTTCCTGATTTAATCTGTGTTCTCCAAATTATGCATTCAGAAGAATTCATTATAAAATGTGCTGAGTCTGAGACTAAATGCTATTTTCACAATAGCTTATTACTGGTATTTTTGGGCAGAATATTAATAGTGTTGAAGTATTTACCCTCAGGAGATTTGAGAGGCAGGAATATATTGGATATGCAAATAATGTTTTTTTCAGCAATTGATTTTTTCTTAACGTTATTTGTGCTTAGTTAGGTCTTTGACGGGAAACACAACATTACCACCATTAAACTCAGCTTTCGAACTGTAATCACCTTCTTTCCCCTCTCCTGCTTCCCTCTTCCCTTTCCCTGTCCCAGGAACGGTATATTGATCCGGGTTTTGAAGTGATAATAGATCTGGCGTCCCTTCGCCAGATTCCCTTTATTAACAAACCCTATTCCACTTCTAAGAGTGCCTCAGCTACACAGTCAGAATCAGGAGCGTCAGTAGCACTGACACTCCCATGTTTATATACAGGGGAGTGTCCCCGATTGGGCAGGCAATTATGTAACCACCACCCACAACCCCTCCCCCACCCCATGTGCCCACCTCGACTAAAATGGGTCTGAGAGCGGGAAGATGTCGGCACGCTGACATAGCTCTTTCCCACGCCAATTTTCCACCCCTCCAGCCTCTGTTCCCACCTCCAACATGATCAGAAAATTCTGCCCTTAGCCTTGTATCGGGATGCATGGGGTTATCGGGATAGGCCCTGGGTGGGATTGTAGTCGGTGAGACTCAATGGACCGAATGGCCTCCTCCAGCACTGCAGGGATTCTTTGATTCATAAGAATATATCAATGATTTTCTGGTGCCACAGGAATCATGGCGGGAGGGAAGGAAATCTAAACGGACCAGCAAAAGGTCCATTGACTCTGAGTGGGAAAATCCAGCCCTTGGTATGTTAATAGAGCAAGTTTAAAGTTTATTTATTAGTGTCACAAGTAGGCTTACATTAACACTGCAATGAAGTTACTGGGAAATTCCCCAGTTGTCACACTCCGGTGCCTGTTTGGGTCCACGGAGGGAGAATTTAGCATGGCCAATGCACCTAACCAACATGTCTTTCGATTCTAAGCTCTGGAATTCCCTCCTTGAACTTCTCTGCATCTCTGCTCTTTTTTAAGACATCCTTGAAATCCACCTCTGTGACCAACTCTGTCCGAATGCTTCTTTATTTGGCTCCGTGTCCAACTTCATTTACTGACCGTTCCCGTAAAGCCTGTTGCGATGTTGCACCAAAACAAGTTGTGGTTGTTGAATAGACTTTTACTTTGATGTTTGCCCCCATAAAGATGATTTTGTGGAATATTTCTCCTGTCTGTTTTAGAAACGCGATGCTCTTAAGATGCTGACGCACGCCAACTGGGGAGAACGTGCAGACACCGCACAGACTGGGAATCGAACCTGTGTCCCTGTGAGGCAGCAGTGCTAACCACTGTGCCACCGTGCCACTCAATGCCACCAAGACTGGAGCAGCTCTGAGGAAATGTGCAGTCACTGCGATTAGAATGTAGTGGTAATGGGTTAATTCCACATAACAGATTGAGCAAAGAAACATTGATTCATTTATCACAGAATGCTTTATTAATGTTAATGCACTTATTTCGCAATGTAAGTGTCATTATTGTTTGAAACAATGAGCATATGTGGCTGATATTAAGATCTGATTACAGCGCACAGTTACTGATTCCATTCGGTGTAAAAATCATCGGGTAAATTGAAAAGAATGGCTGAAGTCAATAACTGTCTGAAATGATACTGGTCGGAGACACTCAGCACTCAGTTAGATTCCCACTGCAAACATGCACTGCTGCAAACATCTCAAACACCTGCATGGAGTTTGAGAAGCGTTAAGGAGGTGATATTATTAATATTCCGATGTTTATCCTTTCATACATCTCAAGGTCTATCTGCATCCGTCACTGACTTAAGTGACAGGGTTTGAAATGCAGCAGGGAGAGTTTTTTTGCTTACGGATGTGTTTGTACTTGCTGGGCACAGGGACTGATGCCCAAGTCCAAAGGTGTCCCGGACATTCTCCCTTCCACCTTCTTCCTTTGGGAAAAAGATACAAAAGTCTGAGGTCACATACCAACCGACTCAAGAACAGCTTCTTCCCTGCTGCCTTCAGACTTTTGAATGAACCTACCTCGCATTAAGTTGATCTTTCTCTCCACCCTAGCTATGACTGTAACACTACATTCTGCACTCTCTCCTTTCCTTCTCTATGTGCGGTATGCTTTGTCTGTATAGCGCGCAAGAAACAATACTTTTCACTCTATACTAATACATGCGACAATAATAAATCAAATCAAATCAAAATGTGCAGGTTAGGTTGATTGGCCATGCTAAATTGACCCTAGTGTCAGTGGGATTAGCAGCGTAAATCTGTAGGGTTGCAGGAATAGGCCCTTGGTGGGATTGTGGTTGGTGCAGACTCTATGGGCCGAATGGCCTCCTTTTGCACTGTAGGGATTCTATGATTCTATGATTCTAAGTCAATGCCCAATTCAGTGTCTCTCTCCAAAGGTGCTTCCAGACCTGCTGCGTTTTTCCAGCCTTTTCTGTTTTTGTATCAGATTTCTGGCACCTGCAGTATTTTGCTTCTATGGTGACGCCCAAGTCTGAATGGTTAGACTCAGGGCCACCCGATAGACCTTGCGCCTCATCTGTATGAGACCATGGAGGAAAGCTTTGCATTTCGGGATGGTTCATCACTGGCAGTGTCCCTCGTCTACATTCCGGGAGAGTGGGGTGCAAGTGATTGGAAGGCGGGAGAGGAAAGACTGGGGAATTGGAAACAGGAAAAACTGGGAGACAAGAGGATCAGGCAATCTTTGGGACTCCATGGTGGGTCTTCAGCATGACAGTGGTCCTGCAGACAGAGCGGACCTGCTCCTCCCAGCTCCATAGTTGGGTATTCTCTTTTAAATCAAAGCTTACCTTTTCGTGACGACCTGCAAAGGACACTTTAAAGTCAATGACGTTTCCTTGAAAGCAGCCCAATTTAAAGTAAAAAGTAAAGTTTATTTATTAGTCACAAGTAAGGCTTACATTAACATTGCATTGAAGTTACTGTGAAATTTCCCTAGTCACCACAGTCCGGCGCCTGTTCAGGTCAATGCACCTAACCAGCACGTCTTTCAGACTGTGGGAGGAAACCGGAGCACCCGGAGGAAACCCACGCAGACACGGGGAGAGCGTGCAAACTCCGCACAGACAGTGACCCAAGCCAGGTATTGAACCCAGGTCCCTGGTGCTGCGAGGCAGCAGTGCTAACCACTGTGCCGCCATGCCACCCCTATTTCAGATCAGGGCAGCCCAATTAGGCAAAGGGGGCCTCAAACAGGCAAAAGGAGCCACACAAGCTAAGGGGTTATTCAGGCACAGGTCTGGACATCTCTTTCTCTCTTTTCACCAGGGGTGTTTGTGTGTATGAATGGATACATCCAGCCCACAATACTGGATGCCTAGTTGCTGGAAAAGGCAGACACAGTCATTGATTCCAAATAGGTTGTCTGGGATAGACATCAAGGTACAAAGCACAGTTATGCTGAGTCCATTCTTATCCCCTGCTGTGTTATAGCGCCTTGTTCCTCCTTCCTTACCCCTCCCATTCGCTAAGCAGATTCTCCGTCTCCTCAAAGATCACCTGCAGCTTCGAATTATCATGAGCAACTTAGTTATGGAACTCGAGAGCGCAGGTTTAAATTTACAGAGTCTTGCCAACTAATTCGGAATGTAGAAGTAAGTATCCAGAAAGCATCCACTTTCTCACCCACTAACAGCATGTTTTCAGGCCCCTGCAGAGAAACCCGGGGAAAGAATAGAATCCCTACAGTGCAAAAGGAGGCCATTCGGCCCATCGAGTCTGCACTGACCACAATCCCACCCAAGCCCTATCCCCATAACCCTACTAAGCCCCTGACACTAAGAGGCAATTTAACATGGCCAATCAACCTAACCCGCTCATCTTTGGACTGTGAAAGAAACCGGAGCACCCGGAGGAAACTCCAGCTGACACGGGGAGAATGCGCAAACTCCACACACACAGTGACACAAGCTGGGAATCAAACCCGGGTCCCTGGTGCTGTGAGGCAGCAGTGCTAACCACTGTGCCACCGTGCCATCCCAAAGGATTGGGGAAAGCAATGATAACATCACAGAAAGAGAAATGATGATCTCTGCTGTAAGGATACTTATGACATGTAGAGAAAATATATCGCCTGGTCTCGCAATTGAGATATTAAACTGAGGCATTGTTTGCCGCTATTCCAAAGGAGAGCAGAGGAGTTGTCCCCGGTGTCCTGAGGCCAATATTTATCCCTCAATCAACATTACAAAAACAGATTACCTAGTCATCATGATATTGCTGTTGTTGGGAGCTTGCTGTGCAGAAACCAGTGGCCACACCCTTCATTACAACACTGACTACAGTACAAAAAGTTATTCATTGGCTGTTAAGCACTTTGAAACATCCTATGGTTGCGAAATACACTATAGGAATGCAACTGTTTCTTTTTTAGTTTAACCATTGGAATTATTGACCATAAGATGTCGGAACAGAAGTCAGCCATTTGGACAATCGAATTGGCTCCACCATTCAATGAGATCATGACTGATCTTATATGATAATCCTCAACTCCACTTTCCCGCCTCATCCCCATAATCACCCGACTGATTAAAAATCTGTCTCAACCTTGAACATACTTAAAAACCCAGCCTCTACAGCCCTCTGCGGTAAAGAATTCTACAGATTCACTCCCCTCTGAGAGAAGAAATTCCTCCTCATCGAGTCTTGGTCAACATTTGCAATCAAATGGACAAAAGTGAGCCCGCGGTATCATTGGAGACAGCACTCTTCAAACCTTCGGCACGGTGGCACAGCGGTTAGCGCTGCTGCCTCACAGCATCGTGGACCTGGGTTCAATTCCAGCCTCGGAGTCACTGTCTGTGCGGGGTTTGCACGTTCTCCCCGTGTCTGCATGGGTTTCCCCCGGGTGCTCCAGTTTCCTCCTGCACTCCAAAGATGTGCAGGTTAGGTGCGTTGGCCATGCTAAATTAATCCTAGCGTCAGGAGGGTTGGCAGGGTAAATATGTGGGGCTACCGGGATAGGGCCTGGGTGGGATTGTGGTCGGTGCAAACTCGATGGGCCAAATGGCCTCCTTCTGCACAGTAGGGATTCTATGATTCTAAGATATCTAATGGTGAATGACTATTTTCTTCCTTAATTCTTAGAAATACAAAGTCCTGAAGCACAGCCATGGTTATTGACTCAGTGAGGGCTTTCCAAGTCACTGAAAGCAGATTACCAAACTAGATCAGTGAAGGCAACCCTTTGATACACTGGCAGAAGTCCAACAGCACACTGTGCAATAGAAACCCTGTTATGAGTTTGAGCGTTTATCCTGGCTGAGTGCTAATTTTCATTAATTGTTCCATCTATTCAAAGAACCGCTAAGTGATGTTATTCGCAGACGTGGAAAAGAAAAATCTCGCCAGCTTCGGAGCACAGCTGTTGGCTAAATGTTGACAGAATCACATTTAACTCCATAACAAATGAGATTGACTTGGCTAACCGCTGGAATAATAGTTTCCCTGTGTAATAGGGAAAGGGGCTATCTCCTCAACCCCTGGTGCTTTCTGTTTCATCAAATCCTACAGTGCAAAAGAAGGCCATTCGGCCCATTGAGTCTGCACTGACCACAATCCCACCCAGGCCCTCTCCCCATACATTTACCCTAGCTAGTCCCCCTAATACTAAGGGACAATTTAGCATGGCCAATCCACCTAACCCGCACATATTTGGACTGTGGGAGGAAACCAGAGCACCCGGAGGAAACTCCACGCAGACACGGGGAGAACGTGCAAACTCTACACAGACAGTGACCCAGGAATCGAACCTGGTTCCCTGGCGCTGTGAGGCAACAGTGCTAACCACTGTGCCACCATGCCACCTGTTTCAAGCAGATGGCAACTATGAGGAGAGATTGAATAGGCTGGGATTGTTTTCCTTGGAACAGAGGATTTTGATTTGATTTGATTTGATTTATTATTGTCACATGTATTAACATACTGTGAAAAGTAATGTTTCTTGCGTGCTATACAAAACATACTGTTCATAGAGAAGGAAATGAGAGAGTAGTGTCACAGTCATAGCTAGGGTGTAGAGAAAGATCAACTTAATGCAAGGTAAGTCCATTCAAAAGTCCGACAGCAGAGGGAGGAAGCGATTAACCCTGGGGTACAAAGTTATCGAGGGTAGGCAGAAATGTGAGGTTGAGGTTACAGTCAGACCAGCCTTGATCTTATTGAATGGCACAGCAGGCTCGAGGGGCCTTATGGCCTACTCCTTCTCCTAATTTGTACAAGGCTCAAGAGTGACCGAATTGAGGCATACAACATTATGGGGGGCCTGGACAGGGTCAACAGGAAAGGCATGTTTCCCCCTAGCTGAGGGGTAAGTTAATAGGTAGCATGTCTCTTGCTGCCAAGGGAGCCAGTGGCTTAGTGGTATTGTCACAAGATTAATAATCCGGAGACTCAGGGCAGGATCTGGGGATCCGGGTTCAAATGGATGAGAGGAGACCTAATAGAGGTATATAAGATGTTGAGAGGCATAGATCGGGTGGACTCTCAAAGGCTTTTTCCCAGGGTGGAAATGGCTGCTATGAGAGGACACAGGTTTAAGGTGCTGGGGGGTAGGTACAGGGGAAATGTTAGGGGGAAGTTTTTCACACAGAGGGTGGTGGGCGAGTGGAATCAGCTGTCGTCAGTGGTGGTGGAGGCAAACTCAATAGGGTCTTTTAAGAGACTCCTGGATGAGTACATGGGACTTAATAGGATGGAGGGTTATAGATAGGCCTAAAAGGTAGGGATATGTTCGGCACAACTTGTGGGGCCGAAGGGCCTGTTTTGTGCTGTAGTTTTTCTATGTTTCTATGTTTCTAAATTCCACCACAGCAGATGGTGATATTTGAATTCAATTTAAAAGAAATATGGAATTAAGAATCTAATGATGACCATGAAACCATTGTCAATTGTCATGAAAACCCATCTGGTTCACTAATGCCCTTTAGGGAAGGAAATCTGCCATCCTTACCTGGCCTGGCCTACATGTGACCCCAGATCCACAAAGATGTGGTTGACTCTCAGATGTCCTCTGAAATGGTGGGGAGCTGAGGATGGGCAATAAATGCTGGCCCAGCATCCCATAAATAAACTAATGATCTGAGTTAAATGGATATCCACCTGTTATACAAAGAACAGTACAGCACAGGAACAGGCCCTTCGGCCCACCAAGCCTGTGCCAACACATGACGTCTTTCTAAACAAAAGATCTTTTCCCTCTACGCAGTCCGTATCCCTTTATTCCCCGCCTATTCATGTATTTGTCAAGATAACTCTTAAATATTGCTATTGTATCTGCTTCTACTAATGTCCTCCAGGGAAGGAAATCTGCCATCTTTTCCTGGTCTGGTCTACATGTGACTCCAGAGCCACAGCAATGTGGTTGACTCTCAACTGCCCTCTGAAATAGCCCAGCAAGACACTCAGTTGCATCAATCGCTAACTGCAGCGATTCAAGAAGGCAGCTCACCACCGCCTTCTCAAGGGCAACTAGGGATGGGCAATAAATGCTGGCCTAGCCAGCGATGCCCACGTTCCACGGATGAATAAAAGAAACGCCTCCTCTGGCAGTGCATTCCAGGCACTTACCACCCTCTGTGTAAAAAACAACTTACCTCTCACAATTCCTTTACACTTTCCCCCTTTTATCTTAAACCCATGTCCCCTAGGAAAAAGTCTCTGACTATCTATTCTATCCACGTCTTGGGCCTTTTACAACTGGCATGCTTCGAGAGACCGTAGAATTCCATTGAAAAAGAATTAGCCAGGACCTTATGAAGTGGAAATCCACTGACATCCAATCTTCTAAACTCCAGGTAATATAGGCCCAGTATACTAAAGCTCCTATTAGAATGCGATCCCTAACACTGGAGATAGAACCTAGAATCTCAAGCAGGTGAGGCAGGCACTCAACTTCTGAACTACACCCTACCAATGGGCGGCATGGTGGCACAGTGGTTAGCACTGTCGCCTCACAGGGACACAGGTTCAATTCCGGCCTCAGGTCACTGTATGTGTGGAGTTTGCACATTCTCCCCGTGTCTGCGTGGGTTTCCTCCGGGTGCTCCAGTTTCCTCCCACTTGCCACAGATGTGCAGGTTAGGTGGATTGGCCATGCTCAATTGCCCCTTAGTGTCAGGGGGACTAGCTAGGGTAAATACGCAGGGTTATGGGGGTAGGGCCTGGGTGGGATGGTTGTCGGTGCAGACTCGACGGGCCGAATGGTAAGTGCCTGGAATGCGCTGCCAGAGGAGGTGTTTCTTTAATTCATTTGTGGAAGCCTCCCAACAGCCCACGGGAAGTTGAGGAACGGATATGTAAGGAGATTCTGGACAGGTGCAGAAAAAATAGGGCTGTTGTAGTGGGAGACTTTAATTTCCCTCACATAGACTGGAAATCCCTTAGGGCTAGGGGTCCGGACGGGGAGGAATTTGTAAAATGTGTCCAGGAAGGTTCTTTGGAACAATATGTTGATAGTCCAACTAGAGAGGGGGCTATACTGGACCTAGTACTGGGGAATGAGCCCGGTCAGGTCATCAAAGTTTCAGTGGGGGAACATGTGGCGAACAGTGACCACAATTCGGTAAACTTTTGGATAGTCATGGAAAAAGATGAGGGTTGTCCTATGGGTAAGGTGCTGAATTGGGGGAAGGCTAACTACAGCCGGATTAGGCAGGATTTGGTGGCTGTTGATTGGAAGAGGCTGTTCGAGGGTAAATCCACATCTGGCATGTGGGAGTCTTTTAAGGAGCAGTTGATAGGAGTGCAGGACAGGCATGTGCCTGTAAAAAGGAAGGACAGCAAAAGGTAGGATTCGAGAGCCGTGGATAACCAGAGAAATTGTGGGTCTAATCAAAAAGAAAAAAGAGGCATACATCAGGTCCAGGCAGCTAACAACAGATGGAGCACTGGAGGAATACAGAGAAAGTAGAAAAGAACTCAAACAGGGAGTTGGAAGGGCAAAAAGGGGTCACGAAATGTCCTTGGCAGACAGGATTAAGGAGAATCCCAAGGCATTTTATACATACGTTAGGAACAAGAGGGTTGTCAGGGAAAGAGTCGGACCTCTCAAGAACAAAGGAGGGGAATTATGCTTAGAACCCAAGGAAGTAGGTGAGATCCTAAATGAATACTTTGCATCAGTATTCATAAAGGAGAGGGACACATTGATTGGTAGTGTCTCAGAGGGATGTGTAGACCCGTTAGAACAAATCTCAATTACAAGGGAGGAAGTGTTCGTGTTTTAGGAAGCATTAAGGCAGACAAATCCCCAGAGCCAGATGGCATCTGTCCTAGATTACTGAGAGAGACAAGAGATGAAATTGCTGGGCCTCTAACAGAAATCTTTGTTTCTTCATTGGACACAGGTGAGGTCCCAGAGAATTGGAGGGTAGCAAATGTGGTACCGTTATTTAAGAAGGGTAGCAAGGATAACCCGGGTAATTATAGGCCAGTGAGCTTGACGTCCGTTGTAGGGAAATTGTTGGAGAAGATTCTTAGAGATAGGAACTATACACATTTAGAACTGAATAATCTCATTAGCGATAGACAACATGGTTTTGTACGAGGGAGGTCATGCCTCACAAATTTGGTTGAGTTCTTTGAGGAGGTGACAAAGATGATTGACAAGGGAAGGGCCATCGATGTCGTCTACATGGATTTTAGTAAAGCGTTTGACAAGGTCCCTTATGGCAGGCTGGTGCAAAAGGTTAAATCTCACGGGATCAAAGGTGAGCGAGCTAGATGGGTACAGAACTGGCTTGGCCATAGAAGACAGAGGGTAGCAATGGAGAGGTCTTTTTCTGATTGGAGGTCTGTGACTAGTGGTGTTCTGCAGGGCTCTGTACTGGGACCTCTGCTGTTTGTGATATATATAAATGAATTGGAAGAAGATGTAGCTGGTCTGATTAGTAAGTTTGCGGATGACACAAAGATTGCTGGAGTTGCGGATAGTGATGAACATTGTCAGAGAATACAGCAGGATATAGGTAGGCTGGAAAATTGGGCGGAGAAATGGCAGATGGAATTTAATCCAGATAAATGCAAAGTGATGCATTTTGGTAGATCTAATGAAGGGGGGAGTTATACAATAAATGGCAGAACCATCAGGAGTATTGACACACAGAGGGACCTGGGTGCGCAAGTACACAGAACCTTAAAGGTGGCAGCGCAGGTGGAAAAGGTGGTGAAGAAGGCATATGGTATGCTTGCCTTTATTGGACGGGGCATAGAGTATAAAAGTTGGCATATGATGTTGCAGTTATATAGAACGTTGGGTAGGCCACATTTGGAATACTGCATCCAGTTCTGGTCGCCACACTACCAGAAGGACGTGGAGGCTTTGGAGAGAGTGCAGAAAAGGTTTACCAGGATGTTGCCTGGTATGGAGGGTATTAGTTATGAGGAGAGATTGAGTAAACTAGGGTTGTTCTCCCTGGAAAGACGGAGGTTGAGGGGCGACCTAATAGAAGTTTATAAAATTATGAAGGGCATAGATAGGGTGACTAGTTGGAAGCTTTTTCCCAGGTCAGAAATGACAAACACAAGGGGTCACAAGTTCAAGGTAAGGGGGGCAAGGTTCAATACAGATATGCGGGGGACATATTTTACACAGAGGGTGGTGGGGGCCTGGAATGCACTACCAAGCAAGGTGGTTGAGGCAGACACGCTAGGATCATTTAAGACTTATCTAGATAGCCACATGAACAGACTGGGAATAGAGTGATACAAACGGATGGTCTAGTTAGGAACACATGATCGGTGCAGGCTTGGAGGGCCGAAGGGCCTGTTCCTATGCTGTATAGTTCTTTGTTCTTTGTTCTTTGTACCTCCCCCAGCAACGAGTTCCAGGCACCCATCACCCTCAATTTTTTTTACACAGAGGGTGGTGGGCACCTGGAACTCGCTGCCAGGGGGGGTAATGGAAGCAGATACAATAGTGACTTTTAAGGGGCGTCTTGACAAACACATGAATAGGATGGGAATAGAGGGATGTGGTCCCCGGAAGGGTAGGGGGTTTTAGTTCAGTCGGGCAGCATGGTCGGTGCAGGCTTGGAGGGCCGAAGGGCCTGTTCCTGTGCTATAATTTTCTTTGCTCTTTGTTCTTTGTTCTTCTGCACTGTAGGGACTATATGATTCTATAATACTAAGGGAATAAATGTCTCGATAAACTCCAAAACTGTAACCGATCCAAAGAGCGAGATAATGATGATTGCGAGAGCTTCCTTTACCATTGTATTCATTCCCTCCCCTGCAACTCCTCTGATCAAGGCAGAATGTAGATTCAATGATGGGCCAGGGTCATCCTCAATGCTTGTTGGTGGCTATTTGATTTCTTGCTCCCTCTGATCGCTCTGTGGCACTAACGAGCAGCTTAATCGCTGCTGCTCTGCATCAGTTCTTCCCTTGAAGCCCCCAAGGGCAGCCAGGAACAGTGTGCGTGGATTTGTCTCATTACCTTCAGTGGCTTCTAAATCGAATTCTCCGGTCTGCTCATAATCAGGGAATGAAACCATATGTCCCATCAATTAAATTAAACTGGAACTGAGCAAATCAAAAAATCACATCCGACTCAGTTAGAAACTGAAGAACCCACTAAGAAATTTCATATCAATTTCAATGCAGCGATAGGGCAATGGTTTGCGCATGAGGCAACTTGAGAACTACTTCAAGACAAAGGCATGCAGAGAGGAATGGTTTGTTTGCTCATAACCAGAATCTGAAGGTTTAAAATTATAATTGAGATTCACTGAGTGTTGGTTCCGCACTCACTCAGGCAAGTGTGGAGTGTCGTTGGGTTTTTTAGTTGTGTCACAAGTAGGCTTACGTTAACACTGCAATCATAGAATCCTACAGTGCAGAGGAGGCCATTCAGCCCATCGAGTCTGCACCGATCAAAATCCCACTCAGGCCCTATCCTCATAACCTCACGCATTTATCCTAGCTAGTCCCCCTTACACTAAGGGGCAATTTAGCATGGCCAATCCACCTAACCCGTACATCTTTGGACTGTAGGAGGAAACTGGAGCAACCGGAGGAAACCCACGCAGACACGGGGAGAATGTACAAACTCCACACAGATAGTGACCCAAGCCAGGGATCGAACCGGGGTCCCTGGTGCTATGAGGCAGCAGTGCTTAACCACTGTGTCACCATGCCACCTCAATGAAATTATTGTGAAAATCCTCTCGTTGCCACACTCCGGCGCCTGTTCGGGTACACTGAGGGAGAATTTAGCATGGCCAGTGCACCTAACCAGCACATCTTTCGGACTGTGGGAGAAAACTGGAGCACCGAGGAAACCCTCGCAGACATGGGGAGAACGTGCAGACTCTGCACAGACGGTGACCCAAGCATGGGAATTGAACCCGGGTCCCTGACATTGTGAGGCTGCAGTGCTAACCCACTGTGCCACCAAAATGGAATATTCCCCACTTGGCTGGATGAGCACAGCACCAACAACGCAACAAGAAGCTCGACACCAGCCAGCATAAAGCAGCTTCACTTGCTCAGCACTCCGTCCATCACCTGGACATTCACTCCCTCCAGCACCAATGCACAGTGGCAGCAGCATGTAAATCCACAAGATGCACTGCAGCAACTCACCAAGCCTCCTCTGACAGCACCTTCCAAACACACAACCTCTACCACCTTGAAGGACAAGGGCAGCAGACTGATGTTAACTCCACTGCCTGCAAGTTCCCCTCTGAGACACACACTATCCTGACTTGGAAATATTTCGGCGTTCTTGATTTGATTTGATTTATTATTGTCACATGTATTAAGTATGCAGTGAAAAGTATTGTTTCTTGCGCGCTATACAGACAAAACATACCGTTCATAGAGAAGGAAAGGAGAGAGTGCAGAATGTAGTGTTACAGTCATAGCTAGGGTGTAGAGAAAGATCAACTTAATGCGAGGTAGGTCCATTCAAAAGTCTGATGTCAGCAGTGAAGAAGCTGTTTCTTGGCCTGCAGTCGAGGTAATTCTGACATGTTGATCTTGGAGTTGCTCCTTCTACATGGGACCCACATGTCGGGAGCAGGAGAGCTCGGAATCTGATCTGGAGTGAAGCACAGGCTGACTATTCCTTAACTCCGTGTTCACGATGTTCTCAACACAAGGCGATCAGAGAAACATAGAAACATAGAAGAACACATCTAACGAACTGACCCCAACAGCTTTCTGTGGTAGAGAATCCCACAGGCTCACAACTCTCTGAGTGAAGAGGTTCTTCCTCATCTCAGTCCTGAATGGCTTACCCCTTATTCTTAGACTGTGACCCCTAGTTCTGCACTTCCCCAACATCGGGAACATTCTTTCCGCATCTAGCCTGCCCAGTCCCATCAGGATTTTGTATGTTTCTATGAGATCCCTTCTCATTCTTCTAAGCTCCAGTGAGTACAAGCCCAGCCGATCCAGTCTCTCTTCATATGTCAGTCCTGCCATTCCAAGAATCAGTCTGGTGAACCTTTGCTGGACTCCCTCAAAAGCAAGAATGTCCTTCCTCAGACTAGGAGACCAAAACTGCACGCAGTACTCAAAGTGTGGCCTCACCAAGGCCAGTATAACTGCAGCAAGGCATCCTCACTCCTATACTCAACCTCTCCCTGCAGAGTTGGAAAAACAAGAGCCACAATACGCCACGCTGGTGAGCATCACGGTGAAAGTAATCATTTGCTTTCCCTTAATGAAGATAAGCAATGATTGCTCACTGCTCTGCTCTGCAGGCTAAATCTCACGGGATCCAGGATGAGGTAGCTAAATGGCTTGATGACAGAAGCCAGAGGATGGTTGTAGAGGGTTGTTTTTCAAACTGGAGGCCTGTGACCGGCGGTGTGCCTCAGGAATCGGTGCTGGGCCCACTGTTATTTGTCATTTATATTCATGATTTGGATGAGAATATAGGAGGCATGGTTAGTAAGTTTGCAGATGACACCAAGATTGGTGGCATAGTGGACAGTGAAGAAGGTTATCTCGGATTGCAACGGGACCTTGATCAATTGGACCAGCGGGCTGATGAATGACAGATGGAGTTTAATTTAGACAAATGCGAGGTGATGTATTTTGGTACATTGAACCAGGGCAGGACTTACTCAGTTAATGGTAGGACGTTGGGGAGAGTTACAGAACAAAGAGATCTAGGGGTGCAGGTTCATAGCTCCTTGAAAGTGGAGTCATAGGTGGACAGATCGATGAAGAAGGCATTTGGCTTGCTTGGTTTCATTGGTCAGAACATTGAATACAGGAGTTGGGACGTCTTGTTGAAGTTGTACAAGACATTGGTAAGGCCACACTTGGAATAATGTGCACAGTTCTGGTCACCCAATATAGAAAGGATATTATTAAACTGGAAAGAGCGCAGAAGAGATTTACTCGGATGCTACCGGGACTTGATGGTTTGAGTTATAAGGAGAGGCCGGATAGACTGGGACTTTTTTCTCTGGAGTGTAGGAGGCTAAGGGGTGATCTTATAGAGGTTTATAAAATAATGAGGGGCACGGATCAGCTAGATAGTCAATATCTTTTTCCAAAGGTAGTGGAGTCTAAAACTAGAGGGCAGAGGTTTAAGGTGAGAGGGGAGAGATACAAAAGGGTCCAGAGGGGCAATTCTTTCACACAGAGGGTGGTGAGTGTCTGGAGCAAGCTACCAGAGGTAGTAGTACAGAGGTGGGTACAATTTTGTCTTTTAAAAAGTGTTTAGACAGTTACATGGGTAAGATGGGTATGGAGGGATATGGGCCAAATGCAAGCAATTGGGATTAGCTTAAGGATTTGAAAAAAGGGTGGCATGGACAAGTTGGGCCGAAGGGCCTGTTTCCATGCTGTAAACCTCTATGACTCTATGATAGCGTTACATCCAAAGCCTGATTGTTCGATGCCTGCCTACGGCACTGAAGCTTCATCTGGCAGCTACACCACATTGGGAAGTCACAGGCAAACTCTGCCATATTGAACTCGGAAAATTATGGATATAATTTCACAACGATTCACATTGCCTTTGAGTATTAAATATCAGCTCATCTCCAAATGTTTGTCCTTCTTACACACACACACACACACTGGTGCGGGTAAATTAGATTTACAACACCTGTCCATGGACTTAGAGTCAATTTCATAAAAGTATGGATTGTGCACAGTTCTACAATGTAATGAGTTTGCATTGCAGACTCAATCCAGCCAAGGTGATAGTCCCCAAGATAGCAACGCTAGTTATAAATCCTGTCAAGTCGGTCTCTTATCGCATGAATTACTGGGCACTAAATAAATGGATCTGCCAGCAGTTGCAGTAATTAAACTGCGAGAGGTGAGAGTAGCTGCTAAAAACAGCAGCTTTCTGAGCAACTGTTATCAGGTCGCATCCCTAAACCCAAATCCAGTTGCCACAGCTGAAATGAAAAGCCATTACCGCGATTGGACGTGCCGAGGAGGATAACAGGAAAGGAAAGAGGAGTGGGAAGGTGGAGCTAACAGATATCCAGGCAGAAGATTCACTTTGCAGTCGAAAGGCACGGGGCGGAATCTTCCAGCCGATGGGATTCTCTGGTCCCCACTGCGATGAGCGGAGATTTGGCTGGGCACCAAATTCTCCATCCCCGTTTGCAGCAGTGGTGGGGGGGGGGGGGGGGGGGGGGGGAGCATGAACGCAGGTAAGATCGCGCCTCAGATGTTTTAAATCAACGTTGTGACAAGCTGCTTATTCAGAATTTGGCTTTAACAATCTAGAAATAGGAAAGGCGAGGGGGCCGGTGGATTGTGAGAGGAAGTTGATCAAGGGGATCAGGAGTTATGGGGAAAAGGCAGGAGAATGGGGATGAGAAAAATATCAGGCACGATTGAATGGCAGAGCAGACTCGATGGGCCGAGTGGCCTAATTCTGCTCCTATGTCTTATTAATCCAGAAACTCAGCTGATGTTCTGGGGACCTGGGTTCAAATCCCTCCAAGGCAGATGATGGAATTTGAATTCAATCAAAAATATCTGGAATTAAGAATCTACTGATCACCCATTGTCGATTGTCGGAAAAACCCATCTGGTTCATTAATGTCTTTTAGGGAAGGAAATCTGCCGTCCTTACCCGGCCTGGCCGACATGTGACTCCAGATCCACAGCAATGTGGTTGACTCTCAACTGCCCTCGGGCAACTAGGGATGGGCAATAAATGCTGTAAGAAGTCTCACAACACCAGGTTAAAGTCCAACAGGTTTATTTGGCAGCACTAGCTTTCGGAGCCTCAAGCTCCTTCTTCAGGTGAGAAGGAACTTGAGGCTCCGAAAGCTAGTGCTGCCAAATAAACCTGTTGGACTTTAACCTGTGTTGTGAGACTTCTTACTGTGCTTACCCCAGTCCAACGCCGGCATCTCCACATAATAAATGCTGTCCAGCCAGTGACGTCCGTGTCCCACGAATGAATTTAAAAAAGTTTAGGGGTGGAAATCTGACGCCCTGACCATGGTCTATTTGTCATTCCAGTCCGACACCGGCACAGTTGATTCTTGACAGTTCCCCGAGGATGTCTAGTAAGCCATTCCATTGTTGCTAATTGCTCCCTCGGGGGAACTCGGGATGGACAATATGATGGCCTTTCCCATGATATTGTCATCCTGAGAATGAATGATAGACTTTTTTTTAAAAAAAGGAACAGCTGGAGTAGTTGCGGTGATTACCCTTTTAAGGGCAACACAGCAGAGGAAAGGTCACCTGACCTATGGGAACCAATCGGGACTGAGAGTGGGTAATCAACCCGGAGGAGTGGAATCCTCTCTATCCCTTCACCAGGTTCCTTTTATTTACAAACTTATCTCCATGCAGTGGTTAGCACTGCTGCCTCACAGGGACCCAGGTTCAATTCCCGGTTTGGGTCATTGTCTGTCCGGAGTCTGCACGTTCTCCTCGTGTCTGCGTGGGTTTCCTCCGGGTGCCCCGGTTTCTTCCCACAGTGTGAAAGTCGTACTGGTTAGGGTGCATTGGCCGTGCTAAATTCTCCCTCAGTGTACCCAAACAGGTGCCGGAGTGTGGTGACTAGGGGATTTTCACAGTAACTTTATTGCAGTGTTAATGTAAGCCTACTTGTGACTAATAAATAAACTTTAAAACAAAACTCCTAAGAGTGCTTCAGGTACCAAGTCAAAATCCGGAGTGTCAGTAGCCCTGACACTCCTTCATATAGATACAGGTGTGAGTCCCTGATTGGGCGGGCAATTATGAACTCAATCAGGGAGCTCATACTCTAAGAGGCCAACTTCATGGGCCTCATTGAGGTCATTACAGGGATTAAGGGCTGTCATGTGTCTGCTGTACTGCTCCACAGTTTTCCTTATTAATAAATACATTTGGCATCTCTGGTGGCACAGTGGTGGCATTGCTGCCCCACAGCGCCAGGGACCCGGGTTCAATTCCCGGCTTAGGTCTCTGTCGGAGTGTGGTGACCAGGGGATTTTCACAGTAGCTTCATTGCAATGTTAATGTAAGCCTACTTGTGACAATAATAGATAAAAAATAAATTAAAATGATCAAGTCGGTGAAAGTGCCTCTTGCGGTCAGGTTTATCAATGAGGTGCAATCAAACAGATTGAAAAAGAACACAGACTACCTGGTCATTATCAAATTTCTGTGTGTGGGAGCTTGCTGTGCACAAATTGGCTGCCCCGTTTCCTACATTACAGCCGTGACAGATTTCAATAAAGTATTTTCTTGGTGGTAAAGCTGCTGGAGATGTGTGGGGGCTGTGGAAAGCAGGATATGAAGCCAGGTCATTCTGTCTTTTAAAAAGTAGGTTCCAGGCCCGTGAGCTGAATCCATGGTCCAGGATTTCACCGGACACGTTCATAGTCTGCCACTTACAGCAGGATTTCAATTGGAGTTATCCTCCGAGGCTATCTAAAGTGTCTGACTGGCAGCCCTCCAACTCCCGAGGAAACACTTTGTGGGAAAACAATAATAAAACCAACTTGCACAGGGACAATCAGTCATACTTCTTGTCAATGTTGACATGCTTTGACAATATTTCATGAATTTAGCTTTGTTCTGCATTTGTTGCTTGAGTTGTCTTGACCTTGTCGTGGGTTGAGGGCGGAATCCGTAAGCCTGGACTGAGGGTCCAAACATGAAGCTCTCTCTCTTTCTCTCCTGCATTAGCAACCATAACATTCTCCAATAGTGTCATAGGTTAACAATTGGGCAGAGGTTGTGAGAAGAGTGCGAAAGATTTGTGTGACTTTAACTGAATGGGGAATGGGAAATTGGGAGGTTGGGATTGTCCCCAGTAAGCTGGAGCTTGGGTGGGTGGGGGTTGTGGCGGTCACTGCCTCTCTCCTCCTCTACGGCCAACACTTGCTTCTTAAAGTGGCAAACCATG
This sequence comes from Mustelus asterias, assembly GCF_964213995.1. Lineage (NCBI taxonomy): Eukaryota > Metazoa > Chordata > Chondrichthyes > Carcharhiniformes > Triakidae > Mustelus > Mustelus asterias. The sequence continues at coordinate 156,556,002 of NC_135802.1, read as the reverse complement.
GCAAATCTGGGTTCCTGCTCGAGGCTGCACTGCCAAGCTCCTCCGGGATGCACCAGGCAAGGGAAGCACTCAGTGATGTTCCTCGCGTTGTGTGGCTCCAAAGGCCATCTCTACCTGCCTCAGCTTGGCATACCCTGATGAACTGTGAGTCTCAGCAACCAGCCCAAACGTGAACTTCTCTCCTGCATCAGCAATGCCTTTCGAAGGGCCGAATGGCCTCCTTCTGCACTGTAGGATTCTAAGATTCTGATTCCAGTGTTAATGTAAGCCTACTTGTGACACTAATAAAAAAATCTTCAAACCTTTTAACTGTCAATTGAAATGAAACCGTTTGTTGCACTGCCTTTCCATAATGTTCTCCTTCCACTGGAATAGTGTCAGAGGTTAATAATTAACAAAGACACAAACGGTTTTGTTTCTATTCACAGTTAAAAGGTTTTAAGATTTTTTTATTAGTGTCACAAGTTGGCTGACATTTACACTGGAACCATAGAATCATAGAATCCCACAGTGCAGAAGGAGGCCATTCGGCCCATCGAGTCTGCACCGACCACAATCCCACCCAGGCCCTAGCCCCATAACCTCATGCACTTACCCTAGAGAGTCCCCCCGACACTAAGGGACAATTTAGCACGGCCAATCCACCTAACCCACACAGCTTTGCACTGTGAGAGGAAACTGGAGCACCCAGAGGAAACCCACGCAGACACGGGGAGAATGTGCAGACTCCACACAGATAGTGACCCCAGCTGGGAATTGAACCCGGGTCCCTGGCGCTGTGAGGCAGCAGTGCTAACAACTGTGCCACCGTGCTGCCCAGTAGGTGCCAATTACTGAAAATTAAGGACATAAAAAATACGAGCAGGAGTGAAGGCCATTTCAACCCCTCAAGCCTCCCGTGCTGGTCAGTAAGATCATGGCTGATCGAGGGCTGAGGAATAAACAAAGAATATAAAATTTAACACTAAGCGAGGGAGTTGAAACAAGGGTGGTCTTGGTGCCAGGTTTTGGTGACCGGAGCGTGCATGACTGGAATAGTTTTATTTTTAACTCAATGATTAATCCCTGCATCTAGGAGCAGGGATAGCAAATACAACAACGTATATTTATATAGCATCTTTAGTTCAGTAATAGGCCCAAAGCGGCTTCACAGGGACAAAGTACAGCAAAATATGACAATGTTCCATGCGGGCGGCACATTGGCACAGTGGTTAGCACTGCTGCCTCTCAGTGCCAGGGACCCGGGTTCAAGTCCGGCCTTGGGTCACTGTCTGTGTGGAATTTGCACGTTCTCCCCGTGTCTGCGTGGGTTTCCTCCGGGTGCTCCGGTTTCCTCCCACAGTCCAAAGATGTGCGGGTTAGGTTGATTGGCCATGCTAAATTCACCCACAGTGTCAGGGGGGGGGATTAGCAGGGTAAATATGTGGGTTGTGGGGATGGGGCCTGGATGGGATTGTGGTCGGTGCAGGCCCGATGGGCCGAATGGCCTCCTTCTGCACTGTAGGGATTCTATGTGGGAGATGCTAGGTCACGTGAACTTTTATGAAAGAGCAGGTTTATGAGGAGCGTCTGAAGTGAGGAAAGCGAGGTGGAGAGGGGGAGATGGTTCAGGAGGGAGATCCAGAGCTGGGGCCTGGAGGCAACCAAAGGCATGGCCACCAGTAGCGAAGTGATTAAAATCAGGAACGCAAAGGAGGCCAGGATTAGAGGAGCGCAGATAGCTCACGGTTTTATGGGGCTGGAGGTGACTACCGAGGTCAGAAGGGCGAAAGGTCGTGGAGCAATTTGAAAACAAGGGTGAGGATTTTTAATTGCTGGACCGGGAGCCAGTGTAGGTCAGTGAGAACAGGGTTAACAAGATAAGAACATAAGAACATAAGAAATAGGAGTAGGCCATCTAGCCCCTCGAGCCTGCCCCGCCATTCAATAAGATCATGGCTGATCTGAAGTGGATCAGTTCCACTTACCTGCCTGATCCCTATAACCCCTAATTCCCTTACCGATCAGGAATCCATGTATCCGTGATTTAAACATATTCAACGAGGTAGCCTCCACCACTTCAGTGGGCAGAGAATTCCAGAGATTCACCACCCTCTGAGAGAAGAAGTTCCTCCTCAACTCAGTGCTAAACTGACCCCCCTTTATTTTGAGGCTGTGGCCTCTAGTTCTAGTTTCCTTTCTAAGTGGAAAGAATCTCTCCACCTCTACCCTATCCAGCCCCTTCATTATCTTATAGGTCTCTATAAGATTCCCCCCCCTCAGCCATCTAAATTCCACAAGATGGGTGTTACCCGGTGCGAGTTAAGACATGGGCAGCATGGTTTTGGATGGCGTAAAGGTTACGAAGGGTAGAATTGCTTCTCGGCCATTTGGCTAAAATTACGCGTCACGGGTGGCACAGTGCTTAGCGCTGCTGCTTCACAGCGAGAGGGACCTGCATTCGACTCCGGCTTCGGGTCACTGTCTGTGTGCAGTTTGTACGTTCTCCCCGTGTCTGCGTGGGTTTCCTCCGAGTGCTCCGGTTTCCTCCCACAGTCCAAAGATGTGCGGGTTAGGTGGATTGGCCATGATAAATTGCCCCTTAGTGTCAGGGTGATTAGCAGGGTAAATCGGTGGGATTCAGTGGATAGGGCCTGGCTGGGATTGTGGTTGGTGCAGGTTCGATGGGCTGAATGGCCTCCTTCTGCACTGTAGGGATGCTATGATGCCGTGAAGAGTCTGATCCAGCCCAGGATGGGTTCATCTTGTCAGTTTGGATCTTGCTTGTCTTTCTTGTGGGGACGTTGAATTGGATTCAATTAGAATTTGAATTTGGTTTTTGGAGCAGGCAAGGAATGTATTTGGGTTTGTCTGGACCATTCTGGGCACTGGATTTGTAAATTTAAGGGTGGAGTAAATATTTTAAAAAAAGAACGTGGGAGAGCAGCCAGAAGTGGGAATAGTAGTAAGGGGAAAATGAAGTTTGCGGTGCTCGAGGTATTCTGAGCATACAGCATGGATTCTGTATCTGTTCATGGCCAGATGTACAAGAGGTGGCGCTATTTGACTAACCATCACCTCGATCTCCTGGGGCAAGCACTGCACCGTCACTGACTGTTACACACTGAGCTCTGCCACCTCAAACCTGACTGCTACACAAGTGTTGCTCCAGTATTAGTTTCTGTGGCACTGCTGGTGACTCATGCACACGCAGATTTCGAGCAGTGGAAATTCCAGAGTGAGCTGTCCCGACAACTGAGAGCCAGAAACAAAATCAGTTACAGAATTTCATTGCAGTGTTTATGTAAGCCTTACTTGTGACTAATAAATAAACTTAACATAACTTAACTTAACAACCTGTCCTGGTCCCTCCATGCCGACACTATAGTTCAGGAAGCCCACCAACTTTCTCAGAAGACTAAGGAAATTTGGCATGTCAGCTACGACTCTCACCAACTTTTACAGATGCACCATAGAAAGCATTCTTTCTGGTTGTATCACAGCTTGGTCTGGCTCCTGCTCTGCCCAAGACTGCAAGAAACTACAAAAGGTCGTGAATGTAGCCCAATCCATCACGCAAACCAGCCTCCCATCCATTGACTCTGTCTGCACTTCCCACTGCCTCGACAGAGCAGGCAGCACAATTAAGGATCCCATACACCCCGGACATTCTCTATTCCACCTTCTTCCTTCGGAAAAAAGATCCAAAGTCTGAGGTCACGTACCAACCAACTCAAGAACAGCTTCTTCCCTCCTGCTGTCAGACTTTTGAATGGGCTTACCTTGCATTAAGTTGATCTTTCTCTACACCCTAGCTATGACTGTAACACTACATTCTGCACTCTCTTGTTTCCTTCTCTATGAAAGGTATGCTTTGTCTGTATAGTGTGCAAGAAACAATACTTTTCACTATATGTTAATACATGTGACAATAATAAATCAAATCAAATCAAATTAACTTAAAGAGCAAAAACAGGTCTACCCAGTATCCTCAGACTGTGACCATTCCCCCACCATTGGAAACATCCTTCCTGTATCTACCCTGTCTAGTCCTGATGATTATGCTGCACTGTACCAAATTTTGAGGAATTGTTGCATTTCTTGTTAGAATGAAAAATCTTCAATAAAAATATATATATTTTTTAAATGCACAAAAGATTGCAAAATTAAGAAAAGTGTAAGCACACTTACTTGGGAACCTCTCTGTTGGGTCCATTCAGTCATTTGAACAGACAAGGGGACAGCACTTGGCGCGAGCTTTAAAATAGTTTTCTTTTATTGAAGAGAACTTTTTAAAAAATTAACATGACAGTAGCAAAGAAAAGCAAACTTGGAGACAGACTTCTGAGTCAGGCCCTGGAACTGTACTGAACTGAACACACTGAAACTCAACTAAATTGAATTGAAATGGAACACACAGTTGCAAAATATATTCCGACCCTTATCTCATTATTGGCAATGTCGCTCGCAGGCTGTTTCCATCTAGAAAAACAATCCTGGCAGCTGCTGTTATGCTGTTGTTTGCCTGCATTGTGTACCCTTCAGGAATGCAGTCATTTTTTAGCTAACCCAGCATGCCTTCTGATTCTACGTGTAGGCAAGGCAGCTTCAATTGTTAAACTTAGCAGAGTTAGTTGCATAGACAGAAATATCTTAAAATGAAGTCTTTGCATGGACTGAAGCAATCAGGGTCACGTATACACAGGATCTCTCACTCTCACATCACTGCCAGTTTCTTCCTCCCCTGCGACCGGGCTTAATGCGGCCTCAGCCTGTTCAATGCAGCTTGCTCTACCATTGATCTTCAACGGAGAATGGTCCTCATCTCTAAAACAAAGAACACCCCTCCTCTTTGGTACCTCTGGGACCAGGATCTGTTGTCACAGCAGGTCTGTTTGTTGGCCTTAATTGCTGCAGCCATCCGCCACCCCAAAGAACGAAACAACTTGAAGGGCAACCAACGAATCTTCAAAGGCTGCTGCCACTGCCCCAGCACAGGGAGCACAAGAGTATTGTGTAAATGAGTTGACTTTCTATGATAGTGTAGGGTGCAGCTGTGCATCATGGTGCTTAGCTACTTGAGGAGCTCCCATAACACATCCAGGACTTTGTCATACCACTGGCCATCGATAGATGCACTTGTTGTGGCAGGTTGTTTGCTAGTGTCCCGTTTCGGTGGATTGGCCATGGGACAGTGGTCAGCACTGCTGCCTCACAGCGACAGGGACCTGGGTTCAATTCCAACCTCGGGTCACTGTCTGTGTGGAGTCTGCACACTCACCCTGTGTCTGCATGGGTTTCCTCCGGGTGCTCCGGTTTCTTCCCACAGTCCGAAAGACGTGCTGGTTAGGGTGCATTGGCCATGCTAAATTCTCCCTCAGTGTACCCGAACAGGTGCCGGAGTGTGGCAACTGGGGGATTCTCACAGCAACTTCATTGCGGTGTTAATGTAAACCTACTTGTGACACTAATAAATAAACTATGAAGAATTGCCCCTTAGTGTAGATTAGGGGTATTAGTGGGGTAAATACATGGAGTTATGGGGATGGAGTGGTTCTGGGTAAGATGCTTTTTCGGTGCAGACTCGATGGGCCAAATGGCCTCCTTCTGCACTGAAGGGATATTCTATGATTCTAAGATCTGCTCAGAAAGCAGCACCTGAGATTATTTATCCTAAATTGCAGTCCTCAGTTATCAAACAACACCACACGCAGGGGAGGTGATGGCCGAGTGATATTATTGGTAGACTATTAATCCAGAAACTCAGCTAATGTTCTGGGGACCCGGGTTTGAATCCCACCACGGCAGATAGTAGAATTTGAATTCAGTAGAATAAAAAGGACAGTAACAACTTGGGTACAAAATTGGCTGAATAATAGGCAACACAGAATAATGGCCAATGGATATTTTTCAGGCAGGAGGAAGGTTTGTAGTGATGCCCCTCAGGGGTCGGTATTAGGACCTGGGCTTTTCCTGATGTATATAAATGATCGAGATCTTGGTTTGCAGGGGACAATTGCAAAGTTTGCAGATGTCACAGTACTTGGAAGTGTTGTAACTATGAAGTGGACAATGTAGAATCTACTGATGACCATGAAACCATTGTCGATTGTCGGAAAAACCCATCTGGTTCACTAATGTCCTTCAGGGAAGGAAATCTGCCGTCCTTACCAGGTCTGGCCTACATGTGACTCCAGAGCCACAGCAATGTGGTTGACTCTAAACTAGGGATGGGCAATAAATGCTGGCCAGCCATCGATGCCCATGTCCCATGAATGAATATAAAAAAATGTAACCTGGGCAGAAATCCATAGAGTATTTCACTTAGCCGGATGACTAACCCCAGCCTGAGGAATTTGAACTGTTGTGTTGCTGACAGCTTCCTTTTTGCATTCACAGCATCCTGTCTAGCTTTGACAAGGTGATGTGCTTCCTTTAGCAGTTTCTGCATTGCTGACTTTGGCAGATCTGTCACTGTGTGACCCTTCCTTCCCTTTCGGCTTCCTTTCTTATCTCAGCTTTACTGTGTTTCTGTCCTGCATTAACTCACCAGCCATAGGAGTGAGTATAATTAACACTCTCAGAGTGGGAACTGGGAAGGGCAGAGTGAGCCGCTCTCTAATTAAAGAAAAGAGAACAATTGTGATTCACTATAAACAGGCAAAAAGGAGAACACTAAAAACAAATTGGGTGAGACCAGAAAAATAATTATAGGGAATGACAAATGGATGAAGGCTGGCAGTAATTGCTGACTGCAGGAATACGGTGGCGCAGTGGTTAGCACAGCTGCCTCACAGCAACAGGGACCTGGGTTCGATTCCCGGCTTGGGTCACTGTCTGTGTGGAGTTTGCACATTCTCCTCGTGTCTGCGTGGGTTTCCTCCGGGTGCTCCGGTTTCCTCCCACAGTCCAAAGATGTGCCGGTTAGGTTGATTGGCTATGCTAAAAAAAAATTGCCCTTAGTGTCCTGAGATGCGTAGGTTAGAGGGATTAGTGGGTAAAATATGTAGGGATATGAGAGTAGGGCCTGGGTGGGATTGTGGTCAGTGCAGACTCGATGGGCCGAATGGCTTCTTTCTGTACTGTAGAGGTTCTATGATTTCTTTGATTCTCCCCATGTCTGCGTGGGTTTTCTCTGGTGCTCCGGTTACCTCCCACCGTCCAAAGATGTGTAGGTTAGGTGGATTGGCCATGCTAAATTGCCCCTTAGTGTCCAAAGATGTGCAGGTTGTGTGGATTGGCCATGCTAAATTGCTCCTTAGTGTTCAAAGATGTGCAGGTTGTGTGGATTGGCCATGTTAAATTGCCCCTTAGTGTTCAAAGATGTGCAGGTTGGGTGGTTTGGCCATGTTAAATTGCCCCTTAGTGTTCAAAGATGTGCAGGTTGTGTGGATTGGCCATGTTAAATTGCCCCTTAGTGTTCAAAGATGTGCAGGTTGGGTGGTTTGGCCATGTTAAATTGCCCCTTAGTGTTCAAAGATGTGCAGGTTGTGTGGATTGGCCATGTTAAATTGCCCCTTAGTGTTCAAAGATGTGCAGGTTGGGTGGTTTGGCCATGTTAAATTGCCCCTTAGTGTTCAAAGATGTGCAGGTTGTGTGGATTGGCCATGCTGAATTGCCCCTTAGTGTCCCAAGATGTGCAGGTTTGGAGGATTGGGCATGTTAAATTGCCCCCTGGTGTCCAAAGATGTACAAGTTGGATGGATTGGCCATGCTAAATTGCCCCCCCCCCCGTGTCCAAAGATGTACAGATTAGCTGGATTGGCCATGGTAAATCTATGAGGTTACAGGGATAGGGAGGGGCGGGGCCTGGGTAAAATGCTCTGTCAGAGAGTCATTGCAGACTTGATGGGCCAAATGTCCTCCATCTGCACTGCAGGGATTCTGTGATATGGAAGAAATCAGTGACAGAGGTCATGAGGAACCAGCACAACTACAATCTGCCAAGCAGATAGCAGTCTGGAAAGCACAGCAGCAGCATTATTTTATTCAGCCAGCTCCAACACTGTCTCCTTGGCAGTCAGACTGGATCAAAGATGATGGATGAAGGGTTAGCTCCCATCCTGTAACAGGGAGGCTGCTCACGGCCAATGTCATAAACAGACAGTGCCGCAGTATCCCACGCCAGCAATCATTTTAAGGTGTCTGAGCATAAACCTGCTCAGCAAAGACAAGAATGACCATCCTCACCCCGTCACACTCAGAAACAGCAATCCTAATGCTTTGACTGCCCATGACCAAGTTCCTCGGCAAGCTGGGAATGAAAGATTTCAGCAAAGTGCTGTGGTGTCACCCCATTTCATTAAAACCGTGCAATCATGACTCACGCTAATTCCACGGAAAAATTGTTCCATAAACCACCCCTTCTCAAAGCAGAGCCAGTGATGAAAAGTTTCCTCGACTAATTCCAGGAATTAGGCTGGTATTCAATAGAGTTTAATTTAATTTGATTTATTATTATCACATATATTGGGATATAGTGAAATGTATTGTTTCTTGCACGCTATACAGTGCAAAGCATACCGTTCATAGAGAAGGAAAGGAGAGAGTGCAGAATGTAGTGTCACAGTCATAGCTAGGGTGTAGAGAAAGATCAACTTAATGCAAGGTAAGTCCATTCAAAAGTCTGACAGCAGCAGGGAAGAAGCTGTTCTTGAGTCGGTTGGTGCATAATCTAAGACTTTTGCATCTTTTTCCCGATGGAAGGTGCGAGAATGTCTGGGTTGCGTGGAGTCCTTGTTATGCTGGCTGCTTTTTTGAGGCAGTGGGAAGTGTAGATTGTGTCAATGGATGGGAGACTGGTTTTGATTTGATTTCATTTATTGTTGTCGCATGTATTAATAAACAGTGAAAAGTATTGTTTCTTACATGCAATACAGACAAAGCATACCATTCATAGAGAAGGAAACGAGAGGGTGCAGAATGTAGTGTTACAGTCATAGCTAGGGTGTAGAGAAAGGCCAACTGAATATATGGCAGGTCCATTCAAAAGTCTAATGGCAGCAGGAAAGAAGCTGTTCTTGAGTCAGTTGGTACGTAATCTAGGACTTCTGTATCTTTTTCCTGATGGAAGAAGGTGGAAGAGAGAATGTCCGAGGTGCGTGGAGTCCTTGATTATGCTGGCTGCTTTTCTGAGGCAACGAGAAGTGTAGACAGAGTCAATGGATGAGAGGCTGGTTTGCGTGATGGACTGGGCTTTATTCACAACCCTTTGTAGTTTCTTGCATTCTTGGACAGAGAAAGAGCCAAATCAAGCTGTGATACATCAGAAAGAATGCTTTCTCTGGTGCATTTGTAAAAGTTGGTGAGATTTGTAGCTGACATGCCAAATTTCCTTAGCTTTCTGAGAAAGTAGACGCGTTGGTGGGCTTTATTAACTATCGTGTTGGTGTGGAAGGACCAGGACAGATTGTTGGTGATCTGGACACCTAGAAACTTGAAGCTCTCGACTATTTCCACTTCATCCCTGTTGATGTAGAGAGGGTAAGAAGTTTAACAACACCAGGTTAAAGTCCAACAGGTTTATTTGGTAGCAAAAGCCACACAAGCTTTCGGAGCTCTTAGCCCCTTCTTCAGGTGAGTGGGAATTCTGTTCACAAACAGAGCTTATAAAGACACAGACTCAATTTACATGAATAATGGTTGGAATGCGAATACTTACAACTAATCAAGTCTTTAAGAAACAAAACAATGTGAGTGGAGAGAGCATCAAGACAGGCTAAAAAGATGTGTATTGTCTCCAGACAAGACAGCCAGTGAAACTCTGCAGGTCCACGCAACTGTGGGAGTTACAAATAGTGTGACATGAACCCAATATCCCGGTTGAGGCCGTCCTCGTGTGTGCGGAACTTGGCTATCAGTTTCTGATCAACAGTTCCAACGCACCACAGCGAAAAACCGCACCGACCTCCTCAGAAGACAAACACGGGACACAGTGGACAGTGTACCCTTCGTTGTCCAGTACTTCCCCGGAGCGGAGAAGCTACGGCATCTCCTCCGGAGCCTTCAACATGTCATTGATGAAGACGAACATCTCGCCAAGGCCATCCCCACACCCCCACATCTTGCCTTCAAACAACCGCACAACCTCAAACAGACCATTGTCCGCAGCAAACTACCCAGCCTTCAGGAGAACAGTGACCATGACACCACACAACCCTGCCACAGCAACCTCTGCAAGACGTGCCGGATCATCGACACAGATGCCATCATCTCACGTGAGAACACCATCCACCAGGTACACGGTACATACTCTTGCAATTCGGCCAACGTTGTCTACCTGATACGCTGCAAGAAAGGATGTCCCGAGGCATGGTACATTGGGGAAACTATGCAGACGCTGCGACAACGGATGAATGAACACCGCTCGACAATCACCAGGCAAGACTGTTCTCTTCCTGTTGGGGAGCACTTCAGTGGTCACGGGCATTCGGCCTCTGATATTCGGGTAAGCGTTCTCCAAGGCGGCCTTCGCGACACACGACAGCGCAGAGTCGCTGAGCAGAAACTGATAGCCAAGTTCTGCACACACGAGGACGGCCTCAACCGGGATATTGGGTTCATGTCACACTATTTGTAACTCCCACAGTTGCGTGGACCTGCAGAGTTTCACTGGCTGTCTTGTCTGGAGACAATACACATCTTTTTAGCCTGTCTTGATGCTCTCTCCACTCACATTGTTTTGTTTCTTAAAGACTTAATTAGTTGTAAGTATTCGCATTTCAACCATTATTCATGTAAATTGAGTCTGTGTCTTTATAAGCTCTGTTTGTGAACAGAATTCCCACTCACCTGAAGAAGGGGCTAAGAGCTCCGAAAGCTTGTGTGGCTTTTGCTACCAAATAAACCTGTTGGACTTTAACCTGGTGTTGTTAAACTTCTTACTGTGTTTACCCCAGTCCAACGCCGGCATCTCCACACGATGTAGAGAGGGGCAAGGTCTCCACTACGCTTCTTGAAATCGATGACTACTTCCTTCATTTTACTGACATTGAGGGAGAGATTATTGTTGCCGCACCAGTTCACCAGATTCTCTATCTCATTCCTGTACTCTGTCTCGTCATTATTTGAGATCCGACCCACTACGGTGGTGTCGTCAGCAAACATGAAAATGGATTTGGAGGGGAATTTGGCCGCACAGTCATAGGTGTAGAAGGAGTATAGTAAGGGGCTGAGGACACAGCCTTACCGGACTGGTGATCTGATGCCCTGGGTCCAAAGGTTTAGATCCCACCAGAGCAGCTGGTAGAGTTTAAATTCAATTAATAAGCCTGCAATATAAATCTAATCACATCCTTGATGGTAACCATGAAACTATCATCAATGCTTGTAAAATGCATTTGGTTCACTAATGTCCTTCAAGGAAGCAAACCTGCCATCCTTACCTGGTCTACATCCCATGAAAAATAGAAGAAAGAAAGGACTTGACTTTTAAAGTGCCTTTCGCATCCTCAAGATAAATCAATCAATTATTTTTGGAAATGCTGCCACTATTATTTTGTTGGTGAATACTTCGGTCAAGTTGCAAAATCCAACCAACAGTGGAACAGCACATTGCGGGTTAAATCCACAGAGCCATCAGAGCAGCAAGTTAGATTGAATTTGATGCCAAGTTAATTGATTTCATTTATTTGTTAATGGGATGTGGGCATCGCTGGCTAAGCTAGCATTTACTGCCCATTCCTGATTGCCCATTGAGAAGGTTGGGGTGAACTGCCTTCTTGAACAACTGCAGTCCCTGGGTTGTAGGAACACCCACAGTGCTGTTCGGGAGGGAATTCCATACGACCATAAGATATGGGAGCAGAATTAAGCCATTCGGCCCATCGAGTCTGTTCCGCCATTCAATCATGGCTGATTCTCATCCCCATTCTCCTGCTTTCTCCCTGTTACTCTTGCTCCCTTTATTGATTAAGAACCTATCTATTACTGTCTTAAATACACTCAATGACCTGGCCTCCACAGCCCTCTGTGGCAACGGGTTCCACAGATTCACCGCCCTCTGGCTGAAGAAATTCCTCCTCACCTCAGTTTTAAATGAATGATTAGGATGGGAATGGAAGGATACGGACTCCGTAAGTGCGTACGGTTTTAGTTTAGGCAGGCATCATGATCGGTGCAGGCTTGGAGGGCTGAAGGACCTGTTCCTGTGCTGTACTGTTCTTTGTTTTGTTTGTAAAGGAGCGGCCCTCACTCTGAGGCTGTGCCCTCGAGTTCTAGTCTCTCCCACTAATGGAAACATCTTCCCCACGTCCACTCTATCCGGGCCTTTCAGTATTCTGTAAGTTTCAATTAGATCCCTCTTCATCCTTATAAACTCCATCGAGTATAGACCCAGACTCTTCAACCAATCCTCATATGACAAACACTTCATTCCTGGGATCATTCTTGTGAACATCCTCTGGACCTCTTCCAAGGCCAGCACATCCTTCCTTAGGTCTGGGGCCCAAAATTCCAGGGTTTTGATCCAGCGATGGTGAAGGAACAATGATATAATTCCCGGTCAAGATGGCATTTGACCCTGGAGGGGAGCTTTGCTGCCGTTGTCCTTGGTTATAGTTGCTGTTGAAGGAGCCTTAGTGAGTTCCTGCAGTGCATCTTGCAGATGGTACAAAGTGTTACCACTGTGTGTCGGTGGTGAAGGGAGTGAATGTCGAAGGTGGAGGATGTGGTGCCTATCAAGCTTTTCCCTGGATGATGTCAAACTTCTTAAATGTTTGTGGTGCTGCTCCCATCCAGGCAAGTGGAGAGTATTCCATCACACTCCTGACTTGGGCCTTGTAGATGGTTCACAGGCTTTGAGAAGTCAGGAACTGAGTTACTTGTCACAGAAATCCCAGCACCTGACCTGGAACTGTGGTATTTATATGGCCAATCCAGTTAGGTTTCTGGACAACAGTAACCTCCCAGAATGATGATAGTGGGTTTTCAATGATGCCAATGCCACTGAATGTCAGCGATGGTCATTGATTAGCACTTGTTTGGCACGAAGGTTACATCTGCCCAAGCCTGAATATTGTCCAGGTCATGGACTGCTTCAGCATCTGAAGAGTTGTGAATGGTACTAAACATCATGCAATCATCAGCAAACATCCTGACTTCTGACCTTATGATGAAGAGCAGATCACTGATGAAGCAGCTGAGGATGGTTGGGTCCAGAAGACTATCCTGAGGAACTCCTGCAGCGATGTGCAGGGATTTGAATTGATCGACCTCCAAGAACCAAAACCATCTTCCTTTGTGCCAGGTATAACTCCAACCAGTAGAGAGAATCCCCCCGGATTCTCATTGACTCGTTTTGTTAGGGCTCCATGATGCCACACTCGGTCACATCCGGCCTTGATTTCAAAGGCAGTCACTCTCACCCCCTCTCTTGAGTTCAGCTCTTGTGTCCATTTTGGACTAAGGCTGTAATGAAGTCAGGAATGGCCCTGGCTGAACCCAAACTGAATGTTAGTGCGCAGGTTATTGTTGAGTAAGCTCCACTTGAAAGCACTGTTAACAACTCTTTCCATCACTTTGCTGATGATTGAGAGTAGACTAATGGGGTGGTAATTATCCTGGTTTGTTCTGTTTTTTGCGGACAGGGCATACCAGAAAAACTTTCGATATTGCGGGGTAGATGCCAGTGCTGCAGCTGTACCAAAATAGCTTAGGTACGAACGCAGCTAGTTCTGGAGCACAAGTCTTTAGTACTATTGCTGGAACATTGTCAGGGTCTATCGCCTTTGCAGTATCCAGTGCGTTCAGCCATTTCTTGATATTGCATGGAGTGATCGAATTGGCTGAAAACTGACACCTTGATTTTTTGATTTGATTTATTCTTACACATGTATTGTTGTACAGTGAAAAGTATTATTTCTTGCGTGCTATACAGACAAAGCATACCATTCATAGAGAAGGAAAGGAGAGAGTGCAGAATGTAGTATTACACTCATGGCTAGGGTGTAGAGAAAGATCATCTTAATGCAATGTAGGTCCATTCAAAAGTCTGATGGCAGCAGGGAAGAAGCTGTTCTTGAGTCGATCAGTACGTGTCCTCAGACTTTTGTATCTTTTTCCCAACGGAAGAAGGTGGAAGAGAGAATGTCCGGGGTGCTTGGGGTCCTTGATTATGCTGGCTGCTTTTCCGAGGCAGCGGGAAGTGTAGACAGAGTCAATGGGTGGGAGGCTTGTTTGAGTGATGGACTGATACTGGGGACCTTCGGAGGAGGCTGAGATGGATCATCCACTCAGTACTTGGGACTGAAGATTGTTGTGAATGCTTGAGCCTTATCTTTTACACTGATGTGCTGCGCTCCCCCATCATTGAGGATTTGGATTGGGATAAAAATAGAAAATGTTGGAAAAACACAGCGTCTCTGGAGAGAGAAATATTTCAAGTCCATGTGACTGGTCTTCAGAGCTCTGAACAATAGTTTTGTGGTCACTATTCGACTTCAACAATATTAGGCAGGAACTGAAGAATGTAGATTGGGGGCAGATGTTTGAGGGCAAATCAACATCTGGCATGTGGGAGGCTTTCAAGTGTAAGTTGATAGGGATTCAGGACCGGCACATTCCTGTAAGGATGAAGGGTAAGTGTGGCAAGTTTTGCCAACCTTGGATAACGAGAGATAGTGTGAGCCTAGTCAAAGAGAAAAAGGAAGCATTTGTCAAAGCTAGGAAGCTGGGAACACACGAAGCAAGTGTGGAATACAAGGAAAGTAGAAAGAAACTTAAGCAAGGAGTAAGGAGGGCTAAAAGAGGTAACGAAGAAGCATTGGCCAGCAGGATTAAGGAAAATCCCAACGCTTTTTATACGTATATAAAGAGCAAGAGGGTAGCCAGGGAGAGAATTAGCCCACTCAAGGACAAGGGAGGGAATCTATGCGTGGAGCCAGAGGAAATGGGCGAGGTATTAAATGAGTACTTTGCATTAATATTCGCCAAAGAGAAGGACTTGGTGGATGATGAGTCTGGGAAAGGGTGTGTAGATAGTTTGAGTCATGTTGAGATCAAAAAGTAGGAAGTATTCGGGTTCTTGAGAAACATTAAGGTAGACAAGTCCCCAGGGCCTGATGGGATATACCAGAATACTGAGAGAGGCAAGGGAGGAAATTGCTGGGGCCTTGAGAGAAATCTTTGTATCCTCACTGGCTACAGGGAGGTCCCAGAGGATTGGAGAATAGCCAATGTTATTCCTTTGTTTAAGAAGGGTAGCAAGAATAATCCAGGTAATTACAGGTCGGTGAGCCTTACGTCAGTGGTAGGGAAATTATTGGAGAGGATTCTTCGAGACAGGATTTATTCCCACTTGGAAATAAGTGGACGTATTAATGAGAGGCAGTATGGTTTTGTGAAGGGGAGGTCATGTCTCACTAACTTGATCGAGTTTTTCGAGGAAGTGACAAAGATGATTGCTGAGGGCAGGGCAGTGGATGTTGTCTACATGGACTTCAGTAAGGCCTTTGACAAGGTCCCTCATGGCAGACTGGTGCAGAAGGTGAAGTCATATGGAATCAGAGGTGAGCTGGCAAAGTGGATACAGAACTGGCTCAGTCAAAGAAGACAGAGAATAGCAGTGGAAGGGTGCATTTCTGAATGGAGGGCTGTGACAAGTGGTGTTCCTCAGGGATCAGTGCTGGGACCTTTGCTGTTTGTAATATATATAAATGATTTGGAGGAAAATGTAACTGGATTGCGGACGACACAAAGGTTGGTGGATTTGTGGATAGCGATGAGGACCATCAGAGGATACAGCAGGATATAAATCGGTTGGAGGCTTGGGCGGAGAGGTGGCAGATGGAGTTTAATCCGGACAAATGTGAGGTAATGTATTTTGGAAGGTCTAACACAAATAGGAAATATACAGTAAATGGCAGAACCCTTAAGACTATTGATGGGCAAAGGGATCTGGGTGTACAGGTACACAGGTCACTGAAAGTGGCAGCACAGGTGTTAAGGTAGTCAAGGCGGCATACGGCATGCCGAATTGTTGAAGCCACCACTTAAGTTGTCCTCAGCGTTTGCTCTGAATTACTGTATAATGGAAGCAAAAAAAAACATGAAAAATAGCAGGGACGTATAAGGGAATATAGGATTTGATTACCTTCCCTGCCCTATCACATTTTACTGACAGCAATTATATTATGCAAATAGGGATCACAGTTTTTTTCTCATTTCATTGCGGCATTATGTCAACAGGTTTTGCTTTCACTAGCACGATTGTTCTGCGTCAAATAAGCTCCAGGCACAAAGGAATAAATCACTCTTTCTGCGTTATTGTTTCCAATTTATACAACAGCGATGCTTGGGAAGCAGTAACAAAGATGTAATTGGTATACAGATGTTGCTTTCACATTCTGGGTGATTCATTTTCCATCGAGTAATATTTCCAATATCAATCGCGGTGTAGGAAAGCAGGAGGCCCACGTCATGGTATCTCTGTCAGCTGCCCGTCTGAGGGAGCAGCCTGGGTTACTCTTCCATCACGACAGCTACTTAGAGCTTAGCCAAGGACTTTCCCAACTGCTCCCTCAGCTCCAGTTTCGCTATCGCAGAGAGGTGCACCTCATCTGGTCCGTCGGCTATACGTAAGGTGCGTACCAATGAATACCTGCAAGACACCAGGGCCCGGTGATAATACAAAAACAACAGAGTGCTTGGAGTTAAAAATCAACACAGCGGGTCTGGCGGCATCTGTGGAGAGAGATACAGTTCATGTTAATTTGACTCGTCCGGTAAGTTCAGGGTCATAGAATCCAGAAGGATTTGGCCCATCGAGCCTCGGGGGGGATAGCAGGGAAAACACGTGGGGTTATGGGGATAGGGCCTGGCTGGGATTGTTGTCAGTGCAGACTCGATGGGTTGAATGGCCTCTTTTTGCACTGCAGGGATTCTATGACCCCCAAACCTATCTAACAAGTCAAATTGGACTCAAATCGTTAACTCTGTGCCTCGCTCCACCTGAGCTGTTGAATTTTTTTTCTATGATTCTGTGATTGCCCTGAAACCCCTCATTCCTCCCCTCCCAGACATGTTGACTTATGTTAAGAATCCGCTTCACGGATTCCACAATTTCCCTGCGACCTTATCCAACGGGGCTGTGTGGCTCTCCGTTCACTGACGGAGAGTACGTCTGGTCTGTCTGCTTTTCGCTCTTGAGATTCAGACAGCATTTCCAGCTGAAAATAATCGGAAATAGGGACTCCAGCTGATAACCCATTAGAGAAGGATTTCACTGAATCCCGACAGTGCAGAAGAGGCCATCCGGCCCAACTCTCTGACTCTCCAACAGAGCATCTTACCCAGGCCTTATTCCCGTAATTCAATGTATTTACCCTGCTAAACTACACATCTTTGGACACTAAGGGGCAAATTAGCACGGCCAATCCACCTAACCAGCACGTCTTTCGGACTGTGGGTTGAAACCGGAGCACCCGGAGGAAACCCACGCAGACACGGGGAGAACGTGCAGACTCCGCACAGACAGTGACCCGAGCCGGGAATCGAACCCCGGTCCCTGACGCTGCGAGGCAGCAGTGCTAACCACTGTGCCACCGTGCCGCCAGGAACACGCAATGATTGAAAGAATTCCTCTCCCATGCTCCTAATACTCACATGTGCGCAAGAGGGAAATCCTCAGAGACGCCACCTCCTCCGTGGACCTGGATGGCGCAGTCCACCACCTTACAGGCCATCCGCGGGGCCACGACCTTTATCATGGCAATCTGAGGTCAGAAGAACACCAGAATCAGGCAAACCCATGCTGGTTCTAATATCCCAATACGGGGTCTTTTGGCCAATAGCCTCTGTGCCAGCTCTTTGAAATTGTATGTTAATTACAATTGGGTCAGAACATTGAATACAGGAGTTGGGACATCTTGTTGAAATTGTACAAGACATTGGTAAGGCCACACTCGGATCATGGTGTACAGTTCTGGTCACCCTATTATAAAAAGGATATTATTAAACCAGAAAGAGTGCAGAAAAGATTTACTGGGATGCTGCCAGGACTTGATGGTTTGAGTTATAAGGAGAGGCTGGATAGACTGGAACTTTTTTCCCTGGAGTGTGGGAGGTTGAGGGGTGATCTTATAGAGGTCTATAAAATAATAAGGGGCGCAATCAGCTAAATAGTCAACATCTTTTCCCAAAGGTAGGGGAGTCTAAAACTAGAGGACATAGGTTTAAGGTGAGAGGGGAGAGATGCAAAAGTGTCCAGAGGGGCAATTTTTTCACACAGAGGGTGGTGAGTGTCTGGAACAAGCTGCCAGAGGTAGTAGTAGAGGCGGGTACAATTTTGTCTTTTAAAAAGCATACAGTTACATGGGTAAGATGGGTATAGAGGGATATGTGCCAAATGCGGGCAATTGGGATTAGCTTAGGGGTTTAAAAAAAAGGGCAGCATGGACAAGTTGGGCCGAAGGGCCTGTTTCCATGCTGTAAACCTCTATGTCTCTATGGGCCTGATTTTACCATCACGTTGTGCCGTTTGCGGGCTTGAAAACTTGGTAAAGTCAGGTGTGAAGTGAGTAGCACGATCCACGCCCGCCTCCGCGGCGGTTCCCCCTTAACCAAGGCCCGAAAAGGGCCGCGATTGGGACCACACCCGAAACGGGCACAACGGCCATTTGCATGCATTTAAATTGACTGAATGGGCTGCACGCCCAACCTTACCGGCACTTCCCCCTTTACCACCGCGTTCGCCCATCCAGAATCGGCACGAGACAGACATGCTCCACAAAAGTCCAATTCGGGCACTCCGTCAGTGAGGGGGTACGTGCCGAGCGTCCGATGACTCTCTGTTTGAGATCGGTTGGGGGGGGGGGTCCGCTGCCACTCTGCCTGTGATCAGTGGGGGGACTGGGGGGTCCGCTGCCACTCTGCCTGTGATCAATGAGGAGAAAGGGGGATCTGCTGCCACTCTGCGTGAGATCAGTGGGGGGGCAGGGGGGTCCGCTGCCACTCTGCCTGTGATCAGTGGGGGGGCAGGGGGGTCCGCTGCCACTCTGCCTGTGATCAATGAGGAGAAAGGGGGGATCCACTGCCACTCTGCGTGAGATCAGTGGGGGGGAGCAGAGGTGTCTGCTGCCACTCTGCCTGTGATCAGTGGGGGGGGGGCAGGGGGGTCCGCTGCCACTCTGCCTGTGATCAGTGGGGGGGGGGGGGGGGCAGGGGGGTCCGCTGCCACTCTGCCTGAGATCAGTGAGGAGAAAGGGGGGGATGCGCTGCCACTCTGCGTGAGATCAGTGGGGGGGGGGGGGGGCAGGGGGGTCCACTGCCATTCTGCCTGAGATCTGTGAGGGGGCAGGGGGGGGTCCGCTGCCACTCTGCCTAAAATCGGTGGGGGGAAGTGGGGGGTCCACTGCCACTCTGCATGTGATCAGTGAGGAGAAGGGGGGGAGGGGCCCACGATCGATCTGGGTGGCGGAGGGGATGGGGGGGGATAAGGGGATCATGAATGTTGTGGGGGTGGGACAATGTCTGTGGGGGCCAGTGGGACGCATTATCTGGCCCAGGAGTTATGTGGCAGGGGAGCTGCATTCTATCATTTTTTTTGCACATGCGCGGTTGGAGGCGCCGATCGGTAAGCCCCGCCCACAGGCTTGTGCAGCGCGATTCGGAATCACTGATAATTTTTCAGGCGGAGTGCGTACGGTGAGGCACTTCAGAATGGGTCTAAAGGTCAGATCTGAAACACTCCCAGTTTCAAGTCCGCCCAGCACTTCGAATCAAAATGGTAAAATAGGGCCCTATGACTCTAACTGAATGCAGCTGATGGCCAAGAATTGAACTTTCACTTGGGCATGTTTAAAAAGACATTGCCTGAAATTGTGGCTCGGAGGTGTGTGCTTGTAAAGTTTCACTCTATAAGTAAGACAGAACAAAGATTGGCTCCTGTATTAACCTCAAAATCTTGCTGTCCTGACTAGCCTTACCCCTACTATTTTTCGACACGCTTGTAGATTTATCCTTGTCAGTGCTAACCACTGTGCCACCATGCTGCCCCAAGTGCCTGTTACTCTTCCAAACTTCAGTGGATACAAAGTTAGTGCTTGGAAAAACATCTGCAGCAGCACCATCTCTATTCTTTGGGGCATTTGGACGTTGCAAGTTTGGAGTGGATGGACCTTGTTGCCATGGGTGGGATTGTGGTCGGTGCAGACTTGATGGGCTGAATGGCCTCTTTCTGTACTGTAGGGTTTCTATGATTCTAAGTATCTATTCAATTCTCTTTTTGATAGTTACTACTGAATCTGCTTCCACTGCCCTTTCAGACAGAGCACTGATTGGTACAGCGCTGTTGGGTTTCATAGGTACGTTACTTGGGTAATAGTTGTGGTTTAGCAGCTGACACCTTCCCCATTGTCCTTCGCTGCTCCTCCTACATGTTCAGGAAAGTGAGGCTAACATTTAATTCCACAGGGTATACAGCATATAAACAGGCCATTCGGCCCAACCAGTCTTTGTCGATGTTTATGCTCCACACCTCAATCTACCCACTGTATCCCTCTATTCCCTTCTCCCTCAAAAGCTTTACTTTTTTTATTCATTCGTGGGACATGGGCGTCGCTGGCCGGGCCAGCATTTATTGTCCATCCCTAGTTGCCCTTGGAGGACAGTTGAGAGTCAACCACACTTCTATGGCTCTAGAGTCACATGTAGGCCAGACCGGGCAAGGACTGCAGACTTCCTTCCCTAAAGGACCTTAGTGAACCAGATGGTTCATTCTGATACTCGACAATAGTCATCAGTAGATTCTTAATTCCAGATTTTTTTAATTGAATTCAAATTCCACCACCTGCCGTGGCAGGATTCGAACCCGGGTCCCCAGATCTTTAGCTAAGTTTTTGGATTAATAGTCTAGTGATAACACCACTTGGCCATCACCTCCCCCTTTAATTCCCCTTAAATGCATTGAGACTAGTCATTCCAACCACTCCGGTGGTAGCGAGTGCCACATTCTCACTGCTCTCAGTAAAAGTTGAATAGAACCAGTGAAACCATACCTATCTATTCTTTTCCATTCCGCATATCAGTTCCCCAAGTTGTTTCGGTTGTCTTAATGCTGCGTCTAATGTGATCTTCAATAATTGCACATTTAGTTGAAGGCAAGTGTGAGAATGTTTGCATGTTCCCCACAAACAAGGAGCTTGCTAGTGTCTGGTCTACACACTAATGTTTACCCCTGGCAGCAATGTAAGGAGAAGGGACCAAATTTAGTAATGATTCCATTCACATTAACCCACTTTTAAGCGCAATTGGCGTGTACATTATTTTTCACTCACAGATGGGTTTCTCCCCTACTGCAAGGAAAATGGTTCGTCCACTTTTACTGGGTGTAGACGGTTACTCAGTGCCTCCCTAATGGTAAATCTCTAAATCAGCCACGGAACCTACTGAGTCGAGGCTGGGAGGTTGCTCTAAGGGAGCTGCTGTTCGCAGGGTCCTAGCTTCTGGTTTAGCGGGTCTTTAGCATGGGTGCAATCCACAGAATAGTGAGAGATCCGAGCATGAGTGAATCTCCAAAAGCTGCGGTGCGCGCCCGTTGATGGCTAACTCCAGCTTGACAGATCGGGGGCGGACAAGAGGACATACCTCTACATCTGAATAGGAATAGGTCAGATGTTAGGTGTCTCTTCGCTACCTAGAGCCTGTGGAATCAGTGGCTGGCTGGACCGCTGACTCTCTGCATATTCTGAGCAGAAGGATGGACTCGCCTGTAACTAGCTCAGAGATTGTTTCACGTGGAAAGCCAGCGGATTAATAAATATTAATAAACATAGTCAGAGTGATCTCCTGGACGGCATTCAACTGCCTGAGGAAAATTTTCCAGTTTTGGTTTTGTTTGGTTTTGTTCCATTTCCTTTGACCTCTCCCAGGAGATTCCGTGGCTGCTGGGGCGGCTGAGAGGCTGGGGAGCTCAGCCAGGTGGAAGGAAGTGGTTTGTTGTTACGCTCCAGCCATCATGAGCAAGGTTTGGTGTGCGGTGTCATGTCTTATCTTGCCTCTTTGCTCCTTAAAAAAAAATTAAAGTGAGTGGAGGCAGGAGTAACCATGATTCACAACATTTTTGTTTGCTGTTGAAAAGTGGGACATGTCGCTGAAGCTTTTCATCCTGCACTCATCAGGACAAACACAAGAATCCCAAATTTCAAACGATGACAATTTATACTGCAGGAGAAAAGGGTGCCGATTGGTTCACAAACTGATTGGATGAGGCATTGACATGGAGAAAGAAACGGGGAACTACAGGTTCCCCAAATTCCTGGATAATTCAGAGCAGGTGCAAGGCCTGAACGTATTCCTTTTTGTTTGCAAAGAACGGATCCCTGTGTATAAATATCATTTCCAGTAAGTGTTAATGACCCACGCCATGAGCTCGACTGATTACCTTAAATTGGTTGTTAGTGTCACTACTAGCGCACTCAGGGTCATTCAGTCAGTGCTGCCCGATCACGGAATCACATCTAACAGTAGACATTTTGTTTTGGATTTTGCAAGCACGGCCTGGTTTTTGTTTTACCTCCTTTCTGGCTGCTGCAGTTCCCAAAGTATCGACCGCTCTGGCTGCTTGAAGGGTAAGAAGTCGGGCCTGCTCGATGGCAATGCGGCACTCTGCTATCCAATGTGCAATTACTTCCTGCAGGCAGGGGGAAGGTGAAAAGTCTTTAGTGTCAAACTGTTCATTAATATTCAACCTCCGCATATTGGGACCCAGCAAAACAGATGAAACTATTTCTTCCAAAGGGATCGCTGGTTCACAACGGAAAAATGAAGAGAGTACAAAAACATAAACAAACAGTGCCGGCAGTAGATTGGAGTGGGGGTTAGGTGACACTGTCTTGGATATAATGCATTCATCTGACATGGACGTCACTGGCCAGCATTTATTCCCCATCTCTAGTTGCCCTTGGAGGGCAGTTGAGAGTCAACCACATTGCTCTGCCTCTGGAGTCACATGTAGGCCAGACCGGGTAAGGACGACAGATTTCCTTCCCTAAAGGACATTAGTGAACCAGATGGGTTTTTCCCCACAATTGACAATGGTTTTGTGGTCATCGTTAGATTCTTAATCCCAGATATTTTTTATTGAATTCAAATTCCACCATCTGCTGTGGTGGGATTCGAACCCAGGCCCCCAGAGTTTCTGGACTAATAGCCTAGCGATAATACCTCTAGGCCATCGCTTCCCCATATGTTGAAACCAAAAATCCTTCAGCCTTTTTCAAGTGGCTTCGTTCCCTTATGAATGCAACTGGAGATTTTGATGGCCACAGAATTCGGTGATTCTTCCCTCACCACCTTATCTCCCACACGCTGTCTCCCACTTGAACCATTTCATATCCTCAAATAAGTGGGTGGCTCAGGGGAGGGAAAGCTAAAGTCATTATTACGTCTGGTTAATGATGCTGACACATACTTCTGATGGGAGATGATGGACCTGGAACATTGGGCGGGGATTTTCCGGCCCTTCTTCCCCCTGGTGGGATCTTCCACTTCCGCCAGAGGTGGCTCCCCTCACAGCGCCCCCCCCCCCCCCCAGCAGCGATCTTCCACTTCTGCCAGAAGTGGCTCCCCCCACAGCACCCCCCCCCCCCCCCCCCCCCCCAGCAGCCTGACAGGCGAGCCATGCAAAATGTCATTGACATCAGGAGATTCCAACAGCGGCCAACAGTGAGCCTTCCCTGCTGCCGGAAAACACATAGTGGTGGGGGGGGGGGGAGGAAATCCTGCCTATTAACGCCATTCCTCTCTCCACAGATGCTCTCTGTCCTGCCGAGAGTTTCCACCATTTTCTGTTTTTATTTCCAATTTCCAGCATCTTTCGCTTTCAAAACCCTCTCGGGCCCTCCCGCTCTCTGGATCGATCCACCAGTGACCAGGCCAAACCTGCCTGGGGTCGAGTAAAACCCCATTGGCTTGTGAAAGCTACTGCCTTATTTCACAATGCTTCTGAGGCCTCTGGGAGGAGGGATGCCAATTACTGTGCACTTCCCCCGCACACGGGGACTGGTTCCCTGCCTACGGGTGGAAAACATTAATCAGGTACAGCTGAGCTCCCATCTGTCCCCAATTTTCCCCTCACACAGGATCACAAGGCAAAAAATAACCCTTAATCATCGGAATGCACATCATTATGTTATCTTGTCCTCAGCACGCCAGTAACATGTGTACAGCCAGAGCTTCACTTTAGGCTGGAATATCTCTTCCTCCCTTTCCCTCTCATTGCACTCACCACTCTGACAACAACCTGATCAGCTTGTGTGGGACGCTGGGCAACTGGAGGCCCAGCCAGTTTGACAGTATAAATCAACACAAGCGTCCTGCTCTTCTCCGCACTCCTAGTCTTGACTATATCATGGGATGTGGGTGTCGCTGGCTAGGCCAGCATTTTCTATCCATCCCTAACTGCCCTTGAACTGAATGGCTTGTTATTTCAGAGGGCAGTTAAGAGTCAACCATGTTTAAGTTTTTTTTTCCAAGTTCATTTATTAGTGTCACAAGTCGGCATATATTAACACCGCAATGAAGTTACTGTGAAAATCCCCGAGTCGCCACACTCCAGCATCTGTTCGGGTACACTGAGGGAGAATTTAGCACCTAACCAGCACATCCTTCAGACTGTGGGGAGAAAAGCGGAGCACCCGGCGGAAACCCACGCAGACACGGGGGAGAACATGTAGACTCCACACAGTCATCGTCTGGCAATCGAACCCGGGTCCCTGGCACTGTGAGGCAGCAGTGCTAACCACTGTGCCACCGTGCTGTCCGGTTGCTATGGATTTGGAGTCACATGTAGGCCAGACCAGGTAAGGAGAGCAGATTCCCTTCCCTGAAGGACTAGGAATCACTCTTTCTCTTACCGCCTGTTGTTGGTGTGTGTCACAGGGATTTGAAGGTTGATATTCAACCAGTTTGGCTGTGTTATTTTTTTTATTCATTTGTGGGACATGGGCATCGCTGGCTGGCCAGCATTTATTGCCATTCCTAGTTGCCCTTGAACTGAGTGTCTCGCTAGGCCATTTCAGAGGGCAGTTGAGAGTCAACCACATTGCTGTGGCTCTGGAGTCACATGTAGGCCAGACCAGATAAGGACAGCAGATTTCCTTCCCTAAAGGACATGAGCGAACCAGATGGGATGATAGTTTCACCATTACTGAGACTAACTTTATATTCCAAATTTCTTAATTGGATTCACATTCCACCAGCTGCCATGGTGAGATTTGAACCTGTGACCCTGAACATTGCTGGTCCGGAGAGGATTAAAAATGCAAGAATGAACATGTGGGGAAAGAATTAAAGGGGAAAGGAGAATAGAAAAGTAACAGAAGAATGCATGAGGTTGGAGAGAAGGGGAAAGTAGCAGGAGACACATTATTGTCCACTGTAGTGGGTTACTGTTCTTCAAATATATAAAAAGAGGCCAAAGTGAACTCAGGCCCCTGAGAGAATGGGATTAGAGAAATAATGGGGAACCAGGAAATAGCAGAGGAGTTAAACAAATACTTTAAAATCATAGAATCCTACAGTGCAGAAGGAGGCCATTTGGCCCATCGAGTCTGCATCGAACACAATCCCAACCTATCCCCATAATCACAAGTATTTACCCTAGCTAGTCCCCCTGATACTAAGGGGCAATTTAGCACGGCCAATCCACCTAACCCGCACATCTTTGGACTGTGGGAGGAAACCGGAGCACCCGGAGGAAACCCACGCAGACACGGGGAGAACATGCAGACTCCACACAGACAGTGGCCCGAGCTGGGAATCAAACCCGGGTCCCTGGCGCTGTGCGGCAGCAGTGCTAACCACTGTGCCACCGTGACAATAATAACATTCTAAAAATACTAAATAATCATGAGGCAAAAGTGGGGGCGGGGTGGGGGGGGAATGAATACAATAACTATCACTGGAGAAAAAGTAATAGGGAAACTAATAGAGCTAAAGGCTGATAGGTCCCCTGGACCTGATGGATTGAATCCTGGGTTATTACAGGAAGTAGCTACAAAGATAGTGGATGCACTGGTAGTAATCTTCCAAGAATCCTTAAATTTTGGAAAGGTCCCAGAGGATTGGAAAACTGCCAATGTGACACCCTTATTCACAAAGAGAGGGAGGGGAGATGAAAAACAGGTAACTAAAGGCCAGGTAGCTTAATATCTGTCATTGGAAAGATGTTAGAGTGCATTATACAGGATGTTATAGCAGAACATTTAGAAATACAGAGCCAGTAAGGCTTCATGAACGGGAATTCATGCCTGACAAATTTATTTGAATTATTTGAGGTGGCAATGAGCAGGGTAGATAAAGGGGAACCAATCGATGTAATATACTTGGAATGCAAAAAAAGGGGGAGAATGTATCTCTCATAATGGTCTGTCTGTGTCTGCTCATGCTCCAGGGTCAACTTCAGAAGTTCAAGATGAACAAGTTGCTTGACCAGACGTTTTAAGCCAATAAACAGATCATGTGTGGCCTCGTGAGCGTCTGGGTCCTGTTGTGTGAATGGGCGGCCAAGTTCCTTCAGTCAGTCAGACCGGAGGAAGACCCATCGAGTTGGGTAGATCATCACAGCCACGGGAAACAAGTAGTGCACCAAAGAATAGGACCCTCACTGGATAACGCTAAAGAGTTCAGCAAGAATTGGTCCAGGGAAAAAGACAAGTTTCTTAGAATCCCTACAGTGCAGAATGAGGCCATTTGGCCCATCGAGCCTGTACTGGCAACAATCCCACCCCAGACCCTATCCCCGTAGCCCCACGTATTTGTCCTGCTAATCCCCCTGACACTAAGGGGCAATTTAGCATTGCCAATGCATCTAACCAGCACGTCTTTCAGACTGTGGGAGGAAACCAGAGCACCCGGAGGAAAACCACGCAGACACGGGGAGAACGTGCAAACTCCGCACAGTCAGTGACCCTAGGCTGGAATTGAACCCAGGTCCCTGGCGCTGTGAGGCAGCAGCGCTAACCACTGTGTCACCGTGTCACCCTATTCCAAATGGGAAGGTTGAGCCTGGTCATGAGGCACGAGACTGCACGATGCGGAGTGGATCCCAGCCGCAGGAATATGATTGCCTTCCTGCACTTAGGATTCAAAGATTTTTAAGTTTATTTATTAGTGTCACAAGTAGGCTTACATTAACACTGCAATGAAGTTACTGTGAAAATCCCGCAGTCGCCACACTCCAGCACCTGTTCGGGTACACTGAGGGAGAATTTAGTATGGCCAGTGCACCTAACCAGCGCGTCTTTCGGACTGACAGGATTATGAGTGATATTGGGCATCTCGCAACACAGGTGGGGAACAAAGAGATCCTGGAAGGTTGGGGCTACCGACATTTATTGTCTCACTTGGTCAATTGTTGTACCACTGGCTGAGGGACAACTTTAAGAGTCAACGACCCCCTCCTCATGCAGCCAACCTCTGATGCCCACACTAGACTTAGCACTCCGCCACGCACTTGGGAGTTGGTAAATCTCAGGCGTGTTTGTACAAGAAAAAGTGCCCATTGACAGGCCAAGTTCATGAACTGGTTAAAAAAAAAATCAGTCGTGGCCCCATCTGTATCTTTAAAGAAGGACCCCAGAAGATGCCCTTTCTGCCTGTTCAGAAGAGCAGGTGAAAATAAATGCAGCAGCAAGTCAGTGGGGAAACCGGGCAAGGTTAAAATCACATCTTAAACATCCTGAACCAGGGTGACCCAGTCCTTGCTCACAGAAAGTATGAGTGTTTGGCCAAGTCCATCTGCCAGAGGGGTCGCATTCAAAAGCTTTGGCTCAGCTTACTTTCCATTCCAGGGCAGCCATCTGCAAAGAATAAAGGCCGCACATTCTTGTTGAGAATTATTTTCTCTCTCTCTCTCTCCCTTGCACCCCCCCCCCACCCCACCCCGCATCCCCCCGCCCCCCCACCCACTGTGACATTGCCAGCAAATATTTCACATTGCTTCCATCTGACCCGCTTGGAGGCAAACAAAACAACATATTTTCGGGAAAACAGGACAGCATTGTGCAACTTATGTGCTTCTATCGGTGGATAGTGCGCAAGGAAACTCTGCAGGGTTGCCAGAGAACACCCCAGTCAACTCGTCAAAGCATGGCCATACTGGTGACTGCATTCACCCAGGTCGCACTATATAGAGGCCTATTTGATCAGGTACGGTAATGTAGCCAGGACAGAGGGAATTATAGGTAGGTTCTTGATTGGTAAGGGGATCAAAAGTTATGGGGAAAAGGTGGGAGAATGGGTTTGGGATGGGGCGCCAGGGTGGCACGGTGGTTAGCACTGCTGCCTCACAGCGTCAGGGACTCGGGTTCGATTCCCAGCTTGGGTCACTGTCTGTGCAGAGTAGAACATAGAACATAGAACAGTACAGCACAGAACAGGCCCTTCGGCCCACGATGTTGTGCCGAGCTTTATCTGAAACCAAGATCAAGCTATCCCACTCCCTATCATCCTGGTGTGCTCCATCTGCCTATCCAATAACCGCTTAAATGTTCCTAAAGTGTCTGACTCCACTATCACTGCAGGCAGTCCATTCCACACCCCAACCACTCTCTGCGTAAAGAACCTACCTCTGATATCCTTCCTGTATCTCCCACCACGAACCCTATAGTTATGCCCCCTTGTAATAGCTCCATCCACCTGAGGAAATAGTCTTTGATGTTCTTCCTGTGTCTGCCTGGGTTTCCTCCGGGTGCTCTAGTTTCCTCCCACGATCCGAAAGACGCGCTGGTTAGGGCGCATTGGCCGTGCTAAATTCTCCCTCAGTGTATCTGAACAGGTGCCGGAGTGTGGCGTCCAGGGGATTTTCACAGTAACTTCATTGCAGTGTTAATGCAAGCCTACTTGGGGCACTAATAAATAAACTTATCAGTCATGACTGAATGGCGGAGCAGACTCGATGGTTGGCTCTATTCTCTCTCCACCGATGCTGTCAAACCTGCTGGGATTTTCCAGCATTTTCTGTCTTTGTTTCAGAATTCAGGATCCGCAGTATTTTGCTTTTAACAGAGGGAAGTAGCTCAGTCCTGACCACCCTGCCTCTCAAATGTCGCAGGTCCCCAGTGGTTGCTCCCCCTTCGGCACTGCCGCTGAATATTTCCTCTTCAGGTGATTTTAAACATGATAATTTCATTTCCGAATCCGGATTTAGATACTTAAGAAGATAAAAAGTTTATGTTTATCCATTAGTCACAAGTAGGCTTACATTAACACTGCAATGAAGTTACTGTGAAAATCCCCTAGTCACCACACTCCGGCACCTGTTCGGGTACACTGAGGGAGAATTTAGCATGGCCAACGCACCTCACCAGCATGTCTTTCAGACTGTGGGATGAAACCAGAGCACCCGGAGGAAATCCGCGCAGACACAGGGAGAATGTGCAGACTCCGCACAGACAGTGACCCAAGCCGGGAATCGAACCCGGGTCCCTGGCACTATGAAGCAGACGTGCTAGCCACTGTGCTACCGTGTCGCCTGATAGAACTGTGGAACTGAACAGGGTATACATGACCCAAGGAAGGTGGCAGGCCAGGTTGAGAAAGTGATTAGAAGACATATGGGATCCTGGGCATTAAAGTAGAGTAGAAAGTAAGGAATGCTTTGGTGATCCTTTGTAAAAACAGTTACTCTGCCACAACTGGGGTATTGAATCCAATTCCTGCCATCGGTCTTTAGGAGGAATGTCAAGACTTTCGAGAGGTTGCACAGAAGATGTACAAGAACGGTTCCAGAGAAGGAGGACTTCAGTTATGTGGGTAGAATAGTATAGCTGGAGGTATTCCCCTTGGAGGAATAAATGGGTGTTTTTCCGGTTGGAGGAAGGTAACTAGTGGCGTGCCGCAGGGATCGGTACTCGGGCCGCAACTGTTTACCATTTATATAGATGATCTGGAGGAGGGGACGGAGTGTAGGGTAACGAAGTTTGCAGACGACACAAAGATAAGTGGAAAAGTGAATCGTGTGGAGGACGGAGAAGATCTGCAGAGAGATTTGGACAGGCTGAGTGAGTGGGCGAGGATATGGCAAATGGAGTATAACGTTGAGAAATGCGAGGTTATACACTTTGGAGGAAATAATAACAAATGGGATTACTATCTCAATGGAAACAAACTAAAACATGCTACCGTGCAAAGGGACCTGGGGGTCCTTGTGCATGAGACGCAAAAGCCCAGTCTGCAGGTACAACAGGTGATCAAGAAGGCAAATGGGATGTTGGCCTATATCGCGAGGGGGATAGAATATAAAAGCAGGGATGTCTTGATGCACCTGTACAGGGCATTGGTGAGGCCGCAGCTGGAATACTGTGTGCAGTATTGGTCCCCTTATATGAGGAAGGATATATTGGCATTGGAGGGAGTGCAGAGAAGGTTCACCAGGTTGATACCGGAGATGAGGGGTTTGGATTATGAGGAGAGGCTGAGGAGATTGGGTTTGTACTCGTTGGAGTTTAGAAGGATGAGGGGGGATCTTATGGAGACTTATAAGATAATGCGGGGGCTGGATAGGGTGGAGGCGGAGAGATTCTTTCCACTTAGTAAGGAAGTTAAAACTAGAGGACACAGCCTCAAAATAAAGGGGGGTCGGTTTAAGACAGAGTTGAGGAGGAACTTCTTCTCCCAGAGGGTGGTGAATCTCTGGAATTCTCTGCCCACTGAGGTGGTGGAGGCTACCTCGCTGAATATGTTTAAAGCGCGGATAGATGGATTCCTGATCGGTAAGGGAATTAAGGGTTATGGGGATCAGGCGGGTAAGTGGTACTGATCCACGTCAGATCAGCCATGATCTTATTGAATGGCGGGGCAGGCTCGAGGGGCTAGATGGCCTACTCCTGCTCCTATTTCTTATGTTCTTATGTTCAGAGGTTCAAAATCCTGAGCAGTCTGGACAGTGGATAGGGAGAAACACAGCTTGGTGTGGCTCCTGCTCTGACCAAGACCGCAAGAAACTACAAAGGGCCGTGAACATAGCCCAGTCCATCACGCAAACCAACCTGGCATCCATTGACTCCGTCTACACCTCCCACTGCCTCAGGAAAGCAGCCAACATAATCAAGAACCCCCACGCACCCCGGATATTCCCTCTTCCACCTTCTTCCGTCTGGAAAAAGATACAAAACTCTCTGGACATGTACCAGCTGACTCAAGAACAGCTTCTTCCCTGCTGCTGTCAGACTTTTGCATTAAGTTGATCTTTCTCTACACCCTAGCTATGACTGCAACACAACATTCTGCACTCTCTCCTTTTCTTCCCCCCTCTGTACTCTATGAACGGTATGCTTTGTCTGTATAGTGCGCAAGAAACAATATTCTTCACTGAATGTTAATACATGTGACAATAATAAATCAAATCAAAAGCTGTTCCCACTGGCGGAAAGGTTGGGAACCAGAGGACACTGATTTAAGGTGATTGGCAAAAGAACCAATGGCAGCAACATGAGGAAAAACTATTTATACAGTGAGTGATTCGGATCTACTTTTGATTTGATTTATTATTGTCACATGTATTAACATACAGTGAAAAGTATTGTTTCTTGCGCGCTATACAGACAAAGCATACCGCTCATAGAGAAGGAAACAAGAGAGTGCAGAATGTGGAGTTACAGTCATAGCTAGGGTGTAGAGAAAGATCAGCTTAATGCGAGATAGGCCCATTCAAAAGTCTGAAGCAGCAGGGAAGAAGCTGTTCTTGAGTTGGTTAGTACGTCACCTCAGACTTTTGTACCTTTTTCCAGTCGGAAGAAGGTGGAAGAGAGAATGTCCAGGGTGCGTGGGGTCCTTAATTATGCTGGCTGCTTTGTCGAGGCAATGGGAAGTGTAGACAGAGTCAATGGATGGGAGGCTGGTTTGAGTGATGGACTGGGCTTAGATTCCTGACCTTTTGTAGTTCCTTGAGGTCTTGGGCAGAGCAGGAGGCATATCAACCAGAAAGAATGCTTTCTATGGTGCATCTGTAAAAGTTGGTGAAAGTTGTAGCTGACATGCCAAATTTCCTTAGTCTTCTGAGAAAGTAGAGGCGTTGGTGGGGCTTTCTTAACTATAGTGTCGGCATGGGGGGACCAGGACAGGTTGTTGGTGATCTGGACACCTAAAAGCTTGAAGCTCGCGACCCTTTCTACATCTAGAAGGCACTGCCTGAGATTGCAGGAGAGGCAGATAATGTGGCTTTGAGAAGAGAATTGTACATGTTCTTGAGTGGAAACAATTTGTTGGGTTACAAGAAAAAGAGAGTGTGGGATCAACTGAATTGCACCTGCAGACAGCCAGCACAGACATGATGGGCCGAATAGCCTCCTTGTGTGCTGTTAGCATTCTTTGAATCTATAGGATAGATCGAGAGAAACTACTTCTGCACATCCAGGACGTGGGAATGTAGGCTCAAAATTAGAACCACTGGCGGCACAGTGGCGGGCGGCACGGTGGCACAGTGGTTAGCACTGCTGCCTCACAGCGCCAGGGGAGGTTTCAATTCCGGCTTCAGGTCACTGTCTATGTGGAGTCTGCACGGGGGTCTCTCTGTGTCTGCGTGGGTTTCCTCCGGGTGCTCCAGTTTCCTCCCACAGTCCAAAGATGTGCGGATTAGGTTGATTGGCCATGCTAAATTGACCCTAGTGTCAGGGGATTAGCAGGATAAATATGTGAGGTTACGGGAATAGGACCTGGGTGGGATTGTGGTCGGTGCAGACTCGATGGGCTGAACAGCCTCCTTCTGCAGTGTAGGGATTCTATGATTCTTTTCAAGGCTGTGGTTAGAATTGCTAAATTATGAAATTGCCAAATTATGAAATGTACATATCTATGGGGTGGGGTATTGCCGCCATAAGCATCAGTTTTAAACAGTTGCCAGGGGTGGCTGCAAAATGGTCCAACCCAATATCGAGCTGGACACCAAACAGGTGTTTTCTGTGCACAGAGTGCCAGTGAGCCTGGAGAGAAACTCCGATCATGCAGCTGGAGAGCTACACGCCTGTTTTCCTGACCCGGCCAACATTCTGAGCACAGAGTGCAAGATTCCGTCCAAGGGGTCTCAGGGGTGAGAGGTAGGTGGGGGAGGGGGGGAATGCCTGGGGGGGAGTCAGTAGGGGGGAGGGGGCAATTGTAACATCAGGGGGTAGGTCAGAGAGGGAGGGAGGGCCGGAGTCCCAAGATCCTGGAGCGGCGGGCTCCGGGGGCCTCAGATTACGGCGTCTGCCCCTTCCCGTCCGAGATGGAGACAAGTTTATTTCTCTGCTTCCCACCCTACTCGCGCCCACACCCGCCAGCCTAAAAATCGAGGCTGGGTGGAAGAAAGCCTTTCAGTGGCCATTGCATGGCCTTACTAGGTGAATGGGCAGGTCTGCTGCCCAAGACCCTGCCAACCCAACCGTGAAATTGCGTCTCGGTAATAGCGGGCAGGATCCTGGGGCTATTTTAACACCCCCCCCCCCCCCCAACTCAGAACCTACCCAAGAGGAAGCGTAAAATCCTGCCATTGGAGTTTGGAATAATTCATTCTGTCGTTTGGAAATCTCGAACGGAAAGACAGCAGAAAACGGACATGTTGTTGAGTTTTTTCTCTTGCACTCATCAGGACAGATTTGCAAGAATACCAAATTTCAAAGGGAGCAACGTTTTATACCTTCTTCTCCTGCAGTATAAGTTGTTGCCCCCTTTGAAATTTGGTACCCTTGCAGATCTGTCCTGATGAGTGCAAGAGGAAAAACTTCGACAACATGTCAATTTTCAGCAATAATTCATTTTCATGCACCAGGAATGGAGAGTGCCAACAATGAGTATCAAACACTTCCTTGATGACAAGGTTTGAGGAAATTGTGGCTTGTCTGTGAATTGTCTACCCATGGATAATTCTTCAAGGAAAAAGTAAAAACGGAATTTCTCACGTGGTCAGGCTGTTCGTCACTGACTATTAGTATCAGTGCTCTTATTTTTAACGGGCCAGATATTCCATTTAATACAGACAGTTTCTCGCTGAAGAAACATAAACATCATCTGTTCTTCCTCTATCAAGCTCTGAAATTATGCTCACCAGGCTGCGGCATCTGTTAAAATAATTATCATTTTTAACAGATGCTGCAAAGTGATATATGCCTGTTCTACCTGCTCATTAGCAGCCTGCTAAGACACCTACTTCCTCATTCTGTATCTTTGGAGAGCCTTGCGGTTATGGTCTTAACAGCTGTGATACCATAAATCCTTCCGAAGCTTGCTCGGAAGTCCCTCGATTCCGTCAGGACTGACCTTGAAATCTGTCAGCGGCCAGCGTACAAATGAGTTGTTTGTTTTGAGCTCTTGCAAGGTGGCAGATGTGAATCGAGTTGCACACACACTTAACTATTCGCGTTAACTCTCCTTCGCCTTGTTTAAAACATCATTGTAGGCGAGATGCGCACACCTACTGCAGATACATTGGGCCCAACGGGATTCTAGACAATTGTAAAAAACTTACAGATGAGGGGTCAAAGAACAAAGAGAACAATGAACTCTACAGCACAGGAACAGGCCCTTCGGCCCTCTAAGTCTGTGTAGATCACGTTGTCCTATCTAAACCATTCGCTTATATCCCTCTATCCCCCTTCTTTTCATATGCCTATCAAGATAAGTCTTAAATGTGGCTAATGTGTCTGCCTCAACCACCTCACTTGGCAGCGCATTCCAGACACCCACCACCCTCTGTGTAAAAAACTACCCCCCGCACATCTCCACTCAACCTTTCCCCCCTCAACTTGAACTTGTGACCCTTTGTAATTGTCATTTCTGCCCTGGGAAAAAGCTTCCAACTGTTCACCCTATCCATACCCCTCATCATTTTATAAACCTCTATCGGGTCTCCCCTCAGCCTCCGTCTTTCCAAGGAGAACAATCCCAGTTTGATCAATCTCTCCTCATAGCTAATACCCTCCACACCAGGCAACATCCTGGTAAACCTTTTCTGCACTCTCTCCAAAGCCTCCACGTCCTTCTGGTAGTGTGGTGACCAGAATTGGACGCAGTTTTCCAAACGTGGCCTAACCAACGTTTTATTTAACTGTAACATAATTTGCCAACTTTTATACTCAATGCCCTGTCCGAGGAAAGTAAGCATGCCTATGCTTTCTTCACCACCTTTTCCACCTGTGCTGCCACTTTTAAGGATCTATGGACCTGTACTCCCAGATCCCTCTGTGTGTCTATGCTCCTGATGGTTCCGCCATTTATGTTATAGCTCCCACCTACCAAAATGCAATACCTCGCATTTGACCGGATTAAATTCCATCCGCCATTTCTCCGCCCAATTTTCCAGTCTATCTATATCCTGCTGTATTCTCTGACAACCTTCATCACAATCCACAACTCCAGCAATCTTAGTATCATCATGGAAATGACTATTTGCTCCGACATGTTGACCCAATTTTAAGCTGGACATTTTTTCAGTAGTCATCAAATCCAGCATCAGGGTAAAGGCAAAATACTGCGGATTCTCAAATCTGAAACAAAAACAGAAAATGCTGGAAAAACTCAGCAGGTCTGACAGCATCTGTGGAGAGAGAGTAGAGCCAATGGGTGGGATTTTACCGTCCCGCCCGCCACGGGAATCGCACCAGGTGGGACACAGATGTCCATTGATCCCGGATGGGATTTTCCAGCAGGCACAGAGGGAAAATCCCCGTCCAAAGTTTCAAGTCAGGATGTCCCTTCATCAGAGCCCTGACAAAGTAACAGAGACACTCGTGGCAGAGATTTTAGCCTGATGCTCTCTGTCACAAATATTGATTAACAAGGCCCTCAACTGTGTCCATTCCCCATTCTGCACATTTCTGCTCTCATCCCTTCCTCTCCCTCTCAGAACCTGGGTAAGCGTTGTCCTTGCTTTCACCTTCCAGTCCTCCAGCTTCCACATTCAATGGACCGTCCTCCACCATTTTCACCACCTCCGGTGTGAAGCCACCACGAAACACCACTTCCCCTCCCCTTTAAGCATTCTGAAGGGACCGCTTCCCTTGGTGACCCTGGTCCACTCCTCAATCATCCCCAATTTCCCCTTCTTACAGCGCCGTCCAAGTAAG
The DNA here is from genome assembly GCF_964213995.1 of Mustelus asterias. Classification (NCBI taxonomy): domain Eukaryota; kingdom Metazoa; phylum Chordata; class Chondrichthyes; order Carcharhiniformes; family Triakidae; genus Mustelus; species Mustelus asterias. The sequence continues at coordinate 156,519,988 of NC_135802.1, read as the reverse complement.
CTCAGGAGATTCAACACGGGCCGCATGGTGGCACAGTGGTTAGCACTGCTGCCTCACAGCGCCAGGGACCCAGATTCAATTCCCGGGTTGGGTCACTGTCTGTGTGGAGTTTGCACATTCTCCCCATGTCTGCGTGGGTTTCCTCCGGGTGCTCCGGTTTCCTCCCACAGTCTGAAAGATGTGCTGGTGAGGTGCATTGGCCATGCTAAATTCTCCCTTAGTGTACCCGAACAGGCGCCAGAGTGCGGCAACTAGGGGATTTTCACTGTAACTTCATTGCAATGTTAATGTAAGCCTATTTGTGACTAATAAATAAACTTTACTTCACTTTACTTGCTCTGCTAGCTCTTCCCTTCCCTTGGCGTAAAGCTTCCAACCCTCCTTCCAGGTTAAACTGCATCTCTGTGTACTCGTTTTAATATACTGCATTCACTGCTCACAACATGGCCTTCTCTGCGCCAGGCAGATTCAATGCAAATTGGGTGACTTTTATTTTGTTGAACACCTCCATTTAGGTCTGCAAGCGCGATCCCGAGTTCTCAATGGCCTGTCCCTTTAATTCTCTTCTCTTCCTCGGACCTCCATGTACTTGGCCTCCTACACCGTTCCAATAAAGATCAACATAAGCCTCATCCTTCAACTGGGAACTTTACAACCTCCCAATCTACAAGGCCTTTGGAGGGAAGCAAGGGGAGACTTATTAGAGCAGTAGCAAGGATGAGAGACTTCAGGAGTGTGGTGTATCTAGAGAAACTGCTTACAGCAGAGAAAGTTAATGGTAAATTTAATGGAGATGTTCAAAACTAGGAAGGGTTTCGATGGAGTAAATAAGAAAAAAAATGGCGGGAGAGACAATAAACCAGAGGTTACAGAGAGAGAAGATGAGGAGAATATTTTTAACACAGCAACCTGTTACAGTCTACGATGTCCCACTACCCGATAGGTTGGTGGAAGCAGATTCAATCTTAACTTTAGGAAATGAATGAAATAAATGTATGTAAAGGAAGCAGGTGCAGAGTTATGAGGAAAGAGCGAAGCAGTGAGACTAATTGGAGAGCTTTCAACATCCATTGACTCCGTCTACACTTCCCGCTGCCTCAGAGAAGCAGCCAGCATAATCAAGGACCCCATGCATCCTGGACATACTCCCTTCCACCTTCTTCCGTTGGGAAAAAGATACAAAAGTCTGAGGTCACGTACCAACTGACTCAAGAACAGCTTCTTCCCTGCTGCCGTCAGACTTTTGAATGGACCTACCTCGCATTAAGTTGATCTTTCTCTACACCCTAGCTATGACTGTAACACTGCATTCTGCACCCTCTCATTTCCTTCTCTATGAACGGTATGTTTTGTCTGTATAGCGCGCAAGAAACAATACTTTTCACTGTATACTAATACATGTGACAATAATAAATCAAATCAGATCAAAAGCCCAGGGAATATGAGGGCTGAGTGGCCTCCTGGCGTGTGGCATGAACCAATGAAGCGTCCCAAGGTCTCGGCAGCTTTCTTCAGTGATGTTCAAACATGAATTTTAGGTTAAAAATCAACTTTACAGTTTGTAAAAAGGCAAAGAGAAACGGGGAAACTGATTTAATAGAAGGGGCGCCAGCTGCATTGTTCTGTCTCTGTGTCGGCCATGTTGTAACTGGTACAGTGAAGTTAATGTAGTCACAGTTAATCAAGGGCTGTCCCACTACAACTTGCTCCTTGCAGCGACAGCCCAGAGACACAAATTACTTCAGATGTGAACAGTTTCAACAAACACGGCCGAGACAGAAGAGGATTTGCTTCGATTAGGTTTGGATCAGCATGATGGGACAATCATCAGAGAGAACAAACTCCACCTCAAGGAGTAGTCTCACACATACGGCCAAAAGCAACATTCAAACCATTTTGCACTGACGGGAAACCGACCGACGGGATTTTTTTTCAGTGTCACAAGTAAGGCTGACATTAACACCGCAATGAAGTTACTGTGAAAATCCCCTAGTTGCCACACTCCAGCACCTGTTCGGGTACACTGAGGGAGAATTTAGTACAGCCAATGCATCTAACCAGCACGTCTTTCGGACTGTGGGAGAAAACCCATGCAGACACGGAGAGAATGTGCAAACTCCACACAGACAGTGACATGAGGCCGGAATTGAACCCGGGACCCTGGCGCTGTGAGGCAGCAGCGCTGACCACTGTGCCACCGTGCTGCTCAGATGTCCCTTGAGAAATATTCCATCTTTCGAAATGCCATCTGCAACTATGTGGAGGATAGCAACTGTATAAAGATGTGTAGGTTAGGTGGATTGGCTACGCTAAATTGCCCCTTAATGTCCCAAGATGTGTAGGTTAGGAGGGTTAGTGAGGTAAATATCTGGGGATACGGAAATAGAATCATAGAATCATAGAAACCCTACAGTACAGAAAGAGGCCATTCATCCCATCGAGTCTGCACCGACCACAATCCCACCCAGGCCCTACCCCCTTATCCCTCCATATTTTACCCACTAATCCCTCTAACCTACACATCTCAGGACACTAAGGGGCAATTTAAGCATGGCCAATCAACCTAACCCGCACATCTTTGGAATGTGGGAGGAAACCGGAGCACCTGGAGGAAACCCACGCAGACACGAGGAGAATGTGCAAACTCCACACAGACAGTGACCCAAGCCAGGAATCGAACCCAGGTCCCTGGAGCTGTGAAGCAGCAGTGCTAACTACTGTGCCACCGTGCCGCCCACTAGGGAATAGGGTGGGCCTGGGTGAAATGCTCTGTTGGAGGGTCGGTGCTGACTCGATGGGCCAAATGGCGTCCATTTGCACTGTCGGGATTCTATGGAACTACGTACTAGGAGAATAGCTGCTAGTTATTCAGCTGTCCAGGATACACATCAAAATGTAGCTTATTGCAAACAAGCATTTGTAATAATTAATAGCAAATTATGGGAAATGATTACCGGACTAATCATTGAACACCTAATTTAACATAACCATCATCTATCAAACACCGTGAGAGACCATCGACCGGTTCTGGTCTATGGATAATAGAGCTTGATGATTATTGTTCCATATTCCTTTCACTCAGACTGAATTCGCAAAGGCGAGGTATATTTTTTCAAGAGTGTTATCAGAGTGAGAGAGTGGCAATGCGCGAGACACGGGCTTTTGAGAGCTCAGTATCCGCGGTGGGATACAACTTTAAGGAGCGGTATCCTGTCAGAATGACAAAGAGAAAGACGGTACAGCTTTAAGAAATCGTCAACTTTAATGGTCTTTAACCAGGGACGCATCAGGGGCAAGGGAAGAGTTCAGTTAAAGAGAGAGGAAATGAGAGTGAGAAGGTAGAGGTTGGAAGGTATTTCCTGTTACTGTCTTGTACAGTGCTGTACATACAACTGGCACGGATGAATAAGTCTGACTGGCTTCAGATTGCAGCCGGGATTCCCCCAAAAGCATTCGAAATTCCCAACCTGCGAGGAAATGGGAGTAAATCCGGCTGGTTTTTTTAGCGTGATTTCCAGAATGAACCTCCGACCCTCTGTGCATCACAGAGTGCCCTCGCGTGATTCACTCTGGAAATCTGGAGGCGGTGCCTATTCCCACCCGAGGCAGGCAGCATAGCACTGTGCGGACCACTGCACGTATGCTGATCTGTCAGTGCGGAGATCAGCGCATGTGCACTGACACCCTGTGGTGAACCATCGTTGGTTCCCACTGTGGGGTTGTTCTAATGTTGTTGTTGGGCTAGGGTGTTTACACTGTGGGATTAATACACCTGTGGTTGTTACTGTTGTGGCACATCCCAGTCGGGCTCCGCCTCCTGGGAGAGGTATAAGACCCCCTGCTCGGGCGGGACCTCGTCAGTCTGGAGTGGTGTACTTATGTTCGAATAGTTCCATTGTTAGGCAATAAAAGCCTTCAGTTACCGAAGCCTTGTGTCTTGTGTTCGATTGACGCGCATCACACCCCCTCCCCCCGCCCCATTGCCGGCCTCCCAATCACTGACCTTCCCCGGACCCCCCTGGTCACTGGCCTCCCGGACCTTCCCCGGGCCAGCCCCCATGACCACCCCTTCCCCCAGCCCGGCCGGCCCCAATCGCCCCGACCCCCTCACCTGGCCAGCCCTGATCTGACGATCCCCCAACACCTTCCATCTCCCATTCCTAATGACCATCTCAGACCACCCCGGCAGCCCCAACACCGCACCCCCCCAACCCCCCCCCCCACCCCACCTCCCTCCCACCCACCCCACCCCACCCCAAACCCCACCCCAACCCCCCCTACCCCCACACCCCCCACCCCACCCCACCCCAAACCCCACCCCCCCACCCCAACCCCCCCTACCCCCCCACCCCACCCCCCCAACCCCCCCACCCCACCCCCCCAACCCCCCCCACCCCAACGCCCCCACCCCACCCCCCCAACCCCCCCCACCCCAACGCCCCCACCCCCCCCCCCCACCCCAACCCCCCCACCCCACCCCCCCACCCCACCCCCACTCCAACCCCCCACCCCCCCTACCCCCCACCCCACCCCAACCCCCCCACCCCAACCCCCCCACCCCCCCAACCCCACCCCAACCACCCCCCCAACCCCCCCACCCCACCACCACCCCCCCCCCCCACCCCCCGCAACCGCCCCCCCCCCCACCTCCCACTGAGTAGGCTGCAAAACTTGGTCCTGGAAACGCGCGGAGACCGTGGCACCCAGCGGAAGCCCGCGCTCGGTTCGCTGGGAGAATCGCACCCTACATGTCTAATTGACCACTAGATCCTGCTTCAGCTTGTTAAGGTGGGTGTATCAGTTAGATATTTTTGGTTGATCAGTTATTGTGTTGAGTTAGCCACAATAAAAAAAACGTGCATTTATGTAGCCTCCCTCACAGCTTCAGGACGTCCCAAAGCACTTTCCAGTCAGTGAGAGACTTTGTGAAATCGAGCCAATTGGTGCACAGCAAGCTCCCACAAGCAGTAATGTGATAATGACCAGATAATCTGCATTTTGTGATGTTGATTATAGAATCCCTACAGTGCAGAAAGAGGCCATCCAGTCTATCGAGTCCGCACTGACGCTCCAAAAGAGTGCCCCACCCACGTCTTCCCCTCTATCCCCATAAGTCTGCATATTCCATGGCCAATCCACCCAACCTGCACATCTTTGGACACTAAGGGGCAAATTTGCATGGCCAATTCACCTAACGCACATCTTTGGACACTAAGGGGCAATTTAGCATGGCCAATTCATCGAACGCACATTTTTGGACTGTGGGAGGAAACCGGAGCGCCTGGAGGAAGCCCACGCAGACACGGGGAGAACGTGCAAACTCTGCACAGCCAGTGACCCCAAGGCCGGAATCGGACCCGGGTCCCTGGCGCTGTGAGGTAACAGTGCTAACCACTGTGCCACTGCGCCGCCTAATTGATTGAGGGATAAAGATTGGCCAGGATACCAGGAACAACTCCGCTGTTCTTCCAAATAGTGCCATGGGATCTTTATGCTGGGCTGAAGGAGCAGACACAGCCTCGGTTTAAAGTCCAATCCAACAGACATGGAAACATATTATAAATGTGTACATAAGACGTGCAGGTAATTCTGAGAAAGGGTGGAACCAGCAGTGAAGAAGTGGTTTCCAGAAACACTGATTCAAATAATCCGTGCGTTAATCCAAACTGAGGAGTTCAACAGTTGGAATGGACAGTTTACCCATTACTGTGTTTCCTTTGCTGTTTGGACTGATTTCAATGACTCATTTGCTTCCTACTGTTAAGTGGCTGCATCTGTGAATCACAGATGGTGGGTTTAGTGTCTGACGTGAGCAATATTAATCATCCTTTGGAAGGACATGGGTGCAGGGTGGAAACACTGTGGAAATCCAGAGATGGAACCATTGTTTGACCAGAATGTTGTTATCTACAATTCCTTTATGCAGAAGGTTTAGAGGAAGCCTCGGCTTATCCAAAGGAGCTGCACTTGCGTCAGTCACAAGAAGTGAAAACTATTGTTTGTTACCGGCCTTCGAAGAGGGCAGTTACATTCCGCGCAAGGTTTTTGTACATTGCTAATTTCATCTTGTACTTAGGACAGATTGCCGACAGAAGCCCAGTTTTAAATTGGCCGCACTATTAGATCTACAAAGTGGAGAAAATCCCCATTTATTCGGGCCTACAGACTCAGGATATCCTAAATAATTTTACATCAAACAAATTACTTTTTGAGCGGAGTCACAGAGTCTTTACGGCTTTGAAGGAGGCCGTTTGGCCCGTCGGGTCCATCCTAGCTCTCTGTAGAGGATCTGGTCAGTCCTATTCCCCCGTTCTATTCGCGTGGCCCTACAGGTTTACTTCCCTCAAGCGCCCGCCTTTTGAAATCATTGATTGTCTCTGCTTCCACCACCCTTGTAGGTGGCGAGTTCTAGCTTCACTGTCGCACGCTGCGGAAGAAGGTTCTTCCTCAGAATCCCCTCCCCTCTATCTCTTGCCCCAATCTGTGCCCCCTGCCACCAATGTCCACCCACCCTCCCCAAACTCCTTTGGCAATCAGCTGATGGGAATGGCTTGTCTTTGCCTAAGTCTGTCATAATCTCGCACACCTCTATCAAATCTCCCCTCAGTTGCCCTCACTGTCGTATTGTAGGGAAGAGTGGCAACCAATTTGTGCACAGCAGGATCCCACAGAATGAAAGGAGATAAATAACCGGATAGTCTGTTTTAGTGATTTTGGTTGAAGGATAGATATTGGTCATGGCACCTTGTCTAAAGTTTTTTGCTTATTTGTTAGTGTCATGGATAGACATATTTACACCGCAATGAAGTTACTGTGAAAATCCCCTAGTCGCCACACTCCGGCGCCAATTCGGGTAACACTGAGTGAGAATTTAGCATGGCCAATGCACCTAACCAGCACATCTTTCGGACTGTGGGAGGAAACCGAAGCACCCGGGGGAAACCCACGCAGACACGGGGAGAACGTGCAGACTCCGCACAGACAATGACCCAAGGTGGGAATCGAACCTGGGTCCCTGGCGCTGTGAGGCAGCAGTGTGCTGCCATGCTGCCTTGTGCCACCATGCCACCCACTGTGACATCCACGGTGCCACTGTGCCACCCACTGTGGCACCGTGCTGCCCTGTGCCACCAAGCCACCCCTGTGCCACCTCTGCCATGCTATTGTCTACAATAGATCCATATAAACAGATTTTTTCTTCTGATTTGAAATGAAGTGAATCCTCAGAATTATCACATTGTTTTCCTGCAGGATTTTAGCTTTATTCCTTGTGGAATACAGTTCCTCATCATAATTTAAAAATGATCCTTGAATTCTGCTTTGGGTTCTTCTTCTTGACTGGAATGGTGCAGCCCAAACTGGCATCAGTTGTTGGCATCAGATCAGCTGTAGATGCTGACTGCTGGCAGATGCTCACAATGCCAATGCTAGCACCATCATCAAGGTGGCGTGAGCCAGGCCAGGAGGGAGCCAACACCATTTTGGTACAAAAAGAAGGGAAGCATCCTCGATGTGGGTTAGGAAAGGGCTAATGTTCCATGGCGTTTACATGGCTGGGGAAGCGGGAAGTGCGTTAAATACTCAAATCCTCAGGATCAGTGCTACAGATGTGTACTTTTATCTTCTAAACCAATAAATGTGTCCAAGTTTGAGAGACTTTGTCACAGGTCACCTCGCTCACATATATACAGATGGAAAGAAACCCATTTAGAAACATTGAATCCCTACAGTGCAGAAAGAGACCATTTGGCCCATCGAGTCCACACCAACTCGCCTAAAGAGAATCTTACCCACTCCCACTCCCTCGTCCTATCCCCGTAACCCCGCGCATTTACCATGGCTAATCCACCCTAACCCACACACCTTGTGACAGTAAGGGGCAAATTAACTTGGCCAATCGACCTAACCTACATACCTTGTGACAGTAAGGGGCAATTTAGCTTGGCCAATCGACCTAACCTACACATCTTGGAACATTAAGGGGCAATTTAGTATGGCCAGTCCACCTAACCTGCACATCTTTGGACACTAAGGAGCAATTTAGCTTGGCCAATCCGCTAACCTGCACATCTTTGGACACTAAGGGGCAATTTAGCTTGGCCAATCCACATAACCTGCACATCTTTGGACACATCCTTTGTTACACAAGATAAATCCAGGGGCAATGTGATGAAAACAGAAGTTGAAGTCATTTGAATGACATAACTGGTGTTCTGAGCATATCACACTGGTCGTTAAGGTTATACAGCATTAAAGTGAGGGGTAAACTTACCAGGAAAATTAGGGATTAATAACCTATTCTTGCCTACTCACATGTTCGTACAGTTTCTTCCCGAAAGTCTTCCTCTGGGCTGCCCGCTGGCACAGCAGCTCCAAGGCCCGTTCCGCTGTCCCAACTGTCCTCATGCAATGATGGATTCGCCCTGGTCCAAGTCGACCTTGAGCTATTTCGAATCCCCTCCCTTCACCTGGAGCAGATATTTGGGAGACGGATGGGGGAAAGGTGATAAACCATTTCATCCAACAACCGTGTTCAATTCAAAACCCTATCGGGCCATCATACACTGGTGCTGCATTTCCAGCACCCCCCACCCCCCGACAATCCCCTCCCATTCCGCCAAGACAACTTCAAGTTTATTTATTAGTGTCACAAGTCGGCTGACATTAACACCGCAATGAAGTTACTGTGAAAATCCCCTAGTCGCCACACTCCGGCGCCTGTTCTGAGGGAGAATTTAGCATGGCCAATGCACCCTAACCAGCATGTCTTTCGGACTGTGGGAAGAAACCGGAGCACCCGGAGGAAACCCACGCAGACATGGGGGGAACGTGCAGACTCTGCACAGACAGTGACCCAAGGCCGGAATCGAACCCGGGTCCCTGGCGCTGTGAAGCAGCAGTGCTAACCACTGTGCCACCCAAAGAACTTCCAAAGTACATTGGCGCTGTTTCTCCAGTTCAGTCTCCACAGAAATGCAAGTCATGGCTTTCCTCCTCAGAAGTTACACACATAGACATAACGAGAAAGGCAAGGGAAGATTAGCAGACACTTCAATGGTCACCCTCATTGACTTTTTTATCCCTCTGTTCAAATCCCTTGCAATAAAGGTTAAATGTTCGCTGTATCTGCATGTTAACTTCCTGCGTTATTTAACCAAGGCTCTAACGGCATCAACAGTTATGAGTTTTGGACCTTTTTAAAAAAATAATTCCGCTTTTTAAAAATTCTCATGACAAAATTGAATAACTTTAATAACTTTACACTTCCGCCACTGCACCTGCCACCTTGTAGCCTCTTCACTTAACCTGTCTATGGCTGGGATTCTCCGACCCCGACCACGGCTGGGACCGCAGGGACTGTGGGGCATCCTGTGGGGTTGTGGAAGGTGCTACATAAATGAAGCTTTGTGGCATTCTGCTGTAGTTCAACATTTCATTGGCTGTTTTGATGCGGAGGCCCTTCGCTCCCTGGATCTGCCGTAACTCCCGGCACAAAGTCAGCCCGTTCTGTGCGGCCTTCTCTGGATTGCACCCGACTAGAATCCGATGAGTTAAAATGGCTCCAGCCCTCTGAGCCGCGGTTCAAATAAGATAGCTCAGGTCATGATTGGATCACCCTGATAGGATGCCCAGTCGAGCAGCCTGTGGCTCCCTGAAGCAGGCCTTGACGTATCGCAGCTGAAATGAGTGGCCTCAACACTACGCTGGCTTTAATTTACTCCAGCATTGAGAGATTCGGGATGTGGGTTCTTTGGAACAGGAAAAGGATGAGCGTTGAATCAGCAGAGGGAAATTCGATTAGCACCAGATTCCAGAGCAACACAGGCCCACAACTGAAGCGTGTGCCCCATCACATGAAGCAGACACACAAGCCAGAACATGGGGCAGTATGGTGGCACAGTGGTTAGCACTGCTGCCTCACAGCGCCAGGGACCCAGGTTCGATTCCCGGCTTGGGGTCACTGTCTGTGTGGAGTTTGCACATTCTCCCCGTGTCTGCGTGGGTTTCCTTGGGTGCTCCAGTTTCCTCCCACAGTCTAAAAGATGTGCTGGTTAGGGTGCATTGGCTGTGCTAAATTCTCCCTCAGTGTACCCGAACAGGTGTCAGAGTGTGGCGACAAGGGGATTTTCACAGTAACTTCATTGCAGTGTTAATAAATAAACTTTAACTTTAGATTGGAACTCGCTCCTTATTTCATTAAGATTGGCATAACTATAGGGTTCGTGGTGGGAGATACAGGAAGGATATCAGAGGTAGGTTCTTTAAGCAGAGAGTGGTTGGGGTGTGGAATGGACTGCCTGCAGTGATAGTGGAGTCAGACACTTTAGGAACATTTAAGCGGTTATTGGATAGGCACATGGAGCACACCAGGATGATAGGGAGTGGGATAGCTTGATCTTGGTTTCAGATAAAGCTCGGCACAACATTGTGGGCCGAAGGGCCTGTTCTGTGCTGTACTGTTCTATGTTCTATGACAGACACACAGCGCTATTTGTTTAGCTGCAGCGCACTGATTGGGTGGGAAACTGGGTGTCAGTGACGCTCTCTAAAGATAGCCTCCACCTCTTAAAAGGGAGGGTGGACTTGGGCCTCATTGAATCAGCGGACAAGCGATCTTGAACACACTCTACCTTTGAAGCTGGAAAAGCACTTGGGGTGTGGGAGCTTCCCCAGCCCCTTGAAGGCAGGTTGGGGGAGGGGGGCAGTCAGCATGGTAAAAAATTTTAAAACTTCATCAGGCCGGCTCCCTGCCGTCTTCCCACCTCTTTGCACTTTTCCCCAGTGGAAACGTGGGTTTCCCACGTGGGTTACACGTGGCATGGTGGCACAGTAATTAGCACTGCTGCCTCACAGTGCCAGCGGCCCAGGTACGATTCCCAGCTTCGGGTCACTATCTGTGCAGAGTCTGCACGTTCTCCCCGTGTCTGTGTGGGTTTCCTCCGGGTGCTCCAGTTTCCTCCCACACTCCAAAGATGAGCAGGTTAGGTGGATTGGCCGTGCTAAATTCCCCCTTCGTGTCAGGGGGATTAGCAGGATAAATGTGTAGGGTTATGGGGATAGGGCCAGGGTGGGATTGTTGTCAGTGCAGACTCGATGGGCCGAATGGTCTCTTTCTGCACTGTAGGGATTCTATGAATCCATGCATCCATGATGGGATGTCAGTTAAGGTGCTTATGAAACTAAGTGACAGGCCTTTTCCCAGAGTCTTGGAGCAGTGGGAGTTCCCCGCTGCTTACGATCTGAAACATTTCAGCTGCATTTGCTGAAAAGAGATGCATGTTGTCGAAGCTTTTTGTCTTGTACTCATCAGAACAAACACAAGAATGCCAAATTTCAAACCATCTCAACAATTTATAGTCGAGGGGAAAAGGGTGCTGATTGTTGATAAGTGACTGATTGGCTGAGACATTGCCATGGAGAAAGTGTTGGGGAACTATAGGCTTCCCAAGCACAGGCACAAGGCTTGAATTTATTCCTTTTCTTTGTGGAGGATGGCTCCCTGTGTATGAATGTGTGTCACTTCTACCAAGTGTAAATGAGCAAGTTACAAACGTGACTAATGATCTTAAATTGGTTGTTAGTGTAACTAATGGCGCACTCGGGATTGTTCAGCAAGTGCTGCCCACTTCTGGATTTACGCTGTGTATCTGCCTCCACTTGCTGTCTCTAACTGGACGGCGAGCACTAAGGTGGTCGGCTGAATGGCCACTTCCCGTAAGATTTCACAGGGGAGTGAACAGAGTGAAATGGGCAGTGCTGACACCGGGAAAAGATTCCGAGGGCTGGAAAAAAAATGTTTTTGTCCGGAAGATTCCAATCCAGCTGTTTTTAGACTCACCCAGCAGGATGTTGGATACAGGAACACGGACATTGTCGAAATGTATCTAAAAATGCCCACCGTGAAATGCATCTGTTGGGACACAACGGAAGTCACATCAGTGTCCATACACAGGTACAGGAACACACTACCTCAGGTATTACATTGAGTAACCAATCCCAGATCGGAAATACTTAGCATTGCCACAATTTCATGTAAAGAGTTTTGCTTTCAGCTGAAATGAGAAATTTCACTCAAAGCAAACTTAACATTTGTATTGGATGGGTTACTTTACAAGCCATAGAATCATAGAATCTCTGCTGTGCAGAAGGAGGCCATTCAGCCCATCGCGTCTGCACGGACCACAATCCCACCCAGAACCCTATTCCCGTAACCCCACATATTTACCCTGCTAATCCACTTGATACTAGGGTCAATTTAGCATGGCCTAATCAACCTAACCCGTACATCTTCGGACTGTGGGAGGAAACCCACGCAGACACGGGGAGAACGTGCAAACTCCGCACAGACAGTGACCCAAACCGGGAATCGAACCCGGGTCCCTGGCACTGTGAGGCAGCAGTGCTGACCACTGCACCGCCCCAAATGGTCTCCAAGAACATGAGAAGTAAGAGCAGGAGTAGACCATTCGGCCCATCGAGCCCGCACTGCTATTCAATACAACCAAGGTTGATCTTGGGCTTCAACTCCATTTTCCAGCCCATTCCCCATATCCCTTAATTCCCTGAGACACCAAGGCCGGAATGTTACCACCGTTCACGCCAGCGGGATTTTCCCATCCCGCCGCAGTGAGCGGGGATTAGGCTGGCCGCCAAATTCTCTGACCTCGCTTCAGCGGGAGCGTGGCGTGAATGGGTGGTACGATCGGGACCCAGAAATCTGTCTTTCCCAACTTTAAGAGCAGCCCCACCCAGTCCGCCACCAACAGACCTCTAATGGACCATCCAAAATCAGCAGCAAGGATCACTTGGAGGAGGAGGGGGGGGGGGTGCAGGGGAGGCCAAAGCACCTCTAAACACCAGGTCTATCCATCAAACTGAGTCAAAATGATTCAGAAATTTGCCAGGGCCACTTGCTCACCTGACTGATATCAGAATGGCAACCGACACACGTAAACTGGAATGGAATCACCGATATTGAAGATTAGTGGAGATTTAGTGGACAAAATGTGACAAGAGAGAGAATGTAGGGATGGTTTTGTAAATCCCGTGCGAATCGCAAGGTGAATCTCACAGCAGCAATGCACTAGGACAGACCTGAACAAAATCCAATCGGGAACATTCTCCTTCAGGTCTACCAGCAACGGACAGCGGGGTCAGTAAAATTCCCCAGAGGGCCTTGCTGCCACCCTCCTGCCCAGCCAGCAATTTTATATGGGGGGGTGCGCACGTCACAATTGAGGCCCTTAATTGGAGCATTAAATGGCTGTGGGGTTGCTGTGGAAGCGGGGCTGTGTTCCTCTTGGACACTTGGAAGGGTGGGTAGATTTGATTTGATTTGATTTGATTTATTATTGTCACCTGCATTAGTATACAGTGAAAACTTAGTGCAAGGTAAGTCCATTCAAAAGTCTGACAGCAGCAGGGAAGAAGCTGTTCTTGAGTGGATTGGTACGTGACCTCAGACTTTTGTATCTTTTTCTCAACAGACGAAGGTGGAAGAGAGAATGTCCGGGGTGTGTGAGGCCCTTAATTATCCTGGATGCTTTTCTGAGGCAGTGGGAAGTGTAGACAGTGTCAATGGACGGGAGGCTGGTTTGAGTGATGGACTGGGCTTCGTTCATGACCCTCTGTAGTTTCTTGTGGTCTTGGGCAGAAGAGGAGCCATACCAAGCTGTGAAACAACCAGAAAGAATGCTTTCTATGGTGCATTTGTAAAAGTTGGTGAGAGTCATAGCGGACATGCCAAATTTCCTTAGTCTTCTGAGAAAGTAGAGGTGTTGGTGGGCTTTCTTAACTATAGTGTTGGCATGGGGTGCCCAGGACAGATTGTTGGTGATCTGGACACCTAAAAACTTGAAGCTCTCGACCATTTCTACTTTGTCCCCATTAATGTAGACAGGGGCATGTTCTCCACTGCGCTTCCTGAAGTCGCTGAATATCTCCTTCGTTTTGTTGACATTGAGGGAGAGATTATTGTTGCCGCACCAGTTCACCAGATTCTCTATCTCATTCTTGTACCCTGTCTCATCATTGTTTGAGATCTGACCCACTACGGTGGTGTCATCAGCAAACTTGAAAATCGAGTTGGAGAGGAATTTGACCCCAAAGTCATGGGTGAACTAGGAGTATAGCAAAACCCCAGCATCCAGAAAATCCTGCCCTAGGAGGCCAGCAGTAACAATGACCCCATTAGAAATGTGGAATAAACCACAAAGCTGATGCCAGAGTGGCAAGTGGCATCTCAATACCTCGTTTTTCCCTCCCTAACTGCAATCACATGCCAGTCACAGTCAAATCCAATAACTGGGCATTGAGGAAGAATGGATCTCAAGATGGCCGGGCCTCCAGGTTTATTTCTGAGGCAGCACAGCAAAGTCACAGAGTCTCCCCATCCATCCACGCCCCCCAATCTCTGTGCCACCACGTATGTACCCCTCATCCAACCCCACCGTCCGTCTCCCTCCCCCGAACCATTCCCCGGTCCCCTGGCACTCATTATTATAATGGGGAGCTCTACTTGGAGCTAATGGTGTTAATCCTGGTTGCCCCCCCCCCCCCCCCAACATGGCGTGATTGGTCAGTTCCCCGGGCAGCAGCAGACACACAGCGGGGTCTGGTGGTACCACGCTTATTGTCATGGGCCAGGCCAGAAGCCTCACCCGCGATGCACTCGGAAATATAACTGGCGAATGGGTTCGCAATATTCATAGCCTTGAATGAGATGCCAGCGTCGGGGCAAAACTGCTTCATTGATGTGTAGATGTAGATGAAGTAACTCTATCTCCTGGATCCCCTCCTCTTTTCACTGCCCTTGCTTGGTGGCTTCTTCTGGACTTTCTCGTTGCCCCTTTTTTGGAAATGGCTGGCTTCTTTTCCTCACCCATTATCACTTAAAATTTCAGGTTTATATTCTCTCAATAGTGATCCCCTAACCCTTCCCCAACTGGGGAAAGCTGTGTCCAATTATCAATTTAATCATGCATTTCACAAATTCAACATTAAGCCTGGAGTTTTACCACCCAGCCCGCCACGGGAATTGGAGCGGGCAAGGGGCGGACAATGGTCACAGAGATTTACAGCACGGAAACAGGCCCTTCGGCCCAACTTGTCCAATGCCGCCTAGTTTTTACCACCAAGCTTGTCCCAATTGCCCACGTTTGGCCCATATCCCTCTATACCCATCTTACCCATGTAATGCTTTTTAAAAGACAAAATTGTACCCGCCTCTACTACTGCCTCGGGCAGCTTGTTTCAGACACTCACCATCCTCCGTGTGAAAAAATTGCCCCTCGGGACCCTTTTCTATCTCCCCACTCAATGGGAGGGACAATGGGAAGGTCCGTTGACCTCGGGCGGGATTTTGCGGGATGAACGAGGCCCTAAAATCCCACCCTGAGAATGCCGGCATCCCAGCCCAGATCAGGAACTCTAATGGTCACTCTGAAAGGAAGACGGATCTGACTGAGATAAATGATGATGTCTCTTACCATCGTACCCAAACACTCTTAGGGGCCTGATGACCTTTACCCCTGGTGTGTCCATGGGAACAAGAATCATGCTGTGTTGCTTGTGCCTAAGGAGCAAATGCGGAACATCATAAATTTACCGAACAAATCTATAATTGAACAATCAAGATGTGTTTGTGAAATCCCACTCACAAATTTAACACCAGATTCTACACTCGTCAAAGCCAGAAATATGTAAATGAAGCCGGGGCGGCACGGTAGCACAGTGGTTAGCTCTGCTGCTTCACAGCTCCAGGGACCTGGGTTCGATTCCCGGCTCGGGTCACTGTCTGTGTGGAGTTTGCACATTCTCCTCGTGTCTGCGTGGGTTTCCTCCGGGTGCTCCGGTTTCCTCCCACAGTCCAAAGATGGGGGTTAGGTTGATTGGCCATGCTAAAATTGCCCCTTAGTGTCCTGAGATGTGTAGGTTAGAGATATTAGCAGTTAAATATGTAGGGATATGGGGGTGGGGCATGGGTGGGATTGTGGTCGGTGCAGACTTGATGGGCCGAATGGCCTCTTTCTGCACTGTAGGGTTTCTATGATTTCTAAGCCAAGCAGTGCAAACACGTTGGGCGGGATTATCTGGCCTCGCTCGCCCCCAAGACTGGAAAATCCGTCCCGAGATCAACGGACCTTTGCCTGGTCCGTGTCCCTCCCGCTGCAATTCCTATGGCAGGTGAGATGGGAAATTCCCCCCTATATCCCAGCCTGGTGTAAACTGCAAAGCACGGCTTGCAGGAACCTGGGGATGTATGTGCATGGAGCTTTGACAGTGGCAGGTCAGGTTGAGAAGGCTGTGTTTTTTTCTAAAAAAAAAGCACATGAGATTGTGACTTTATTAATAGTGAGGTTACAAAAGCAAGGAAGTTTTTATTTATTAGTGTAACAACTAGGCTTACATTGTAATGAAGTTACTGTGAAAATCCCCCAGTCGCCACACTCCGGTGCCTGTTCGGGTACACTGAGGGAGAATTTAGCATGGCCAATGCATCTAACCAACACGTCTTTCAGACTGTGGGAGGAAACCGGAGCACCCGGAGGAAACCCACGCAGACACGGGGAGAATGTGCAAACCCCACACAGTCAGTGGCCCAAACCGGGATTCGAACCTGGGTCCCTGGAGCTGTGAGGCAGCAGTGCTAACCACTGTGCTACCGTGCCACCCTCAGTTATGCTAAATCGTTGAAAAAGAAAGCGCCAGTTAGGCCTCAACTGGAGTACTGTGTTCAATTCCAGATCGCCACACTGTAGGAAAGATGTCCAGGCCCTCAGAGAGACTGTCGCAGAGATTTACTGGAATGATAATGTCACGACAACAGATCATAGCCACAAATTACTCACGGACATGTTGAACTTTTAAGTAAGGCGTGTTTTTTTATAAAAGGACGTACAAGCAAAAACAGGCTAAGACTGCAAAGTAACCACTTTCCTGGAAAATTCCAATGTGGATTCCACTTGACCAACTATTCTGGACAGAACGGAATACCACACTTTTTGTCATCAAAGACATTTCTAAAGAAGAAATGCAATCTAACATCTGAACTTTAATCTCTTGCAGAGGTAATGGAGGCTGATTGCCATCTCAGCAGAGACCATCTCCTGTGAGTTATATCCCAGACTATCGGTATGATGTGAGTTGAAAGAAGGCAGTTCTAGACAAAAAGAATGTTTGTGTTTTTCCCTTTTCAGGAAGACACAAGAAAAGGGTTAAAAATCAACTGCAACTCTGGTCTCTGGGTGCTAGTCTGGTGTTCCGGTTCTGCTGTCCTATGAACTAATACTGTCCTATGAACGTCACAGCTAAAGAACATCAATCAAACATCTCGTTTGCATCTCCCAGCGCTGGATTTCTAGCGGCGTCTGCTCGCACCGGAAATCGGCAGGGAGACGCACAGACCATTCAAATGGTCACTTCAATATCATTTGAATCTCATTAGCGGACCCAGGACTGAGGTCTCCGGCCCGCTAGTGTCTCCCTTCCCGCCTGAGTGTTTCACTCCAGCAGGGATTACACTAGCTCCCCAATTTCGGGGAGCTAGCGGCCCGACCCTGCTGGAGTGAAGGGGAGGCAATTGGGACCTCCCAGAGGGTCGGGCGGCTGGGGGGATGCTCTTTGGGCATTGACACCCTGGCAGTGCCAGCCTGTGCCTCTGGCACTGCCCAAAGGGCTAAGTGCCAATTCCCATGTGCACCCTGGCAATGTCCATCGGGGGGGGGGAGGTCGGGACTGCAGGGGAGGGGTTATTGTCGGGGGCGGGGGGTGCTGGAGACCGCGGTGGGCCAGGAGGAGGGGCGGGGGGGGGGGGGGGGTTGGGCCTGGGAATGGTTGGGGGGTGGGGGGCAGCGATCGGGCCGTGGGGGGGGTCGGAGAGCCGACGTTGCGGAGGTTGTGGGGCTGGCCAGCGATTGACAGATCGGCGCATGCGTAATGGCCCACTCAGCGCGCTGGTTTCAGCCTCTCCAGCGGGAATAGGCCCCGCCCCCTGAAAGTTAATGATATTCGCACTGGCGGCCTCTACATTGCACGGAGTGTGGGAGATTCTTCTCTGAACTCCCACTGAAAAAAACAGCGTGAATTACTCCAACTTTCACGCGAATTCAACACTTCGAATTGTTTTGGGAGAATTCTGCCCCAGTTATATAGAGAGACTGGAGAAGTAAATTACCCTCTTCAGATCAGAGAAGGTTAACAAGAGTAAATACTAAAGCAAAGTACTACAGATACTGGAAATCTGAAATAAAAGCAGAAAATGCTGGAAAATTCCAGCAAAGCATATGTGGAGAGAGAAACAGAGTTTAATGTTTCAAGTCCATGCGACTATTCTTCAGAGCACTGAAGGAGAATCATACTGAACTAAAAGCATGCTCTCTGTTTCGCTCTCCACAGACGCTGCCCGGCCTTGCTGGGTTTTTCCAGCATTTCCTCTTTTTATTTAAGGTTAACAAGAGATTTGACAAGAAGTGTTCAACAACATGAACATTTTTGATCAGAGTAAATGAGGGCGGCACGGGTGGCACAGTGGTTAGCACTGCTGCCTCACAGCGCCAGGGACCCGGGTTCGATTCCGGCCTCAGGTCACTGTCCGTGTGGAGTTTGCACATTCACCCAGTGTCTGCGTGGGTTTCCTCCGGGTGCTCCGGTTTCCTCCCACACTCCAAAGTTGTGTGGGTTAGGTGGATTGGCCGTGCTAAATTGACCCTTAGTGTCAGGGGGATTAGTGGGGTGAATACGTGGGGGTTACTGGGGTAGGGCATGGGTCGGATTGTTGCCACTGCAGGCTTGATGGGCCGAATGGCCTCCTTCTGTACCATCGTGATTCAATGAGACCCATTTTTCCCCAGTGGCTGAAGGCGAACAGGGGACACAGAGATTGAGAAAAGAAATAGAGACAACTTGAAGAAACACTATTTTAACACAATGAGTTCTGGTGCTCAGGGTGGTAGAAGCAGAATTAATCGCAGCAATCAAAAGAGAACTAGATAATTGCTTGAACAAAATAATTCACAAGGCTGTGGAGGAAGAGTGGGACTAATTGGATAACGATACAAAAGAGCTAGCATGGGCACAGAGGGCAGAATGGCTCCTTCTGCATTGTATCAATCTATGATTCTCTATGATTCCACCAACCTTTACAGCAAGAATGCTAAATATCAGCCCACAGGCTCCATCCTGCGCTCCTGCGATATTCTGCGCATTTTACATCTGATTGCCACTTTGTCCTCTTGAGTATCATCTGCAGGACTAATTCATTAACCCACTGTCCGAGTGCACAAATCCTCACCCATACTTCCTGCACAAGCCCCTCCTGTCCAGCAATTGGAAAGTGAGGAGGGAGCTTTACAATATTCTCCACCCATCTGTATTTTAGCAGCAAAACTGGAAATAAACCCTTTTGCGTCTTAGAAGTATTTTTAAAAAATTTATTAGTGTCATGAGTAGGCTTACATTACCAATGAAGTTACTGTGAAAATCCCCTAGTCACTACACTCCGGCGCCTGTTCGGATACACTGAGGGAGAATTTACCATGGCCAATGCACCTAACCAGCACATCTTTTGGATTGTCGGAGGAAACCGGAGCACCCGGAGGAAACCCCCTGCAGACACGGGGAGAACGTACAGACTCCGCACAGAGGGTGACCCAAGCCCAGGAATCGAACTCAGGTCCCTGGCGCTGTGAGACACAGCAAGAAGTCTCACAACACCAGATTAAAGTCCAACAGGTTTATTTGGAATCACGAGCTTTCGGAGCGCTGCTCCTTCATCAGGTGAGTGGCGAGATGGGTTCACAAACATGGCATATATAGACAGAGACACAATTGCAAGATAATGGTTGGAATGAGAGTCTTTACAGGTAATCAAGTCTTTACAGGTACAGACAGTGCGAGTGGAGAGAGGGATAATCACAGGTTAAAGAGGCGTGAATTGTCTCAAGCCAGTTAGTAGGAATTTGGAAGCTCAGGCCAAATAGTGGGGGTTACACGTAGTGTGACATGAACCCAAGATTCCGGTTGAGGCTGTGAGGCTGTGAGGCAGCAGTGCTAACCACTGTGCCACCGGGTCGCCCTGTGGCATTTGGACCAAATGTCCAGCTATTTGTTCCTTACCTCGGAAAGCGTTTGTTTTCCGTCCTGCCCATTACTATGGCAATTTTACAATTCGGATTCCCTGCTCCTGTGTAAAGAAGAGAAATAAGGTACAGGAAGATCTAATGCATAAGTCACACACACAGTTACATCCTCTGTGTATCAGAATGAAACTTACACACTCATCCCATTGAAACCTACAAAATTCTGAAGGGCGTTTGAAAGGGTGGACACTGAGGCATTGTTTCCACTGGTTGGAGAATCTAAAATTTGGCATGTCAGCTACGACTCTCACCAACTTTAACAGATGCGCCGTAGAAAGCATTCTTTCTGGTTGCATCACAGCTTGGTCTGGCTCCTGCTCTGCCCAAGTCCGCAAGAAACTACAAAGGGTCGTGAACAAAGCACAGTCTATCACACAAACCAGCCTCCCATTCACTGATTCCGTCTACACTTCCCACTGCCTCGGAAAAGCAGCCAGCATAATTAAGGATCCCACACACCCCGGACATTCTCTCTTCCACTTTCTTCCGTCGGGAAAAAGACACAAAATTCTGAGGTCACGTACCAACCGACTCAAGAACAGCTTCTTCCCTGCTGCTGTCAGACTTTTGAAATGGGCTTATCATATATTAAGTTGATCTTTCTCTACACCCTAGCTACAACTCTAACACTACATTCTGCACCCTCTCCTTTCCTTCTCCCCTATGTACTCTATGAACGGTATGCTTTGTCTGTACAGGGCGCAAGAAACAACACTTTTCACTGTATGTTAATACATGTGACAATAATAAATCAAATCAAATCAAAACACGGGGCACAGCCTCAGGATAAGGGGCTGATCATTTGGGGCTGAGATGAGGAGAGATTACTTCACTCAGAGAGTTGTGAATCTTTGGAATTCTCTACCCCAGAGGGTTGAGGTTCTCAAGGCTGAGATAGACACATTTTTGATCTCTCAGGGAATCGGTGAGCGGGAAGGAAAGTGGAGTTGAGGCAGAAGATCAGTCATGATCGCACTGAATAGAATGTGTTTGATGGGCCGAATGGACTACTCCTGCTCCCATTTCTTATGTTCTTGCGCTGAATTAATAGAATCCCTACAGTGCAGAAGGAGGCCATTCGGCCCATTGAGCCTGCACCGACCACAATCCCACCCAGTCCCTATTCCCGTAGCCCCATGTATTCACCCTGCTAATCCCACTGACACTGAAGTATCAATTTTAGCATGGCCAATCAACCTAACCCGTACATCTTTGGACTGTGGGAGGAAACCGGAGCACCCGGAGGAAACCCACGCAGACACGGGGAGAATGTGCAAACTCCACACAGACAGTGACCCAAGCCGGGAATCGAACCCGGGTCCCTGGCGCTATGAGACAGCAGTGCTAACCACTGTGTCACCATGCTGGTGGAACCTCCAATCAGCAGACTTTATGCATGAATGTTTAAACAGAATCCCTACAGTGCAGAAGGAGGCCATTCGGCCCATCGAGTCTGCACCGGCATCAATCCCACCCAGGCCCTATCCCCATAACCCCATATACTTATCCTGCTAATCCCCCCAACGCTAGGGTCAATTTAGCATAGAACGTAGAACATAGAACAGTACACCACAGAACAGGCCCTTTGGCCCACGATGTTGTGCCGAGCTTTATCTGAAACCAAGATCAAGCTATCCCACTCCCTATCATCTTGGTGTGCTCCATGTGCCTATCCAATAACCGCTTAAATGTTCCTAAAGTGTCTGACTCCACTATCACTGCAGGCAGTCCATTCCACACCCCAACCACTCTCTGAGTAAAGAACCTACCTCTGATATCCTTCCTATATCTCCCACCACGAACCCTCTAGTTTGCCCCCTTGTAATAGCTCCATCCACCCAAGGAAATAGTCTTTGAACGTTCACTCTATCTATCCCCTTCATCATTTTATAAACCTCTATTTAGTCTCCCCTACCTAGCATGGTCAATCAACCTCGCCTGCGCATCTTTGGACTGTGGGAGGAAACCGGAGCACCCGGAGGAAACCCATGCAGACACAGGGAGAATGTGCAAATTCCGCACAGAGTCTTACTCCTTTACATTCTTATTCCTTTCTCATAAGCATCGTTTTCACACAGATGCTGAGCAGAAATATAATTCGCAAACTGCATGAAACAATATTGAAGATTAGAATATCACTGGCCGGAACAATCTATCTCCATTATCAGCAGTCACTTTGTGGCATGTTCCTATTCTCTGATCCACACCCCCGTCTGCAGCCAAGAAACAGGCAGCGGGCCTACGCTGATTCACTGTCCCGAATCAGATACCCTTAGTTGTGGAAGGTGCTGAGGGTTCAGCCTGCGGGTTCTCCTCCGTATCTTATGCAAAGAGAGTCCAGCTTTCACCCAAACCGGCAAGACTGCAGGGGATCAGGGACACAATAATGGTGCCGGGGGAGGGAGGAGTTTTGAGCAGAAACACTTCTCCCAGCATTGTGTAGTAGAGCTGCGGGCGGGAAGGCAGCAGAATGACCTCCCGCTTCATTTTACAAGTCCGCCCCGTCTCGACACCAAGGGGAGTGGGATAAAATCCAGCCACATGTTTTGCTTCTATTTTACACCATAGCAACATAGAAACTAGAAGCAGGACTAGGCTATTCGGCCCTTCGAGCCTGCTCCACGATTCATTATGATCATGGCTGATCATCAAATTCAATATCCTAATCTCCCCTTCCTCCCATATCCCTTGATCCCTTTAGCCCCAAGAGCTATATCTAAATTTCTTCTTGAAATCAGACAATGTTTTGGCCTCAACTACTTTCTGTGGGAGTGAATTCCACACATTCACCACCCTCTGAGTGAAGAAATTTCTCCTCACCTCAGTTTTAAAAGGTTTATCCCTTATCCTCAAACTATGACTCCTTAGTTCTGGACTCCCCCCACCATTGAGAACATTTTTTTTCGAATCCCTACAGTGCAGAAGGAGGCCATTTAGCCCATCGAGCCTGCACCGACCACAATCCCACCCAGCCCCTATCCCTGCAACCCCATGTATTTATCCTGCTAGTCCCCCTGATACTAAGGGGCAATTTACCATGACCAATCAACCTAACCTGCACATCTTCGAACTGTGGGAGGTAACCAGAGCACCCAGAAGAAACCCACGCAGACACAGGGAGAATGTGCAAACTTCACACAGAGAGTGACCCAAGCCAGGAATTGAATCTGGGTCCCTGGCGCTGCGAGGCAGCAGTGCTAACCATTGTGCCACTGTGCCGTCCTAATCGCATTCCTTCTGAATCTATCCTGTCTAACTCTGTTAGCCATGATGTGGAGATGCTGGACTGGGGCGGACACAGTAAGAAGTCTCATAACACCAGGCTAAAGTCCAACAGGTTTATTTGGAATCATGAGCTTTCAGAGTGTTGCCCCTTCCTCAGGTGAATGGAATTCACAAGTTAACTCACCTGATGAAGGAGCAGTGCTCCGGAGAGTGGGTTTCCAAATAAACTTGTTGGAATTTAACCTGGTGTTGTGAGACTTCTGACTGTAACTCTGTTAGAATTTTGTAACTCTGTTAGAAGTTTCTCAGAGATCCCTTCTCACTCTTCTAAACTCCAGTGAACCGACTCAGTCTCTCCTCATGTGACAGACCTGCCATCCCAAGAGTCAGCCTGGTAAATCTTCGCTGTGCTCCCATTGCCCAGGTGTAGATACAGGCAGTACTTCTAACCATCATGATCTGAATGTTAGCCCATGCCCGATGTACTGGGACCTACACCATACGGGGATAGGTCAGGGGCTGAGAACGGTGGCCTCTCGAAAGTCATATCCTAACTCCTTTTGGCAAGAGGTCAGCGAGTAACAGTTTAACACCCCAACAGCAGTGAAACTGTGAGCATTGCAAAAGATCTCTATTAATTTAGACAGTTTAAAATGTTCAGCTGGTCAACAACTACATGAAGTCCAAGTGATGCCAAGTAGAAGCGATGTAAGACCACCCATTGGAGAACATTATTCACTGTCTCCATTAAACCATGTCACACTGTGATTATGCTGCGGGATCCCTCTCTGCTTTTCCTTCTGCCTTTCCGATAAGCGGATACTGGTTCTGGAGATTCCGTTTTCCTGTAACTCTCACAGGCGATTAGATCTGCAGTGCCCTTGCACTCACCATTCACTGCAGGAAATGGTAGATTCGTAAACTTTTAATGTGAATTGTTCAGCAGAGCATGACATTCACAAAACGATTACAAGAAACTCAATAAGGAAAAGGCCTCAGGGTTTCAGAAAGAAAAGAACAGCTTTCAAGTGAAGTTTTACAAAGCTGGAAGGTCTCCGTACCTCGGTGGCACTGTGGTTAGCACTGCTGCCTCACAGCGCCAGGGACCCGGGTTCGATTCCGGCCTCGGGCCACTGTCTGTGTGGAGTCTGCACGTTCTCCCCGTGTCTGGGTGGGTTTCCTCCGGGTGCTCCGGTTTCCTCCCACAGTCCAAAGATGTGCGGGTTAGGTTGATTGGCCATGCTAAATTGACCCTAATGTCAGGGGGATTAGCAGGGTAAATATGTGGGATAACAGGAATCGGGCCTGGGTGGGATTGTGATCGGTGCAGACCCGATGGGCTGAATGGCCTTCTTCTAGGGCGGCATGGTAGCACTGCTGCCTCACAGCGCCAGGGACCCGGGTTCGATTCCCGGCTTGGGTGACTGTCTGTGCAGAGTTTGAACATTCTCCCAGTGTCTGCGTGGGTTTCCTCCGGGTGCTCCGGTTTCCTCCCACAGTCCAAAGATGTGCAGGTTAGGTGGATTGACCATGCTAAATTGCCCCTGGTATCCCAAGACATGTAGTTTAGGGGGATTAGCAGGGTAACTACGTGGGGATAGAGGCTGGGTGGGATTGTTGTCGGTGCAGGCTCGATGGGCCGAATGGCCTCCTTCTGCACTGTTGGGATTCTATGATTAGCCGAAACGACACCAAAGCCCCGTTTCTGGGGATCCCACCTCCAAATATGACACCTACTGCTCTCGCCAGGTAGGGAGGGGCTGAATTGCAGTTGGCACAGAGGCAGCTGCACACGGTAAGGTATAACTGTCTTCAAACAAACAATTCATGACTTGGGGGCTCTAGACGTTTAAGGAAAAGGTCCAATGCTGTCAGAAATATTTAGGGAGGGAAGGTACCCTTCTGGGTGAGGTCAGCTGCCCCTTTGGGACTGTTAAGACTAGACATGGTTGTGCGTAAAAAGGGGACGAGCTCAGTGAAACTGTCAAAGTGTAAAGTCATTTAAATCCCGAAGCTCTTTATAATAGTTTTGGCGAAAGAAAGCCTGCTGCCACACTGCTTACAATTTGACTCGTCACTACTGACCTCAGCCTGAGGGTTATCATTATAGGATTAGTGTTGCTTGATTTTCATAACCCATTAATATCAGTGTGTGGGGCCTGTAAATTCACAACTTGATTGACAACTCTAAGTGGTTAAAAATTGATTAGCTGTCTTTGATTTGGGGCTCTGAATACAAATTCATAAGGGATTAAGTAATTAAAGGAAATATCTGTCTTTATAAGAGATTAAGTACTTGAAGGAATCTAAATGTATTGAATGTCCTTTTGTGAATGAGGTTTTTAAAAAAATCTTTAACGGGCAGTCATGTGGCATCACGGTAGCATTCCTACCTCTGAGCCAGAAGCTCTGGGTTTAATTCCCACTCCAGGATTTGACCGCAGAAGGTGTGCTCATAACATGGCCAAACAGATGGGCGGCATGGTAGCACAGTGGTTAGCACTGCTGCTTCACAGCTCCAGGGACCTGGGTTCGATTTCTGGCTTGGGTCACTGTCTGTGTGGAGTTTGCACATTCTCCTCGTGACTGCGTGGGTTTCCTCCGGGTGCTCCGGTTTCCTCCCACAGTCCAAAGATGTGCGGGTTAGGTTGATTGGCCATGCTAAAAATTGCCCCTTAGAGTCCTGAGATGCGTAGGTTGGAGGGATTAGTGGGTAGATATGGGGGTAGGGGCTGGGTGGGATTGTGGTCGGTGCAGACTCGATGGGCCGAATGGCCTCTTTCTGTACTGTAGGGTTTCTATGATTTCTATGATGATTTCTATGAGATTAAACATCAACCTGCAAATACTTCCAATGCATCTATGGCAAGTGGTAAGAATGGAAGAGACTCCCAGTCAGCCAGAAGGCAATAGCAAACCACTGTAGTATTATCCAAGCACAACCATGGCCCAACAATGGTCACTGATGCCCACTTAGGACATGGCATTTGGAGAGAGAGAAGTCTGCAATATAGATTTAGAACTTTATATCATTTCATCTCACCATGATTCCCGAGGTCTGCTCATGGTGGATATGGGATAACTTGGCATGAACAGCGTAGGTGCAAAGGATGATGGGCAAGGGGACATAGGTGTGCATGAGTTGGTACTAATTTGATTTATTAGCCACCCGTCATATGTTATTTGCCCTCCTGCCTGCCATTACACCGGCCAGAGGGGCTGCCCTGTTGCCCATTTTGTAATGCTTTGGAACTATAGGTTGGCATGCACATCTGTGGGTAACTGAGGGTCCAGTGCCACCGATTGGCTGAGATGGATAATGGCGCGATCGTGTGGAGGCGGCTTGGAGCTGCCTTACGGAGGGTAAGTAGAACAGGAGCAGCCAGTCGAACAAATAGACAATCCGGAGAATGGCAATACCAGCTCTCCAAAGGAATCAGGCCACTACTGCCTTCCATATTCACGGTCATTTAACGCGTGGAACTAATTGTATTAAATTTGCAGATTGCTACAGCATTCACTTTCCTGTTAATCATAGAATAAAATCATAGAATCCCTACAGTGCAGGAGGAGGCTATTCGGCCCATCGAGTCTGCACCGACCACAATCCCACCCAGGCCCTATCCCCATAACCCCACATATTTACCCTCTTAATCCCCTGACACTAGGGGCAATTTAGCATGGCCAATCAACCTAACCCACACCTCTTTGGACTGTGGGAGGAAACTGGAGCACCCGGAGGAAACCCACGCAGACATGGGGAGAATGTGCAGAATCCACACAGACAGTGACCCAAGCCGGGAATTGAACCCCGAGTCCCTGGCACTGTGAGGCAGCAGTGCTAACCACCGTGCCACCGTGCCGCCCCTCCTCACAGTGCATCACAATGGAGAATGATCCATGTGCAACAGCACAGACCACAAACGCCCGATGCAGCAGAAACACATGACAGAGCGCTTTGTACCGGAATATTCTGCTCTCAGTGCCCAGCGGGTGGCACAAGCTTGGGGGCAAGTAGACGGGATAAATGCGAGTGCGGGCACTGGTGTGGAGTCACCAGGATGCTAAACCCTGGTTAAGCGGAATGAGAACTTCTTCGGAAAACTGCGCGGACTGAAGTAACTGAAAGTGTGAGTTTAGTTCCGGTAAGAAGGAGGGCAAGTCACAGAGGACGGAAGCTGGAGGAGGAGGAGGTTCCTGCTTGAGACCAATGTCCAGCTGAGGAGATGACTTTGGTCAACACTCCATACAACCATTGGCTTTATATTCTGCACCCCTGGGAAAATGGGGCAACTGCTGTTGCCCTCACTCCTTGCCGGGTTGAACCTACCCCTTGGCAGCTTGATGTTGAGACTGTTATAGTGATTTCAGCTTCTCAGAACTGATCCTGCAAGCACAGGTCTCCCTGTCACTGGTAAAATACCAATGGAGGTCAGTGGTCAAAGGGCAGGGCACCTGATGATACACACTACACCCTCCTCCACACCTGCCCCCCTGCTCCAGCGAGGAGGAGGGTGTAAATGTCCACCCACTCCTGTGTAAAACATTTAAAATCTTTTACCTGCATTCTGAAATTCCAGCATGCAGGCCAATGGAAACTTAAAGGAAGAAGCCAGATTCACCCCGAGAAAGGAACAATTGATCAAGTGTTGACTAATAAAATAAACAATAAAGTTGCTTCTTAACTCATCATTTTGTATATCATTTAAGTTTATTAATTCCTCATGTCAATGCTTTTATATTTGAATACTGATTATTTATTTGATTTATTTTATTTGATTTGATTTATTATTGTCACATGTATTAATACAGTGAAAAGCATTGTTTCTTGCGCGCTATACAGACAAAGCATACCGTTCATAGAGAAGGAAAGGAGAGAGTGCAGAATGTAGTGTTACAGTCATAGCTAGGGTGTAGAGAAAGATCAACTTAATGCAAGGTAAGTCCATTCAAAAGTCTGACGGCAGCAGAGACCTTAGACTTTTGTACCTTTTTTTCCTGAAGAAGGTGGAAGAGAGAATGTCCGGGGTGCGTGGGGTCCTTAATTATGCTGGCTGCTTTGCCGAGGCAGCAGGAAGTGTAGACGGTGTCATTGGTTGGGAGGCTGGTTCTAAGTTAATGGTTGGATAGATAATGCTGTTTATGTTCTGCATTAGTGACTATGGAGCAGGTATGATCTTGTTAAGTTTTTCTATAGTTTAAAGTTTATTTATTAGTGTCACAAGTAGGCTTACATTAACACTGCAGTGAAGTCACTGTGAAAATCTCCTAATCACCACACTCCGGCGCCTGTTCGGGTACACTGATGGAGAATTTAGCACGGTCAATGCACCTAACCAGTACGTCTTTCGGACTGTGGGAGGAAACCGGAGCACCCGGAGGAAACCCACGCAGACATGGGGAGAATGTACAGACTCCGCACAGACAGTGACCCGAGCCGGGAATCGAACCCGGGTCCCTGGCGCTGTGAGACAGCAGTGCTAAGCACTGTGCCACGCTGTGACTTTTGTCTCACATCAGTATCCCTTCCTTTGAGCTCTGTTTGTGAATAGAAATGATGACAGATGGTGTACAAAGAACTACACTGTCTTTTTCAAAAACAAGGTTGCTAGGATCTGTCTTGAAATCTCTTTGATTCAGTGCACCGGTGCTGTGGAAAGTTCATCTGTGAATTTCATCTCCCCACTCCCCTAGGTTACTTACAATGCTCACCAGACATCCTGAAGCTTTTACTCAATTATCTTTGGTGATTTGCAGAGAAATGTTATTCTTTTTACTTCTTGGAAGTTTTTCATCTTGTGAAGATTCACCTCTCGTGGGATGTTAATTAAATTGAATGGCATTCAGGACAGTTTAGTAGATTAGGTGAGACAGACTGCTGCCAGGGCTTGGAAATTGCAACTCTGAGGAAAGATTGGACAGACTGCGAGTTCCTTTCCTTTTAACTGAGGATCCAGGGTGAGGGAGCGACCCGATTGAACAAAGAACAAAGAACAGTACAGCACAGGAAACAGGCCCTTCGGCCCTCCAAGCCTGTGCCGCTCCTTGGTCCAACTAGACCAATCGTTTGTATCCCTCCATTCCCAGGCTGCTCATGTGACTACCCAGGTAAGTCTTGAACGATGTCAGCGTGCCTGCCTCCACCACCCTACTTGGCAGCGCAAGATTGAGGTATGCAACATTGTGAGGGGCCTGGATAGAGTGGACAAGTGAAGACTTGTTTCCCCTATTGGAGAGATTAATTACTGAGGACACTGGTAAGCGACAGGCAGAAGGATTGGAGCGAACATAATAAAAACTATCTTCACCCGCAGGGTAGTGGATGTTTGGAATTCATTGCCCGGTTTAGCAATGGAGGGAGGAACCCTCAAAACATTTCATAGGTACTTGGATCTATGTCTAAAGTGCTGTAACCTACAAGGCTACGGTCTGAGTGCTGGAAGGTAGGATTAGAATGGACAGCTAGTTTTAAAAATTTATCTTCAGGCTAGCACGGATTCGACAGGCTGAATGGCCTCTTTGTGTGGTGTAACTTTCCTACGGTTGGTTCCATGGGTTGCAGGCACTCTGTTGGCAGAAGCTTATGCATTGAGTAAATGCAACATAGAAACTCACAGCACAGGAGGATGGCCATTCAGCCCATCATGTCCGGGCCTGCGGAAAACAGCCAATCAACCTACTCCCACTTTCCACCTCTTGGTCTCTGGCACTGTAGGTCACAGTCCCTCAAGTGCCCATATATCTTTTTTTAAAAACACAATGGGTGGGATTTTCCAGTTCTTCCGACTGGCGGGATCTTCCAGACCTGCCGAAGGTGATTCCCCCCCCCCCGCAACAGAATCCCCTGCGGCAAGACGGGTTGTTCCATGCAAAATGGCGTAAACACTGGTGGGCCAAAAGATCGCATCGGCAGCCAATAGCAAGCTGCCTCCACGGTACATGCAGCGGGGGAGTTGGGGGGGGTGGGAGGGAGAATCCTGCCCAATGGGTTTTGAATAAGAAAACTAATCCTTTCATAGTCCAGGATTCACAATCCCTGCTGCTATCAGACTTGTGAATGGACCTACCTCATATTAAGTTGATCTTTCTCTACACCCTAGCTATGACTGTAACAACCCATTCTGCACCCTCTCCTTTCCTTCTCCCCTACGTACTCTATGAACGGTGTTCTTTGTTTGAATAGCACACAAGAAACAATACTTTTTTCTGTATCCCAATACATGTGACAATCATAAATCAAATCAAATGGATTTCTTACGTATGATAACACTATCACAGCAAAGATTGGAGATCAGATAGACTCCAATAGGGACACAGAATATACAGAGGCAGGATGTTAACTTCTGGGAGAAGACCTTCTGAAGAATCATGGAATCCCTACAGTGACGAAGAGGCCATTTGGCCCATTAAGTCTATACCGACTCTCTGAGCATCTTACCCATGCCCTATCCCTGTATCCCTACATATTTACCAAGGCTAATCCCATCTAACCTACATATCCTGGGGCACTAAGGGGCAATTTAGCATGGCCAATCCACCTCACCAGCACATCTTTGGAGTGTGGGGCGAAATCGGAGCACCCGGAGGAAACCCACGCAGACACAGGGAGAATGTGCAGACTCCGCACAGACCCAAGGCCGGAATTGAACCTGGGTCCCTGGCGCTGTGAGGCATCAGTGCTAACCACCGTGCTGCCGTGTCGCCCTTTAAAATCGTTACAATCAAAAGCAACACGCAGTTAAACAGTCAATGGAGTACTTTCCCCACGGGATGATTATAACAGTAACAGCAATTCAAATTCTAACTGTGATAGAACACATTCATATCGGCATGATTGGAATAGAGCCGGAAGCTTCTTGTGTGTTTTTACAAGACAACAATGCTAACTTGCTCGGGTTTAATGTGGCCAATGGCCAGGAAATTCCCCAGTTAAAAATCCATGCTGCTTATGGAGTTACACAAACATGAAGAAATAAATATATGTCTGGAGTTTAATGACATGCTAGTCAAACAGAGCAAGTTTATCTTTGAGGTTGCCAGTATCCCCATTAAAGCTGATATAAGAAAATAGAATCATAGAATCCCTACAGTGCAGAAGGAGGCCATTCGGCCCATCAAGCCTGCACCGACAACAATCCCACCCAGGCCCTATCCCTGTAACCCCACATATTTACCCTGCTAATCCCCCTGACACTAAGGGGCAATTTACCATGGCCAATCACCCTAACTCACACCCAATCAGAACCTGAGTAAACCTCCCCCTCACCAGAGAAGTCTCAGGGCTCCGCTCCCCACATCCAATCATGGTCGGCACTTCCCTACCCCACCCTCACCTCCCCCCCACCCCCTCCCTCCACCCGATCACCAGCTCCTTCCCCCACTTCCCCAAGATCATCCGCCCCTCATCAAGTAGCCACATGAATCCTAAAGGCTGACCTTTTGCTTGCCCCAATTCCCCCCACTCCCCTCACACTTGCTATGAATAGCACCATTGTCCACATAAACACTTTATAAGGATACAAAATATTCCCCCATGTTCCATGTGTATATAACTGGAAATGTCTGACAATAGTTACCTCATTTGATTTGATTTGATTTATTATTGTCACGTATTAGTATATGGTGAAAAGTATTGCTACTTGCGTGCTATACGGACAAAGCATACCACTCATAGAGAAGGAAAGGAGAGAGTGTAGAATGTAGAATGAAGTTTTAGAAGCATAGAACAAGTGTAAAAGATAGAATTAGAAGGTATGCTGGGCACAGCTTGCAAGAAGTCGCAAAACTGACAAAGCACACCGTACATAGGGAAGGATGGGCAATAAATGCTGGCCAGGTAGCGACGCCCATGTCCCACAAATGAATAACAAAAAAGGAAAGGAGAGAGTGCAGAGTGTAGTGTTACAGTCATAGCTAGGGTGTAGAGAAAGGTCAACTTAATGCAAGGTAAGTCCATTCAAACGTCTGATGGCAGCAGGGAAGAGTCAGACTTTTGTATCTTTTTCCCGACGGAAGAAGTTGGAAGAGAGAATGTCCGGGGCGTGTGGGGTCCTTAATTATGCTGGCTGCTTTGCTGAGGCAGCGGGAAGTGTAGACAGAGTCAATGGATGGGAGGCTGGATTGAGTGATGGACTGGGCTTTGTTCACAACCCTTTGTAGTTTATTGTCAGTCTGTCCTGCCATGCACACACCCAACCCCTGCCTTATCTTGCTTTAGTGGCTTGGAATAGTTAATAGGCATAATTAAATCCATTTGAACGAACTGGGAAGCAATTCAAGTCATCAATATAACATGGGAACACATCCAGTGAACTCCCTTATCTCCCACACTTTCAAAAATGGCAAAATGAAACAGAAAGACGTGGTTGAACACAAAGAAAGTGACTGTTTTGGCTTCTCAACACTTGCAATCAATAAATGGCTTGGCCAATACTCATAAAGGAAGTGAAAACAAAAGATCAAAAGATTCTTTGTTCTTTGCCAGTTCTCCCTCTGCACAGAACAGCAGCCACATTTGTCTACATCGAGCTCACTTCAAACCGTTTTGGAGTCAGGGGGTTGAGCTTTCTTGGTCCATTGGTGATGGGCTGGGAGAGGAGAGGGAATTCCAATGTCTCCCTGCCGCCATTCCATATTTCCAGTGGCGGGAAGCCTGGTGGGAGGCAATTGAGTCACTTAGGTGGCCAATTTTAAGCAGCACTTCCCACCTCCGAGGGCATCATAAAGGCCCTCTGTCGTTTGGGGAGACCACCCAGTGAATCCCGGCTGCCTCCCAGCAGCTTCTGTGGGTGGTGCCCCTCTGATAGCCCACAGAGGGTTCCATCAGTGACTATGGCCTCTCTCGCGGCCATGAGCTCACTGGTGCTCCAAAGAAAACTCAACCCCCTGAATGTTAATCCAGCTCCCCAGTCTTTGAAGGCACTGTGCCATTGAGGTGTTGTATCCCCTGATGTTGCAGCATCAGCAATGTTAAGGTGAGAGGGCACTGATTGGGGTGTGAGCAATTGGGGCTCGGCCACTATCTTTAACGGTTGACTTGGCGGCGACCTCTTTCTCCGCCATTGTGTCACTCAGGGCTTCACCTCCCACCTTTGACCCTGTCTTCCGGGTAAGGAGCAAAAATTCAGCCCATGGAATCAACAGGCAGAGAAGGAAGCCCTTCAGTCTGATTCCGGGAATGGCGGGACTGATGTATGAGGAGAGATTGACTAGGTTAGGATTGTTTTCGCTGGAGTTCAGACGAATGAGGGAGGGGGATCTCATAGAGACTTATAAAATTCTAACAGGACTAGACAGGATAGATGCAGGAAGGATGTTCCCGATGGTGGGGGGAGTCCAGAACCAGGGGTCACAGTCTGAGGATTCGGGGTAGACCAAATAGGACAGAGATGAGGAGACATTTCTTCACCCAAAGAGTGGTGAGTCTGTGGAATTCATTACCACAGGAAATAGTTGGTGCCAAAACATTGAATGTATTCAACAGGCGGCTGGATATCGCACTTGGGGTCGAAGGGATCAAAGGTTATGGGGAGAAAGCAGGATTAGGCTATTGAGTTGGACAATCAGCCACGATCGTGATGAATGGTGGCGCAGGCTCGAAGGGCCGAATGGCCTCCTCCTGCTCCTATCTTCTACATTTCTATGTTTCAGCCCATCTAGTGGATATGTTCCATGTAGATATCTTGTTACAGCAAAGCTATGACCCGGTATTCAGCAGGCATATGGTTAATTCACTGTGAGGCAAGTCTTTCAATCTCACTGATGCTCAACTGAAGTATGCACCAACAGTAATTACGCACCTGTGACTCGCCCTGCTTGTCTGCCTCTCAGACATAAACAATTGGCAGAAATGTTTATAGATTGTGTTCCTATTGTTGCGGGGGAAAAACAAGTTAGTGTTGGCTGCATGTAGGCAGATTTCACATTCCCGTGTTCAATGCACCATTGTGCTTTCTGACCACCAAAGAAAACGAGTGTCTTTGTAACGAGACAAGAAGCTGAGGCTAACCTTACGGAAATCAGACCTCACTGCAATCCCGGCATCACAAAACAGTTCCTCTCAAGTTAGCAAAGCTTTTCAAGGTGAGTCAACCTTGCCTTAATTATATAATGGCACTGGAGGGGGTGCAGAGGAACTAAGTTGATTCTGGAGTTGAGAGGGTTGGCTTATGAGAAGAGACTGAGTAGACTGGAACTATACTCATTGGAATTCAGAAGAATGAGGGGGGAATCTTATAGAAACATATAAGATTATGAAGGGAATAGGTAAGAAAGAAGCAGGGAGGTTGTTTCCACTGGCGGGTGAAATTAGAACTAGGAGCATGGCCTCAAAATACGGGGGAGCAGATTTGAAGGGACTGAGTTGAGGAGGAACTTCTTCACCCAAAGGGTTGTGAATCTGTGGAATTCCTTGCCCATTGAAGCAGTTGACGCTACTGCTTTTAAGCAAGGATAGATACATTTTTGAGCAGTAAAGGAATTAAGGAATTAAGGGCGGGTAAGTGGAGCTGAGTCCACGAAAAGATCAGCCATGATCTTATTGAATGGCAGAGCAGGCTCGAAGGGCCAGATGGCCGACTCCTGCTCCTAGTTCTTATATTCTCATGTTGTTTAATCAAAGATCATGCAGAGTTAATGATTTCATTAACTTCTCAATCAATGTTTAAGTTCTCTGTGGGTGGAGAGGTATCACACCCAATTGTGGCATTCATAAATCACCTTGTGACTCAGGACCTGGAGCTTTCCCATGGCTGTTCACAGGGGATATTACCTGCAGCAGTTGGCAACATCTGAGGATGAAATAATGTCTTTAACGGAACCAACCCACGCCCTCAGACTTTGTGACAGACTTGATTGTTCTCCAATGATCCTTTAATTTTTTTTAGGCTTTCCAATGCAGTTTTTCATCAAAGCGAGTTAACAATCTCGAATGGGGTTATCAAGAGGTCAATATGACGCCCTCGACAGAAAGGTTTGAAACTTCAGCTGCCCCGATAAAACCTGAATATGTTAAAAAATCTTCCATCCACATACTCCCTTCCCTTCAAAATTTTTTGATTTTGATTTGATTGTCACATGTATTGGTGTACAGTGAAAAGTGTAGTTTCTTGTACGCTATACAAACAAAGCATACCGTTCATAGAGTACATAGGGGAGAAAGAAAGGAGAGGGTGCAGAATGTAGTGTTACAGTCATAGCTAGGGTGTAGAGAAAGATCAACTTAATGCAAGGTAGGTCCATTCAGAAGTCTGACAGCAGCAGGGAAGGAGCTGTTCTTGAGTTTGAGGTCACGTACCAACCGACTGAAGAACAGCTTCTTCCCTGCTGCTGTCAGACCTTTGAATGGACCTGCCTTGCATTAAGTTGATCTTTCTCTACACCCTAGCTATGACCGTAACGCTACATTCTGCACTCTCTCCTTTCCTTCTCTATGTACAGTATGCTTCGTCTGTACAGCGTGCAAGAAACAATACTTTTCACTGTATGCTAATACATGCAACAATAATAAATCAAATCAAGTATAAAAGTTGAAAAGAGAAACCACTGTAGTGAGGTAAGAAATGTAGCAGCCACTCTGCAGAACGGGCAACCAAGGGGGTCATCCGACCCGACTATCTGCCCCTCTACCATGGCTACATTCGCGACCGGGTGTCCCTGGAGAAGGAGCATGCAGTGTCCGAGGGCACTGTTGAGGCCTTTCGTACCCGTTGGGCACCGCAGGGGCTGGGGTGCATTATCCACCCCTTTAGTCACGTGTTAGCTTGATGTTTTAAGTTTCCTTTCTACTTTGCCTTTTCTTTTGGGCGGTTCCCATCTCTTTGGGGGCTGCCTCTTTTAATTTGCCCCTCAGTCAATTTAATCTAGTTTAATCGGTTCGTCGAAAAGTTTGACACTGGGGATAACTCCCCTTGCTTTTCTTCAATCAATATAGCCCCGCCGGTTCTTTTACAACTAGGCAGATGGGGGCTCAATTTAATATTTCAACAGGAAGACAGATACAAAAAGGGAAGAGTGGTTCACAAACTGTCTGCTAAATATGGAATGCAATGATAAAAGTATGTCAAAAATATCACTTTGCGCCTGAAATAGCTTGTTTCTCGCTCAAGATAAAGCTGGGCAAACAATTCTGTTCATGAAGACAATTAATATTTCTTTAAAATATAACAGATGTTGTTTTAATATCTCAAGTTGCAGTGTGTGGTTTTCTGAGCCTGATATATTCATTTCCACTCAACCTTTCTCAACATTCCCTTTTCAAAACTCGCAAAGGCTTTGCATTTCTTCAAACATTTGGACCCAGAAACTCTGACAGCCCCCTCTGCTGAGCAATGTTCAAAGCAGCAATTGCGTCCAGCAGGGAGAGGGGTTTGGCGGGGGGGACACCGGCTTCTCCAGCTCTGAGGATAAGCAGCTAGGTCGTGGGAGTGGGGTCGTCAATTGCAAACATCCACAGAGGAGCGAGGCGGGGGGGGGGGGGGGGGGGGGGAGGCCAACATCAAAGGGCATTCCGAAGGGGGACACTTCACTGTGTGAAGCAGTTACGGGCACAGCTGCTGCAAAGCACTTTAGCTGGTTGGTTGCCTCTTGAGCAATTCTGAGAATTGACAGGTTTCCTTGGAAACTCGTGATAAGACGTAGCAGCAGAACTGAATCGCGGGATTCAAGTCTGAAACCTGCCCAGCACAGAGTCTGAAGGAGAGACGGCTGACACTTTTAGGGAAAGTCTCGACTATAGAGAGAAAAACAAGAGAGAGAAACCTACCGGACAAGTAAGTTATTTTGTTTCAGAGTTAATTTTGCTTTAAAAGGCATCAGGAGGGTTAAGCTACTCAGAATTTTAAAAAGTTTCAAGGTTAGTGTTTGAATAACTATTTAAAAGTTTTGAGATTAATGTGTAAATAACTATTAAATTCTAAGTAGTTATTTACACACTAATCTCAAAACTTTTAAATGCTAAAGAATTATTCACACACTAATCTCAAAACTTTTAAATGCTAAAGAATTATTCACACGCTAATCTCAAAACTTTTAAATGCTAAAGAATTTACACACTAATCTCAACTTTTAAATGCTAGAGTTATTTACACTAATCTCAAAACTTTTTAGAATTTAAAAGTTTTGAGATTAGTGTAAATAACTCTTTCGCATTTAAAAGTTTTGAGATTAGTGTGTGAATAATTCTTTAGCATTTAAAAGTTTTGAGATTAGTGTGTAAATAATTCTTTAGCATTTAAAAGTTTTGAGATTAGTGTGTGAATAATTCTTTAGCATTTAAAAGTTTTGAGATTAGTGTGTGAATAATTCTTTAGCATTTAAAAGTTTTGAGATTAGTGTGTAAATAATTCTTTAGCATTTAAAAGGTTGGAGGTTAGTGTGTGAATTGGGGTTATTCTCCTGAATTGAAAGTTCACTATCACGGCAATTCTGTTCTCCTTGTCTGTTTCATGCATCAACCTTGAAGTATAAAAGAAGGCAACAAGGAAATAAATCTCTCCTGCAATATTGTAAATAATGCAATTTATGTCCAAACAAAAGGAACTCCTTGCTGGCTTAAAATAACATTTGACTTAACTTTCTGAGTTAGCACTCTGTAATCAGTGAGGTCTGGTTTTTGGATTTCAGCTATTTAACAATCCGAATCGATGACTGAGATGAGGGGGCTGAGTGTGTAGCAAATCAAGCTTTCTGATGACACAAAGCTAGGTGGGAAAGTAAGCTGTGAGGAAGTCAAAGAGGATTCAAAGCTTCACTGACAGGTTAAGTGAGTGGGCAGATGGATGGGGGAAGTATGAAGTTATCCACTTGGGAGGAGGCTCGGATGTCCGTGTATATGAATCACAGAGGTTAACATGCTGGTACAGCAAGCAATTAGGAAATAAAATGGTATGATCTTTATTACGAGAGGATAGAGTGGAGATACCTTATTGCAATTGTACAGGGCCTGGGTGTGACCCTCATTGATGTATCATATATTATTTTGTGTCCTTACTGAAGAAATGGTACTTGCTTTAGATAGAGTTCAACAAGCATTCATTAGCACTGCTGCCTCACAGTGCCAGAGACCTGGGTTCAATTCCTTGGCTTGGGTCACTGTCTGTGTGGAGTCTGCATGTTCTCCCGTGTCTGCGTGGGTTTCCTCTGGGGGCTCCGGTTTCCTCCTTCAATCCGAAAGACGTGCTGGTTAGGTGCATTGGCTATGCTAAATTCTCCTTCAGTGTACCCAAACAGGCGCCAGAGCGTGGCAACTAGGGGATTTTCACAGTAACTTCATTGCAGTGTTAATGTAAGCCGACTTGTGATACTAATAAATAAACGTTAGACTTTAAACTTTAAAACTTTCGACTGATTACTGTGATGTGGGGACAGTTCCATGAGGAGAGGTTGAGTAGAATCATAGAATCCCTATAGTGCAGAATGAGGCCATTCGGCCCATCAAGTCCACACCAACTGCCTGACAGTGCAACCCATCCCACCCCTATTCCCGTAACCCCAAGCATCCGCCCCGCCACTCCCCCAACATCCCAGGACACTAAGGGGCAATTCACCGTGGCCAATCCACCCAAACTACACATCTTTGGAGTGTGGGAGGAGACCGGAGCACCTGGAGGAAACCCACACCGACATGGGGAGAACATGCAAACTCCACCTGGAGGTCACCCCAGGCCAGAATCGAACCGGGGTCTCTGGCACTGTGAGGCAGCAGTGCTGAATTCCCTGGTGTTGAGAAGAATGAGAGGCAGCAGAATATAAAATTCTTAAAGGATTTGGCAGAGTGGATAAGAGATGGTTTCCCTGGCTGGGGAATATGTCTAAGGGGTCAACCATACAGTACAGAGGGGCGGAGAAATGTTTTCACTCAAGAGGATTGTGGATCTTTCAAATTCTGTTTCCCAATGTGATGTGATACTAGAGTCAATTTATCATGGCCAATCAACCTAACCTGCACATCTTTGAACTGTGGGAGGAAACTGGAGCACCCGGAGGAAACCCACACAGACACGGGGAGAATGTGCAAACTCCACACAGACAGTGACCGGAATTGAACCCAGGTCCCTGGCGCTGTGAGTCAGCAGTGCTACCCACTGTGCCACCGTACCGCCTGTCTTGGTATACTAAAGGAATTAAGGGATATGGGGCTAGTGCAAGAGGGTGGAGTTGAGGTAGTCTATTGTTTCGAATGGCGGAGCAAGTTCGAAGGGCCGAATGGCCTACCCCTGCTCCTATTTCTTAGGTTGTACCTCACAACCTCAGGCTAAAGGGACGACCCTTTAAAACAGAGATGAGGAGGAATTTCTTCAGCCAGAGGCTGGTGAATCTGTGGGATTAATTGCCGCAGAAGGCTGTGGAGGCCAGGTCATTGAGTGTCTTTAAGACAGAGGTAGATAGGTTCTTGATTAATAAGGGGATCAGGGGTTATGGGTAAATGGCTGGAAAATGGGGATGAGAAAAATATCAGCCATGATTGAGTGGCGGAGCAGACTCGATGGGCCGAGTGGCCTAATTCTGCTCCTATGTTGTATGGTCTTATGGTAAATACCCACATGAATCTGAATGAGGTGTGTCGCATGAGCAATTGTAAATTCAGCTCTGTAGTAAATATTTCCTTATGTTCAGTGGTGCCAATAGTTCCATTAAGTTCCACTCACAGCACTAAACACTTAGATAATACTTATTAAATTGTTAGTTGTCAGTAAATTCTAGGGCATGTTGATGTACAAAAAGGATATTGTGATCTTCACATGAGCCCTCAGTAGTGCTGGTCCAAAATTTCATTCAGCGGATTGCTTAGGTTTAATGAATGGGGTCAGGATGAAATATTAAGCTTTTTATTTCACAGAGAGCCAGTGAAAATAGATCAACGTCAATCTCATGAAATACAATCAGTCTTTTGTGTAATCATATAAAATAACGAACATGCAAGGTTTCTTCATAACAGTGTGCTGTCTTGTTCCATTTAAACAAAGGCGCTTATATTTACCCTCTTGTATCTTTTACCTTCTGAATCTGTGACAAAATCTGCCCTGGGCACCTTTGATTTGATTTATTATTGTCACACGTATTAGTATACAGTGAAAAGTATTGTTTCTTGTGCGCTATATAGACAAAGCATACCATTCATAGGGAAGGAGAGGGTGCAGAATGTAGTGTTACAGTCATAGCTAGGGTGTAGAGAAAGATCAACTTAATATAAGGTAGGTCCATTCAAAAGTCTGATGGCAGCAGGAAAGAAGCTGTTCTTGAGTCGGTCGGTACGTGACCTCAGACTTTTGTATCTTTTTCCCGACGGAAGAAGATGGAAGAGAGAATGTCCGGGCTGCACGGGGTCCTTGATTATGCTGGCTGCTTTTCCAAGACAGCAGGAAGTGTAGACGGAGTTTAAAAATGTGTCTTTTAGTATGTTCCACTTTAAAATCTTACCACACTCACAAACAGAGTCCCCAAGCTGACAGAAATACTCGGGGTCAGAGACTAGCCAACACAATGGACATGTGGCACTTGTTGATGACTGAGAGCAGTCAACAAAATTGTTCACTGTTTTCTGTCTTCCGGGAAACCACAGCTCATTGGGTTTCTTTTTCATAGATTGTATGCTTCCAAATTCATCGCTCAGCGTTTAAGTAAATCCCTTCTGCAAATTTGTTTTTATCTGTGGAATTATGTCCAAACAAATCGCAAAGACTGACAAGTAACATCCTGGCTGAATGACGTGTGTGAAATACATTTAATCAGGGTAGCACAGCGGTTAGCACTGCTGTCTCATGGCGCCAGGGACCTGGGTTCGATTCCCAGCTTGGGTCACTGTCTGTGTGGAGTCTGCACGTTCTCCCCATGTCTGTGTGGGTTTCCTCCGGTTACTCTGAAAGACGTGCTGGTTAGGGTGCATTGGCCATGCTAAATTCTCCCTCAGTGTACCCAAACAGGCGCCGGAGTGTGGCGACTAGGGGATTTTCCAAGTAACTTAATTGCAGTGTTAAGTGGCAATAATAAATTAACTTTATCAGATAAGTATCCAAATTCAATATGGCAAAATATTTTTGTCGCATTTTACCTCACGATGCCAAATAACTGAAAATGTTTAAAGATCCAATATAGTTTTTATAAACAATGTGACACCTTTTCCAGCACAGAGAATGTGATGTTTTATTACCAGATGATAGATTCTCGCTGGTGTGAATTGAAAAGCTGTGGAATGAAAAGAACTACATTCCTTCAGGAGGTGGATAACAGCAAACAAGCTGTATTGTGCAATACCAACTCTTCACTAACAACACCCAGTTATGTGGCACAGTGGTTAGTACTGCTGCCACCCAGCGCCAGGGACCCGGGTTCAATTCCCAGCTTGGGTCACTGCCTGTGCAGAGTTTGCACATTCTCCCCGTGTCTGTGTGGGTTTCCTCCGGGTTCCTCCCACAGTCCAAAGACGTGTTGGTTAGGTGCACTGGCTATGCTAAATTGCTCCTCAGTGTTAGGGGGACTAGCTAAGGTAAATGCATAGGGTTATGGGGATAGGGCCTAGGTGGACTTGTGGTTGTTGTAGACTCGATGGGCCAAATGGCCTCCTGCACTGTAGGGATTGTATGATTCTATGTAGCACCTTTAACACTGCAACACCAATATCCTACCCATGTTCAGGTCATCCCAAGGTGCTTTACTGAGGCATTAAGGGGGACAAGTGGAAAATGGTGGGAAAGGAGATATTCAGTCAACGGGGGTAATCATAAGGAGGATGATAAAGTTGGACAAGTGGAAGGAGCAGAAGGGTTCAGAGTATTCAATAGTGTGAGACGAGGGCATGGTGATCTATAGGAACCTAGGATCAGGAGTAGACCATTCAGCCCCTCGAGCCTGTGCCCCATTCAGTGCGATCATGGCTGATCTGTGGCCTAATTCCAGACACCCATCTTTGACCCAATTCCCTTAATAACAAAAATTTATCTACCTCAATTTTAAAGATAGCAACATATCTAGCATCAACTGCAATTTGTGGAAGAGAGTTCCAAACGTCTGCCACCCCTTGTGTGTGGAAGTGCTTGATAACATCTCTCCTGAATGGTCTGCCTCCTAGTTCCAAAATCTCCAACCGATGGAAATAGTTGATCTTTATCTACCCTGTCTTTTCCTGTTCTGGTGATGGGTGTCGGGAGGTGAGGATGCACAGGGACCAGAATTGGAGGAACAACAGTTTTTGGTGGTACTGGGAGATTCGTAGGGCTGGAGGAGATTACAGAGGGAGGGGAAAATGTTACAGAGAAAGCTAAGCACAAGGATGTAATGTGAGCCATTGTGGAGTAGGGGCCTAGGTAAATCAGCAATGATCTAGGGATTGGGTGAGGGGACATGTTGTGGTATATTTGATTTGATTTATTATTGTCACATGTATTGGGATACAGTGACAAGTATCATTTCTTGCGTGCTATACAAAGCATACCATTCATAGAGTACATAGGGAGATGGAAAGGAGATGGTGCAGAAGGTAGTATTACAGTCATAGCTGAGGTGTGGAGAAAGATCAACTTAATATAAGGTAGGTCCACTCAGACTTTTGATGGCAGCAGAGAAGAAGCTGTGTAGAAGTTCTGCTGTTCAGTGCAGAAGTACAATGCAGAAGAGGCCATTTGGCCCATCGAGTGTACACTGACTCTCTGACAGAATATCTTACCCAGCCCCTCTCCCCCGCCCTACCCCCGTAACCCCACACAGTTACCATGGCTAATTCATTCAACCTACAAACCTTGAGACAGTAAGTGGCAATTTAGCATGGCCAGTTTACCTAACCTATACATCTTTGACAAAGGGTCATCTGGACTCGAAACGTCAGCTCTTTTCTCTCCTTACAGATGCTGCCAGACCTGCCGAGATTTTCCAGCATTTTCTCTTTTGGGAAGAAGCTATTCTTGATAGTGCAAGAGCAGCCTAGTTTTGGATAGGTTGACATTCACAGCATGAAGGCTGGCGTTCATAGAATCATGGAATCCCTACAGTGCAGAAGAGGCCATTCGGCCCATCAAGTCTGCACTGACTCTCTAACAGAGTATCTTACCCAGCCCCTCTCCCCCACCCTATCCCCGTAAACCCACACAGTCACCATGGCTAATTCATCTAACCTACACATCTTGAGACACTAAGGGGCAATTTAGCATGGCCAATCTACCTAACCAGCACATCTTTGGACTGTGGGAGGAAACCAGAGCACCCGGAGGAAACCTATGCAAACACAGAGAGAATGTGCAAACCCCACAGGTTAGGTAAGCCTCAACACCATTGGGTCTGGTGGGTGACAAGGGGATGAATGAAGATTGCAACAGCAGAGGAGGGGATGGTTGATGTGGAGGTGCTTCCTAATATCTCTCCTGAATGGTCTGCCCCAAATTTTTAAACTCTGCCCCCTAGTTCCTAATTTTCTCCTATCAATGAAAATAGATGTAGAAAAGAGGTGCTTTTATGAGGTACAGTCCACAACAGCGGAACTTCTACACATTGTGTCATGGAACAATGGGGCCTTATGCTATTGGAAAATTTCTGTTATTCCTGTATCGTTACCAAGAGCATCAGAGCAGTACGTCAGACATGTTAAGAACAATCTGAGCTTGATAAAGGATCTGCTTGCCAGAGTTCTGTTTAAACTAGACTGTCCAGCTGGGATTGTAAAACGTGATCCCATCTTTCCTCGTTTTTTTATTGAGATATTAAATGACCAGTCACAAAATGTCCTTTAGAAATTAATCAAAGTCGGAACTGCACTAAAGACCCTGTGATCTGTACTCACAGACCAAAGAAAAGCTTTAAACAGCTAAACTTCCTGACCTGAAGAATATTCTGTGAATGGGAAGCTTTAGGTCAGATCAAAGGCAAGTGGTTTAAGTTTATTTATTAGTGTCACAAGTAGGCTTGAATTAACACTGCAATGAAGTTACTGTGAAAATCCCCTAGTCGCCATACTCTGACGCCTGTTCGGGTACACTGAGGGAGAATTTAGCATGGCCAACACACCTAACCAGCACGTCTTTCAGACTGTGGGAGGAAACCCACGCAGACACGGGGAGAACGTGCAAACTCCGCACAGGCAGTGACCCAAGCCGGGAATCGAACCCGGGTCTCGGGCGTTGCGAAGCAGCAGTGCTAACCACTATGCCACCGTGCCGTCCTCATTGTCCAATTTTAATTAGCAAGCACAAAGCTGGTCTGTGAGAATCTACTTCCATATAGGCCTTTCTCTCTGAATAGATCTGGAGGTACGGTTTGGAATTCAGTAGGATTTAACATACTGTCAGTATGAGCTGACTGGAT
This sequence comes from Mustelus asterias, assembly GCF_964213995.1. Lineage (NCBI taxonomy): Eukaryota > Metazoa > Chordata > Chondrichthyes > Carcharhiniformes > Triakidae > Mustelus > Mustelus asterias. The sequence goes on along the minus strand of NC_135802.1, from coordinate 156,475,337 downwards.
CTGTAAAGTGAGGCCCGGCTGTTCCACCAGGATTTATACAGCATGAAATTCTGTGCTTTGATATCGCCAGACAGCTCAGCACTTTCTCTCCAATTCATTCAGCCTCACCAACTGAAAGACTTATCCTTCCAGGAATCTGGAATCAATTGAGAATTTTTCGACACGGGCGTGCCTGGTCCACACTGTTTATATGTCAGTTTATCATTCCAGAACTGCATGTCCCTATTTAGCCAGCAAGCTCCCAGTTCTGTGCTTTTAGTCCCACTCCCTGGGCTGATTAATGCAAGGCAGCGGAACATTTCTGGACCCAAGCACTAAAAATAACCAGGCGGCCAACTGGAGCAGAGGTTAATTTTCTTAGTTCTAGCCCATATCATCTCTCATTTAAAAAGATGTTTTAAGTGTTAAGTACGTTATCCTGGGAGCTAGAGGAATTGTAAAAAATCCTTCATCTGCAGTTCTGAGAGTGGGTCAGACTTATCTTGTTCTGGTTCTTGATGATAAAGCACTCTGAAAGTGCCGAGCACTGCAATCCTTCAGGTCTCATCTGAGTGTCTATGAATCACCACACCCAGTTTCCCTGAACAAGCTCTTTTCTTGGGAGTCCACACACAAGAAAGGAAATATGTGTGCGTGTGAGGAAGTGTGTGTGTGTGTGTGTGCGTGTGTGAGTGGTATATACAAGTGCACCAGCAAGTGAGGCTGGGTTGAAACACTGAGGGCAATATCCACTAACGTACTTGTGCTATACAGAGCAATATTGAATATGTGGGGGGTGGGGGGGGGTGTGGGGTGGGGGTGGGGGGGGTGGTGGTGGGGGTGGGGGGTGGGGGGGGTGGGGGTGGGGGGGGGTGGGGGTGGGGGGTGGGGGTGGGGGGGTGGGGGTGGGGGGTGGGGGGTGGGGGGGGGTGGGGCAAAATTAAATCCTGTTGTGTCTTTTTTGAGCACAAAAGGTGGGCAGAAAGTACCAATCTTGTGGGACTACGTCTCACACAAGATGAAGTGCGTCTAACGTCAGTTTTGGTTTGTTTGATGCATAGGCGTCCCTGGGGCTGCCTGAAAGAGGCGGAAGACCCCTTGCACTAAGGAACCTAGCACCTGTTTAATGGCATTCCCCCACCCCCCCACAAAACCAATCTAGAATGAGCTCAGTTTGTTCCAAGTTAAAAAGTTAATGTTTATTTATTAACATCACAAGTAGGCTTACATTAACACTTCAATGAAGTTACTGTGAAAATCCCCCAGTCGCCACAATAAGGGAGACTCCTGAAGGCCAGATAGAAAGGACGTAGAGGATAAAAGGGTTAAGATTCATTCACTGAGGCTGAGCTAATTAAAGATTAAGGAAAAAACTGTATCAACAGAAGACAACGCAACATGTTCTTATCTGTTCAACCTCCATGTACAAACTAATCGTGCTGCACAAAAGTGAGGTTGTGAAGATTTGTAGATGAATGCTGAAGCGAGCTTAATGACAAACCTTTGAAGGGACCAATTCCCAGTGGATTGTTCCCCTCTGTTGAATCCTGAGTCCAGCTTTAAATATCGTAAAAGAATAATTCATTTCTTATTTCCAAGCTTTTACTATAGCTCTGGAGATTCTACAATGATGAGATTCAATTCTCTTCTCATTAAAGTAAAACCTAACCAAGGAAACGCTTGCTCAGTCCAGATTGGAGGATGAAGGCTGACAATGTGTCTCTGGTGGTCAGGTGGTATTATGTGAGAGATATTTAACACCATTCATTGCATCCGCAGTTTCTCCTACTGATCCCAAAGATAATGCAAGGAGCTTCTACAGTAATTCTCCCCTACAGCCCAATAGCCTTTTAACTGTACTCAACAGTGTTTAGGAGGATGAGGGGGGGATCTCATTGAAGCTTGCACTCTATCCAGGCCTTTCAGTATTCTGTAAAATTCCATTAGTAGGCGAGACTAGGATCCACGTCCTCAGAATAAAGGGACGACCCTTTAGAACCAAGATGAGGAGGGATTTCTCCAGCCAGAGGGTGGAGAATCTGTGGAATTCACTGCCACAGAAGGCTGTAGAGACCAGGTCATTGAGTATATTTAAGATGTGGAGATGCCGGCGTTGGACTGGGATAAACTTCTTACTGAGTATATTTAAGACAGAGATGGATAGGTTCTTGATTGATAAGGGGAGCAAAGGTTATGGGGAAAAGGCGGGAGAATGGGGTTGAGAAACTTATCAACCATGATCGAATGGCGGAGCAGAATTGAGGGGCTGAATGGCCTAATTTGGCTCCTATATCTTATGGTCTAACATCCCCTCTGTAGGGTCACACCAAGAAATACTGCCTAGAGGGATGTGTTGGAAGGCTGCAAATGCTCTGGGACCAGATCACAGCAACAATAAGTCAGTACCTTCACAGGAGACAGTCAAGAGGAGAGAGACTTGACTCAACTGGACAGGTGCAGATTCACCCAGGCCTGGGATTGGCAACCCAAGAGAGACTTTACAACCCAACAAGTAAAGACTTGCATTTATATAGCACCATTCATGACCTCAGGGAATTTTTACAGCCATCTGGAGTATTTTTGAAGTGCACTCGCTCTAATGATGTTGGAAATGCAGCAGCCAATTTGTGCACAGCAAGCTCCCACAATCAGCAATGTGATCATCTGGTTTAGCAGTGTTGACTAAAGGATAAGTATTGGCCGTGACCCCGGGGAGAACTGCCTGTTTATCATGGTTCAAACATAGATCAAAGCAAACCGGAAGCTTGAAATTTCCAATTAGCAGCCATAAGTACTCCCTTCCTGCAGATTCTGGCTCCGTGTCTAATCCAATGACTCAGCCTTGCTGCAGCTTGGTAAAGACTAGCTCAGATCCAAAGCGAGTTGGAATCCAGATTGTGAATTAAAGCTCCAGACTTGACTCATCATTTTCTCCACCAACCAACACCGTTAAACAGCAACGCCTGGGAGGGAGGAAATGACTGAACTCCCACCTAATCCCATTTGCCAGCACTTGACTGAAGGGACTGGTTCACTCCAGTGGGGATCTTTCGGGGAGCTGGCGGCCCCCGCGGACTGGAGTGAAGGGGGGGGCAATCGGGGTCCCCCAGAGGGTCGGGGATGGAGGGGGGTAAGTGGTGCCCCCTGGACATTGGCAGCTTGACAGTGCCAGAATATGCCCCCAGCACTGCCCAAGGGGCAAAGTGCCCATGCCCAGGGGGCACCTTGTCACTGCCCAATGGGCAGAGCCGAGGGGGTGCGGCAATCAGTGGGGATGGGGGTCCAGCTGCCACTCTGCATAGGGATTGGGGGGGGGGGGAAGGAGGGAGGCCAGTGATCGGGGACTGCCTGTGCGCGGTGGTGGGGGGGTTGCCACAGGAGATCAAGGCTGTGAGGAGGGTGGAGGCTGGGCTGGACACGGTAGAGGGGTCAGCAATCAGGCCGTGGGAGGGGTGGAGGGCTGGCTTTGCGGGGTCGCTGGCCACTGATTGAGCTGGCCAGATCTCAGCGCTGACAGATCAGCGCACGCGCAGTGGCCCACTCAGCCCTATGCTGCCGGCCTCTTGGGTGGGGATTGGCCCCGCTCCCCGAATTCTGGAGTGATTCATGCGAGGGCACTCTGCGGTGCACAGAGTGCGGGAGGTTCATTTTTAAACTCCTGCTGAAAAAAACAGCGTGATTTACTCCAGTTTTTACACAAATTCAACACTTAAAATGTTTTTGGGGAGAATTTGGCCCTCATTTAGAACCATAGAACCCCTACAGTGCAGGAAGAGGCCATTCAGCCCATCGAGTCTGCACCGACCACAATCCCACCCAGGCCCTACCCCCATATTTTACCCGCTAATCCCTCTAACCTACGCATCTCAGGACACTAAGGGGCAATTTTTAGCATGGCCAATCAACCTAAGCCGTACATCTTTGGACTGTGGGAGGAAACCGGAACACCCGGAGGAAACCCACGCAGACACGAGGAGAACGTGCAAACTCCACACAGACAGTGATCCGAGCCGGGAATCGAACCCAGGTCCCATGGAGCTGTGAAGCGGCAGTGCTAACCACTGTGCTACCGTGCCGCCCTCTTAAGGTGCCGTCATCTTAAGATTTATCCCAGGAATTAGCCGAGTGAACATTCTCTGAACTGGTTACAATGCAAGATGCAACCTGGTTATGAGAGACTTCGTGGAACCGCTACAGTCCATTCAGCCTATCGAGTCTGCACCAACTCTCTGACAGAGTACCTTACCCAGGTCACTGCTGTCCCTATCCCTGTAACCCCACTAACCTACACATCTTTGAACACTAAGGGGCAGAATTGGCCAATAAACCTAACCTGCACATCTTTGGAGTGTGGAGTTGTATGGAACATTGGTGAGGCCACAGCTGGTGGACTGGGTGCAGTTCTGGTCGCCACATTATTGGAAGGTTGTGATTGCACTGGAAGGGGTGCAGAGAAGATTCACCAGGATGCTGCCTGGGATGGAGCATTCAAGTTATGAGGAGAAGTTGGATAGACTTGTTTTCGTTGGAGCAGAGAAGGCTGAAGGGTGATCTGATCGAGGTGGACAAGATTATGAGGGACATGGACAGAGTGGATAAGGAGCAGCTTCGTTGAAGGGTCAGTCACGGGTGGTGCATGGGTTCAAGGTGAGGGGCAGGATTTTAAGGGGGATGTGAGGAAAAATCTTTTACCAAGAGAGTGGTGATGGTCTGGGATGTGCTGCCTGGAAGGTTGGTGGAGGAGGGAAGCCTCACATCCCTTATAAAATATCTGGATAAGCACTTGGCATGCCATAACATTCAGAGCTATGGGCCAAGTGCTGGTAGATGGGATTGAATGGGAGTTCAGGTGGTTCTAATGTGTCGGTGCGGACCTGAAGTGCAGAAGAGCCCCTTCGGCCCAATGTGATTCTATGAAACCGGAGCACCCGGAGGAAACCCACGCAGACACGGGGAGAATGTGCAAACTCCACACAGTCACCCAAGGCTGGAATTGAGCCCGGGTCCCTGGTGCTGTGAGGCAGCAGTGCTAACCACTGTGCCACCGTGCCACCCTCTTGAAGTAATTGAAGTGGGGGGTGAAGGGGTCAGGAAAGGGAAGGATGGAGGGAGACTCTACCTGCCTGTCCAGGAAAACCATAAGGAATTTTAAAAGGATACATCGAAGAGGACTATATTCCATTTACTCCAACCCACACAAATAAATAAAAGTCGGTGTGACAAAAGACAGATACAAATTCCTGTGTCATGATGTTTTGGGAGTTAAGTAGCCTTTCACAACAGTTCCCAAAAACAGGAGATAATGATACAAGCTGCACTGGCACACAAATGATGCTATTCTGCCAAAGGTTTCAAATCCAACCAGAAGCAGAGGCCCAGTTTGAGCTCAAAAGGTGCTCTGGCTTCCCTCAACTGATGTAAAAATTCTCCGCATGGATCAGTGGGCGGCAACTCTCCGCCCTGAGTCTGAGGGTTGTGGGTTCAAGTCCCGCTGCAGGGCCTGAGTATAAAGTTCAAGATTGACCCTCTAATGCAGTACTGAGGGAGTGCTGCACTGTCAGAGGTGCCGTCTTTCAGATGATTTGATTTATTATTCTCACATGTATTGGGATACAGTGAAAAGTATTGTTTCTGGCACGCTATACAAAGCATACCATTCATAGAGTACATGGGAGCGAAGGAAAGGAGAGTTTTTTTTTAGTTTATTTATCAGTGTCACAGGTGGGCTTACATTAACACTGCAATGAAGTTACTGTGAAAATCCCCTACTTGCCACATCCCAGTGCCTGAGGGAGAATTTAGCATAGCCAATGTACCTAACCAGAACGTCTTTTGGACTGTGGGAGGAAACCGGAGCACCCAGAGGAAACCCACGCAGACACGGGGAGAACGTGCAGACTCCGCACAGACAGTGACCCAAGCCAGGAATCAAACCCTGGTCCCTGGCGCTGTGAGGCAGCAGTGCTAACCACTGTGCCACCGTGCTGTCCGTGCAGAATGTAGTGTTACAGTCATAGCTAGGGTGTAGGGAAAGATCAACTTAATGCGAGGTAGGTCCATTCAAAAGTCTGACAGCAGCAGGGAAGAAGCTGTTCTTGAGTCGATCGGTACGTGACCTCAGACTTTTGTATCTTTTTTCCGGCGGAAGAAGGTGGAAGAGAGAATGTCCGGGGTGCGTCGGGTCCTTAATTATGCTGGCCACTTCTCCGAGGCAGCGGAAAGTGTAGACGGAGATGGATGAGACATGAACCCTATCAAACTTTTCGGGTGGATGCAAACATCCCATGGCCGCTATTTCGAAGAAGAGTAGGGGGTATTCTTATCAGTAATTATCCCTCAATCAACATGACATATTACCTGGTCGTTATCACACTGCTGTTTGTGGAAGCTTGCTGTGCACAAAGTGGCTGGGGGTGTTTCCCACATTTTAAGTGTCATTGGCACTTTGGGATTTTCCCAATCTGTGCTGTCCAGGCCCCTTTGAAAAGCCCTGGGCTATAGAGACCACAAGGTCCGTCTATCTTAAATGGTAGGTTAAAGTCCACTAGGTTTATTTGGTAGCATGAGCTTTGTGAGCGCTGCCCCTTCATCAGGACTCACCTGTTGAAGGGGCAGCGCTCCGAAAGCTCGTGATTCCAAATAAACCTGTTGGACTTTAACCTGGTGTTGTGAGATTTCTTACCGTGCCCACCCCAGTCCAACGCCGGCATCTCCACATCATATCTTAAATGGTTCTGCAGAGAACTAATTGAATACATGGCATCTTGCTGTATGGTGTTGCCTTGATCTGAATAGCTGATATGTTGGTAAGGACTTATTCAAATCTGTACCTCAAGGTCCTTCATTTCTCGAAAGTGCAGGTCACCAGTTCCTGCTCCATATTCTCTAAGATCAGACTACAAGGTCAAAGGGATCTTCAAAATGTTTTACCGTGTTCTGGTTTTAGGTGGAGGGAGGACAGGAGGAGGGCACCATATAGACCAACGGGAATGAAAGCCCCATGGGTTGAGCCAAATGGTTAGACATGGTCCAAAGTTGTGATTGGGCTCAGGGGAAGCCCTGGGCTTTCCTTATGGGGCGTGGAGGAACACACCTTTTTCTATAAGGAAAGACAGTTCACAGGGTTACAGCCCAGAAGGAGGCCATTTGGCCCATCGTATTTCAAGCTGGCTCTAAGATGGAGCAATTTACCCAGTGCCATTCCCCTGCCTTCTCCCCACAACCCTGTACATCCTTCCTCCGCATATTATAATCCAAATCCCTCCTGAAGGCTTCAATTGAATCTACCTTCATCATGCCCTCAAACAGCGGATCCTAAACCCCTCGCTGTGTGGAAAAATCTCATGTCTCCATTGATTCTTCTGCCAATTATCTTGAACCTGTGCCCTCTCGGTAACGATCCTTCCACCAAGGAAAAAGAGGCCAAGGGGAATCATTTTTTTCCTATCTACACTGTCGAGTCACCTCATGATTCTGAATACCTCGACCAGCTAACAATCCTGGCTTGATAAGTGGGTTTGGCACTTTTGGAATTAAAATTGGGGGCAGCACGGTGGCAAAGTGGTTAGCACTGCTGCTTCACAGTGGCAGGGGACCCAGGTTCAATTCCCGACTTGGGTCACTGTCTGTGCGGAGTCTGCACGTTCTCCCCATGTCTGCGTGGATTTCCTCTGGGTGCTCCAGTTTCCTTCCACAGTCTGAAAGAATTTTAACCTTAAAATTGCCTCCTAAGACACTAACATTTAAATATTAATGAGATCTCCCTGGCCTGCAGCGTAACACTGCCAGAAACAGCACTAGTCTAAAACGCCAGCAGGCCAGAGTGCGTGGTGAAGGCAATGGGAAGCACCCAGCCGCCATTTTAACCACCCCCCCAACTGCCCAGGCTCCTGTTTGGGATGTCCAGGGTTAAATTCAGGCCCATTGGGCTTACATAAGACAAGGCTTAAAATGCTAGAATACAAGAGCAGGGATGTACTTCTGAGGCTGAATAAGGCTCTGGTCAGACCCCATTTGGAGTATTGTGAGCAGTTTTGGGCCCCATATCTAAGGGAGGATGTGCTGGCCTTGGAAAGGGTCCAGAGGAGGTTCACAAGAATGATCCCAGGAATGAGAAGCTTGTTGTATGAGGAACGGTTGAGGACTCTGGGTCTGTACTTGTTGGAATTTAGAAGGATGAGGGGGGATCTTATTGAAACTTACAGGATACTGCGAGGCCCGGATAGAGTGGACGTGGAGAGGATGTTTCCACTAGTAGGAAAAACTAGAACCAGAGGGCACAACCTCAGGCTAAAGGGATGATCCTTTAAAAGAGAGATGAGGAGGAATTTCTTCAGCCAGAGAGTGATGAATCTGTGGAACTCTTTGCCGCAGAAGGCTGTGGAGGCCGGGTCATTGAGTGACTTTAAGACAGAGATAGATAGGTTCTAGATTCGTAAGGGGATCAGGGGTTATGGGGAAAAGGCAGGAGAATGGGGATGAGAAAAATATCAGCCATGATTGAATGGCGGAGCAGCCTCGGTGGGCCGAGTGGCCTAATTCTGCTCCGATGTCTTATGGTGACATCCCGTACCCAACTCTTCCCAGAATTGCAGTTTTGGGCAGCATTTTCGAAACAACAGATCTCACAGGATTATCTGCCTATTCAAGTAACCCCTTCCTGGTTATATTACATCATCAATCATTATCCAACTTGCCATCTCCTCGCACCATCCCAACAGCTCTGATAAGCAATTAATGTCTTCAAAGAGGATAAACTTCTCTGTGAGGTGTCGAGGGACTGATCAGAGAAGCCGAGCGAACAACATTTTCACTAAAGATTGAATTCTCATGTTGATTATTTCTCTGTCCGAGTACCAATCTTTTTATTCCCTTTGGCAATGGCTGGGATTTCCTTCACTAATCTAAGCGTGGCTGGGCCTACTGTACTTCGACAAGACTAGGGTCAAATTTAACATCACCTATGAACCATAAATACAATCTCCCCCCACCATCTCTCCAGCAATCTGAGGTAAAGTTGGTATTGTCACTAGTCACATCGCTTCAAAACTGACACACCCCAAAAATGAAAAATGCCAACCCGCAAAAAGTACAATTGAGAGAGCGCAGAAACGATTCACAGGAATGATTCCAGGGATCATAGTATCACAGCTTGGTGTGGCTTCTGCTCTGCCCAAGACCGCAAGAAACTACAAAAGGTCATGAACGAAGCCCAGTCTATCACACTAACCAGCCTCCCATCCATTGACTCTGTCTACACTCCCCGCTGCCTCGGAAAAGCAGCCAGCATAATTAAGGACTCTGCGCACCCCGGACATTCTCTCTTCCACCTTCTTCCGTTGGGAAAAAGATACAAAAGTCTGAGGTACAAAAGTCAGATACAAAAGTACCAACCAAGTCAAGAACAGCTTCTTCCCTGCTGCCATCAGAGTTTGTTGAATGGACCGGAAGTGGCCCTCGGGGCCGATTCCATTTCGGATTTCAGATCATTTTTGTTTCCAGATACCGTGTATAAACTTACGTTATGTTGGCCTAATCTAGCGACAGTCTGAAGTAAATAACATGGTTGAAAAAGTAAGACGTATCACTGAATGATAAAAATAGAACACCTGTAATTTTCTTCTTGACACATTCATAAGGTAAGACTAACAACTAGACTTCCCGTGCTATAGGTCGATTCAGGTTGGATAAAGTATGGTTTTTGGATATCTTCGGTTTTACAGATAAATCGGGAACTCGGCCTGTACTCGCGAGGAGTCGTGGATTTTGCTAAGATCTCCTCGGTGAAGTCTTATTGACAATAAATTTAACTGAACATTCGCCTCAAAGCTTTGATACTGATCTAGAAAGGCTCCAAAGATGTGTGGGTTAGGTGGATTGGCCATGCTAAATTGCCCCTTAGGGGGACTAGCAGGGGGTTATGGGGATAGGTCATGGGTGGAATTGTGGTAGGCGCAGACTCGATGGGCCAAATGGCCTCCTTCTGCACTGTAGGGATTCTATGATTCACCTCTGTAACAGGTCACTGAACACTAAAATTAGCTGGACTTGGTCTGAAATGTTTTGAAATGTGTTTTGGAGCCAATAAATGCAAAGTATTTCCTTCTCTGCAGTGAATTTCTGTTGCAAATCATGGCGCCATCACAAATTCTTAATCTTTTCTCACACTCCCACCCTGAGAAATGCACGAATCAGCCACGCTCGGGTGAACATGCAAGCAGAGGGGGAAGAAAAGAAGAAGTTACGCTGATTTTCTTTCTCAGTCACCTCTCCAGGTCTTGTGACAACCGTGAGAATTAATAGTAACAGTGCGGTTCATTTGGTCCAGACTTTACAACTGAGTGATTGACAAAACAGACATCAGTAACTAACTGACGTCTCCAGAATTAGGCTAACGACTAACTGTGAGTTTGCTGGAACTCTGGACTGTTCAGTACCAGGCACACTCATAACACCATCAACAATGGCTTAAAAACCTGGTATACAAGTCTTTTGTACCAAATCCGTGTATGCAAAACTTGCTTTAAAGTCACGTTGACAATGGCTAGTTTCTCCATTCTGGCCCAATGTATATTTCCTTGCGTAAATTGGAAAGCAAGATAAATTAGGTTGCACCATTGAACCATAGGGTGGCACAGTGGTTTGCACTGCTGCCTCACAGTGCCAAGGGACCTGGGTTCAATTTTAGCCTTGGGTCACTGTCTGTGTGGAGTTTGCACATTCTCCCCGTGTCTGCGTGGGTTTCCTCCGGGTGCTCCGGTTTCCCCCCACATTCCAAAAACGTGCGGGTTAGGTGGATTGGCCGTGCTAAATTGCCCCTTAGTGCCCCAAAATGTGCAGGTTATATGGATTAGCCATGGTGAATGTGTGGGGTTACGGGGATAGGGCAGGGGTGAGGGCCTGGGTAAGATACTCTGTCAGAGACTTGGTAGATAGATCGAACGGCCTCTTCTGTATTGTAGGGATTCTATGGTTCATTTCCAACTGAATGTAAAGGAGGCGTCTAACATCTCCAGGTTTCAATCCAAGGTCAATGCTGGGTCGGATTCTCCCCCTGGGCTTCAGGACTCCACCATCCAGCTCACAATTGGGATCAGAAGCCTGCACTGTGTCGGGAACAGTCACTCACCTGTGATTTTCCCCAACAGGCAGAGAGGGCCTCTCAGCCTGGCTGGTGCACTGGCCTCCCAGTCTCCTGCTGGGAGTGAGGCCTCCTCCAGGCAGCTGCTTTGTTCCCCAACACCTACAACATTAGGCTTTGATAGGGCGTTATGAATCGACGACCCACCACTTGTGAACAGCTTGCCCTGCCCTGCCACCCTGTGCCATGCAATAATGGCCCAGGGTCTGACCGAGCTGGGGAAGGGGCATGCCAACTGGCCACCCGAATTTTCGCACTGCCCGCCCGCCCTTCCTGCTCACCCACACCCACCAGAGTCTAAAGCTTCTGCAGCTTGAGTCAGGAAACAAGCAAAGTACGTCAAGGGTGAATTCCTTCCTGTCTGGTTTCCCTGCAATTCTCTGGAGGAAACTGGGAACACTACATTCCTTACCATAGAATCAGAGAATCCCTACAGTGCAGAAGGAGGCCATTCGGCCCATCGAGTCTGCACCGACTCTCCGACAAGAGCATCTTACCCAGGCCCTCTCTCCCACCCTAACCCCGTAGCCCCACACATTTACCACGGCCAATCCATCCAACCTACTGATCTTGGGACACGAAAGGGTATTTTGTTTTACCACAGCCAATCCACACAGCCTGCAAATCTTTTGAATAACACAGCACAGGAGGCCATTCGGCCCATCGTGCTGTCACCGTCTCTTTGAATGAGCTGTCCAATTTTTGATTTGATTTATTATTGTCACATGTATTAACATACAGTGAAAAGTATTGTTTCTTGCGCGCTGTACAGACAAAACATACCGTTCATAGTGAAGGAAAGGCGAGAGTGCAAAATGTAGTGTTACAGTCATAGCTAGGGTGGAGAGAAAGATCAACTTAATGCAGGGTGGTTCCATTCAAAAGTCTGACGGCAGCAGGGAAGAAGCTGTTCTTGAGTCGGTTGGTACGTGACCTCAGACTTTTGTATCTTTTAGTTAGTCCCCCTCCACAGCTCATTCCCTCTGATCTTTCAAGTAGGAATCCAATTCTCTTTCTAAATTCCTTGTTGAATCTGCTTCCTCCACCCTCTCAGGCTGTGCGTTCCAGATCACAACTCGCACTGCCTTAATGCTTTGTCTTCTCACAAGATTGCCATTGTCAATTCAAGAGCTCCTTGACAAGAGGTGCAAAGCTCACGTTTGCTTGAGAGGTTTCACTTGGCCCAAGAATGCGAGTTTAAAACCAATGCAAAGAAAGGTTTAACCTCGCTATTTTATCATCTAATTGAATATTCAACAATAGCATCGAGTCTTACAACCAGTCCCGCTTTTAAATGTTCAGAGACTCTCTCAACCTTTAATTAATCCATTCATCAGCTTACACAAGGTCTACATGCAAATAAACTGCCTTCTCTTTGAGGCAGACTTCATAATGAATGTCACAATCATTGCATTTGCATTAAGGGTGGCACGGTGGCTAGCACTGCTGTCTCACAGTGCCAGGGTCCCGGTTTGGATTCCCGGCTTGGGACACTGTGTGGAGTCTGCATATCCTCCCCGTGTCTGCGTGGGTTTCCTCCAGGTGCTCCGGTTTCCTCCCACAGTCCAAAGATGTGCGGGTTAGGTTGATTGGCTAGTGTCCCGGGATGTATGGGTTAGAGGGATTAGCAGGGTAAATGCGTGGGGATAGGGCCTGGAGTGGGATTGTTGTCGGTGCAGACTTGATGGGCCAAATGGTCTCCTTCTGCACTGCAGATATTCTTCGATTCTATGACTTGCGATATCGCAATGTAGGAGGCCATTCGGCCCGTTGTGTTGTCACTGGTTCTCCGAATGAACAATTTCCTTTGTGCCATTCTCCTGCCTTCTCCCCATAGCCCTGCAAATTCTTCCTTTGTAGATAACTGTCTAATTCCCTTTGGAATGTGATCAATCCTGCCTCCTCCACATATTCAAGCAGTGCATTCCAGACCTTAACCACTCACTGCGTGAAAAACCTTTTCCACTTATCAGTTTTAAATCTGTGCACTCTCATTCTTAATCCCTTCACAAGTGGGAACAGTTTTTAAGTTTATTTGTTAATGTCACAAGTAGGCTTACATTAACACTGCAGTGAAGTTACTGTGAAAATCCCCAAGTCACCACACTCCGGCGCTTGTTCGGATACACTGAGGGAAAATTTAGCAGGGCCAATGCACCTAACCAGTTTGTCCCCATCTACCCTGCCTGGGCCCCTCATCATTTTCAATATCTCTATCAAACCTCCTCTTAGCCTCTTTTTCTCCAAAGTCCCAACTTCTCCAATCTACCTTTATAACTGATGTTCCTCACCTCTGGAACCATTCTGGTGAATCATTTCTGAGCTGTCTCCAATGCACTGTGATCCATGATGTCCCGTTTTTGGGCACAGGGATCATTTCCCCATGCCCAGTAGGTGCCCATCAAAAAAAGACCCGAAAATGACATTCTAGAACAATTGGTATCACTGGTAATAAGAGTCATATCATGATTTGGCGATACTGTGCTAACCACTATGCCACCATGGATGGCACGGTGGTGCAGTGATTAGCATTGCTGCCTCACAGCACCAGGGACCCGGGTACGATTCCCGGCTTGGGTCACTGTCCTTGTGGAGTCTGCACGTTCTCCCCGTGTCTGCGTGGGTTTCCTCCGGGTACTCCGGTTTCCTCCCACAGTCCCAAAGATTTGCTGGTTAGGTGCATTGGCCATGTTAAATTCTCCCTCAGTATACCCGAACAGGCACTGGAGTGTGGCGACCAGGGGATTTTCATAGTAACTTCATTGCAATGTTAATGTTAGCCTACTTGTGATTAATAAATAAACTTTAAACTTTACTTTAAACATTTCAGTTTGACTGAGGGAGTGCTGCATTGGCAGAGGTGCTATATTTTGTAAGGGAAATATTAAACCATCTGCCTATTGAAATCATGGAATCCCCATGGTACAGAAGGAGGCCATTCGGTCCATTGAGTCCACACTGACTCTCCAACAGAGCATCTTACCCAGGCCCTATCCCTTGTAACCCCACACATTCACCCTGCCAATCCCTACTGACATAGACTCATAGAGTCAAGTCATAGAGGTTTACAGCATGGAAACAGGCCCTTCGGCCCAACTTGTCCATGCGCCCTTTTTTTAAACCCCTAAGCTAATCCCAATTGCCTGCGTTTGGCCCACATCCCTCTATACCCATCTTACCCATGTAACTATCTAAACACTTTTTAAAAGACAAAATTGAACCCACCTCTACTACTACCTCTGGTAGCTTGCTCCAGACACTCACCACCCTCTGTGTGAAAAAATTGCCCCTCTGGATACTTTTGTATCTCTCCCCTCTCACCTTATGGAAAGAAAAGATCTCATCAAACCATTTAAAGAGCCAGGTGTCCCCCTATTGCACTAGCCAATATTCTTCTTTCAATAACAAGCAGCAAAAAAAATCGTCAATTATTATTTGTGGAATCTTGCTGTGCACAACTTAAGCAGAACAATTGGCTCCAGAGCAATGACTAAGAGAGTGATGGTGTGGAGATGCCGGTGTTGGACTGGGGTGGGCACAGTAAAAAGTCTCACGACACCAGGTTAAATTCCAACAGGTTTATTTGGAATCACGAGCTTTCGGAGCGCTGCTCCTTCATCAGGTGAGTGACCTGATGGCTCACCTGAGGAAGGAGCAGCGCTCCGAAAGCTCGTGATTCCAAATAAGCCTGTTGGACTTTAGCCTAGTGTTGTGAGACTTCTTACCATGAGAATGACGGATTGGTTAAGAGATGCTTCGGGATGTTCTGAATGTTTGATATCATGTCAGATGAATAAAACTCCTTCCCACAATTCTTTCCCGGACGTATTACTTGGATAACACGGTTGTTCTTGGTCCTTTCCAGGAACCATGGAGGATGAGGAGAGTGAATTTGACTACCAGAATTACATGGACAATGGGACTTACGTCGACTACAAAAATTACAGCTTCAACTATGATGATTATTACTACATTTGTGAGAAGGATAACGTTCGGCAGTTTGCCAAGTACTTCCTGCCACCATTTTACACAGCAACGCTGATCATTGGACTTGCCGGGAATTCCCTGGTGGTGGCCATTTACACCTATTACAAAAGGATCAAATCAAAGACGGACTTGTACATTTTGAACCTGGCCATTGCTGACTTGCTGCTTCTTGTCACTCTCCCCTTCTGGGCGGTCTACGCGGTCCACGGGTGGGTATTAGGGGTGGCCATGTGCAAAATCTCCTCTGCTTTCTTTGTCATGAATTTCAGTGCCAGTATGCTCTTCCTCGCCTGCATCAGCGTCGACCGGTACTTTGCCATCTCCAAGGTGACGAGCGTGCCCACCGTAGGGAGCAGGGGCAAGTTGGCCTGCTTGTGCGTGTGGCTGGCCGCCATACTGCTGAGTGTTCCCGACTTCATTTTCACTTCTGTGCACAAGACGGAAATCAGGACCCTGTGCATCGCCGTCTTCCCCTCCCACATGGCCCGTCCGGCCAAGGCGACCATCCAGGTCTTTGAGATCCTCCTGGGGTTTGCGATCCCGTCTCTGGTGATGCTGTACTGTTACTCGGCTGTGGCCCGGGCTGTGTGCAGGGCTCCGAACGGGAAGAAGCGCAGAGCGTTCAGGGTGCTCCTGGCCGTTGTGGGCGTCTTCTTCCTGACCCAGCTGCCCTACAACATCGTCCGCTTCTGCCACTTGCTCGACACGGTGCACATGCTCATCAACAACTGCGACGGCAGCAGACGGATGGACATCGCCACCCAGGTCACGGAGAGCATCGCTCTCTTCCACAGCTGCCTCAACCCCATCCTGTACGCCTTCATGGGAGCATCGTTCAAAGGCTACATTATGAAGGCGGTGAAGGAGTACAGCTATCGCCGCAGGCACCAGAACCAGTCCATCACTCTCGAGTGCTCCTTCACTTCCCTGTCCCAGTCAGAACATACCAGCAGCTTCACTATCTAACGAAGCCACTGCATCAAGGCTCTGCTCACGGCATCTTCCAGCAAGTCCGCCATTCTCCCATGCTCACTCCAGGTGACCAATGGCAAGCCCTGTCACTACCTCCCCCCCAACCCCGCGTCTCATCGCCCTTTGCTATGTCCTTTCTCACCATACCCTGAGAGAGGCTGTTGGCATTGTCTCACTTCTTCTCCTCACCTCCCTCAGTCCACATCTCAACGCTGTCCAACCCTCTGATTGTTCTTCCCCCTCTTCTGCTTTTATCCTCAGTTTCTCCTTCAGTTGTTGCCAGGACCAAAACTGTCAGATCTGCGTTTCCAATCTTGGCTACCTTTCTCTCTCGGCCGTACTTAGAAGCCATTTTGCTTCCTGAACTTCTACTCTTGATCTAACCAATCTTTCCATCTATTCAGCTGATCCTCCTCCAAATCCTCATTTCAAAGTCTGTTATCCCCCCTCTCACCTTCAACCTTCAGAGTCCATAGAACCATAGAACCCCTACAGTACAGAAAGAGGCCATTCGGCCCATCGAGTCTGCACCGACAACAATCCCACCCAGGCCGTATCCCCATATCCCTACATATTTACCTACTAATCCCTCTAACCCTCATATTTACCCACTAATCCCTCTAATCTACGCATCCCGGGACACTAAGGGGCAATTTAGCTTGGCCAATCAACCTAACCTGCACATCTTTGGACTGTGGGAGGAAACCGGAGCACCCAGAGGAAACCCACGTAGACACGGGGAGAATGTGCAAACTCCGCACAGACAGTGACCCGAGCCGGGAATCGAACCCAGGTCCCTGGAGCTGTGAAGCAGCAGTGCTAACCACTGTGCTACCGTGCCGTCCAACACTTCCTTCCATAGAGTGCAACATCTCACACTCGTGACTGGTCCCAACGTTTTCTCAGCTTCATGTTGCAAAGAATTGAGTTCCCTCTATGTTTCATGAGAAAATCAAATTCTATTCCACTCCATTGATTTGTTAAGGATTTTCTCTAACGTTCACCCTCCTCGCTGAGCAGAATTAGTGTTATCCAGAATTAATGGGTGTTAGGTCAACATACAAGGTGGCCTAGCAGGTAAATCAACATGCACCTAAATAATGTCTCGCATGTCAGAATTTTCTTCAAAATAATTATTTGCAGTAACTTTGCAAGTCACACAGTATCAAGCAATGATCAACTCCAGGCAGAGGGGGTCTAAGCACCTCCCTTAGACAATCAACAGTATTACCATCATCACACTTCCCACCATCAACATCCTGGGGGTTACCATTGACCAGAAACTGAACTGGACCCAGCCATATAAATACTGTGGCTACAAGAGCAGGTCAGAGGTTGGGAATTCTGTGGTGAGTAACTCACCTCCTGACTCCCCAAAGCCTGTCCACCATCTTCGAGGTGCAAGGTATGTTGGAATACTCCCCACTTGCCTGGATGGGTTCAGCTCCAACAACACTCGAGAAGCTCCACACCATCCAGAACAAAGCAGCCCACTTGATTGACACTTCATCCACCATCAACGCACACTGGCAGCAGTGTGTGCCATCTACAAGATGCACCGCAGCAACTCACCAAGGCTCCTTAGACAGCACCTTTTAAACCATGACCACTGCCAACTAGAAGGGCGAAGGCAGTGTATGCTTGAGAACTTCACCGCTTGCAAGTTCCCCCCCAAGCCACTCGCCATCCTGACTTGGAAATATATCACCGTTCCTTCACTGTCACTGGAATCCTGGAACTCCCTCTCTAACAGCATTGTGGGTGTACCTACACCGCATGGACATCAGCAGTTCAAGGTGGAGGCTCACCATCACCTTCTCAAGGGCAATTAGGGAATGGGCAATAAACGTCAACCATGTCAGCAATGCCCACGTCCCATGAATGAAAATGAACTTACAAACACTAATCTACACGATACGCCAAAGATTTATCTACAATTTATACAAATGTATTATGTTTCTGTATTGGTTCACATTAAAGCTCTTGATTGTAATGTAGCCGATGCGATCGATTTCACTCAAAATTTTTACAGATTTCAAGATCAAACTATGCTTCCACCTTGTAAGATCACAAAATTAAAGATATTTATGCACGTTGCCATTTTCATAACCTGTGACTTGAGTACAATTTTTGAATTGAATTGCAATGTGGGTTAAACTTTTACCGCCCCCAACCCCCCCAGGCATGATGCCATAGCAGTGGCACCAAGCCTATAGCCGACATACCCCTACTGTGATTGTATCAGCAGGAAAGGTGTCAAGTGCCCTGTTTTCCCATGAATCAATGGAGACCCTTAAGTGGCCAATTAATTGGATTTGACCCACAGGCAGGGGAACATAAGAAATAGGAGCAGGAGTAGGTCATCTAGCCCCTCGAGCCTGCCCCGCCATTCAATAAGATCATGGCTGATCTGAAGCGGATCAGTTCCACTTACCCGCCTGATCCCCATAACCCCTAATTCCCTTACCGGTCAGGAATCCATGTATCCGTGATTTAAACATATTCAACGAGGTGGCCTCCACCACTTCAGTGGGCAGAGAATTCCAGAGATTCACCACCCTCTGAGAGAAGCAGTTCCTCCTCAACTCTGTCCTAAACTGACCCCCCTTTATTTTGAGGTTGTGCCCTCTAGTTCTAGCTTCCTTTCTGAGTGGAAAGAATCTCTCCACTTCTACCCTATCCAGCCCCTTCATTATCTTATAGGTCTCTATAAGATCCCCCCCTCAGCCTTCTAAATTCCAATGAGCACAAACCCGGGAGGTCAATGCCAACTGCCCAGCCTGCCTGGTGAAACCTGGCTTTTTGATGAGTGGGCAGGGTTAGGGTGGGGACATCCCTTTTTGGGCACCATGTGCCAATTGGAGCCGCCCCCCCCCCCCCCCCCTCAACCCCTCCGCTCCACAAAAGGTAATTCTTACCTCCACCACTCCAGGGCTTCCCCTCTCACCCCTACCCTGATGATTCCAGCCTCTGCCCCTTCGCCTGCCAGTCTGGCTCCAGTGAGACCCGGGACTTATCTTCGAGTCCAGGCTCCATCAGCCTTTCAGCTTCACGACTGCTGGCTCTCTGACTGGCTGGTAGCTCTCAGAGGCGGGACTTCCTCTACGACCGGGGCAGAAGGCCCATCTTTCATCCAAATCAAAGGCCCAATGACTATTAAATGGCTGCAGGGAGAGTTGATCAGGCAAAGGTATTTACATCATCAGCCTGCAATGTTCTTCATGAGGATACAACTTCTTTTCAGATAGTTTCTATGTGTTTCTCCACTCTATTGGTGGGAATGTTATTCCTCTTTGGGGTTTTGGTCAAGAATGTGAAGGAATACTCTCCATTTGCCTAGATGGGTGCAGCCCCAAAACACTCAGGAAGATCAACACCGTCCAGGACAAAGCCCATCCACAAACATTCATTCACCCCCTCCACCACCAACAAACAGCGGCAGCAGTGTGTACCAAGGCTCCTTAGACAGCATCTTCCATACTCATGAGGGCTACCACCGAGAAGGACAAGGGCAGCAGGCAAATGAACACCATCACCTGCACATTCCCCTCCAAGCAACTCACCATTCTTACCACCCTCTGTGTAAAAAACTTGCCTCTCACATCTCCTTTAAACTTTCCCCCCTTTACCTTACCCGAGTAATTGACATTTCTACCCTGTCCATGCCTCTCATAATTTTGTAAACTTCTATCCGGTCACCCCCTCAGTCTCTGAAGTTCAAATGAAAACAAACCAAGTTTGTCCAATCGCTCCTCATAGCTAATGCCCTCCAAACTAGGCAGCATCCTGATAAATGTTTTTCTGTACCTTCTCTGAAGTCTCCACATCCTTCTGGGAGTGTGGCGACCAGAACTGTGTGTAATATTCCAAATGTGGCCTAACCAAAGTTCTATACAGCTGCAACATGACTTGCCAATTTTTATACTCTGAGCGCCAACCAATGAAGTGGAGATGCCGATGTTGGACTGGGGTGGGGCGCAGTAAGAAGTCTCACAACACCAAGTTAAAGTCCAACAGGTTTATCTGGAATCACGAGCTTTCGGAGCGTTGCTCCTTCATCGGGTGAGCAGCGCCCCAAAAGCTTGTGATTCCAAATAAACCTATTGGACTTTAACCTGGTGTTGTGAGACTTCTTACTGTGCCAACCAAAGACGACAAACATACCATACGCCTTCTTGACCACCTTATCCACTTGTGTGGCCACTTTCAGGGAACTGTGGACCTGTACGCCCAGATCCCTCTGTATGTTAATGCTTGATAGAATTACCAGCCAATTGGGCCATTCGCAACAGGACTGCATCTGGGGGAGACTGGCATGAAAATAACAGGCAGGTTTATTACTAGCCTCATAACCTTTAACCTGGAGATTGACCAGAGCACGGGTACCCGCCCCTACCACCGATAACGGGGCGCAGCTGCCAGCACTTTGTTCCAGTTTCCGGGCAGCCCTAGTCAGTTGGACAGGATCCGCTGCCACGGCTCCCGGCGGGGGAGGGGGGGGGGAACGTACAGCATCCGGAGCTAAGCTACTCACCACTGCTCCACCACTTCTTGCCGTTGATCACATAGCTTTCCCCGTCCCGCTGAATGCTGCATTCGATGCTCGTGGCGTCACTGGAAGAGACGTCAGGCTCTACAATGTCCGTCAGAGAAAGAAGATGGTCAGAAACTTAAAAAGCCACTCTTCCCAAATGAACGTTAACAATGGAGGTGGAAGGGCTGTCACCATAGCAACCAGGAGCCTCGGTTACCAGCTGCTCAAATCAGACATTATAGTTTGCGCTATGGAGGTCTTGTGGGACAGTGGGTGGTGTCGCTAAACTATTAATCCAGAAACTCAGCTCGTGTTCTGGGGACCCGGGTTCGAATCCCACCACGGCAGATGGTGAAATTTGAATTCAATAAATAAAATCTGGAATTATGAATCTACTGATGACCATGAAACCATTGTCGATTCTCGGAAAAACCCATGTGGTTCACTAATATCCCTTTAGGGAAGGAAATCTGCCATCCTTACCCGGTCTGGCCTACATGTGACTCCAGAACCACAGTAATGTGGTTGTCTCTCAACTGCCCCCTGAAATGGCCTAGCAAGCCACTCAGTTCAAAGGCAACTAAGAATGGCAATAAATGCTGGTCAGTGGCGCCCATGTCCCACAACTGATTTTAAAAAATAACACGGCCAAGCAGGTTGAATATCAACATTCAGATCCCTGCGACACACACCAACTACAGGCGGTAAGAGTGGGAGAGATTCCTGGTCAGCCGTATGATGGAAAGAATGTTGGAGCCTCTACCATCACCATCCATAGCTCCAGACTACAACAAGGTTTGTCGCCACAGCAACCTGGGCTCCTTGTGGGGCTCAGTTGGCTGGATGGCTGGTGTGGCTCAGACTGGTGCCAATTTCATGGGGTTCGAACCCCATTCCAGTGGGATGGATGCGGGACCTGCCCCCTTGCCCGACCCAAGTTGCAGACAGTGGCACTGTGGGTTGGATCTGCCCTCAGACAATGAACTCCAGAAGTAACTCGCAGTGTGCTGAATGTGCCAATCGTTTGCCTGTGGGTGTCATCTGTCCAAATTGACACAGGTTGGCAGGTAGTCACCTTGACATCAGTTTTGAGAGACATATAATGCCTTTGACATAGCAATACATTCCAAAATGGGGATCAGTTTAGCTCAGTTGGCTGGACTGGTTAGTGATGCAAAGCAACGCCAACAGCGTGGGTTCAATTCCCGTACCGCCTGAGGTTATTCACAAAGAACCGCCTTCTAAACCTGCCCCTCGTCTGAGGTATCGTGGTCCCCAGGTTAAATCACCACCAGTCAACCCTCCCCCTCAAGGGGGAAAGCAGCCTCTGGTCATCTGGGACCGTGTTAACTTTACCTTTACATCCCAAAACGTTTCATAGGGGTATTATCAAAAGGAAATTTGACACCGAGCCACATAAGGGAATATTAACGAATATTAATGATTAGGGTGGCACAGTGGTTAGCGCTGCTGCCTCACAGCACAAGGGACCCGGGTTCGATTCCTGGCTTGGGTCACTGTCTGTGCGGAGTTTGCACATTCTCCCCATGTCTGCGTGGGTTTCGTCTGGGTGCTCCAGTTTCCTCCCACAGTCGAAAGATGTGCGGGTTAACTCCATTGGTCATGCTAAATTGCCCCTTAGTGTCAGGGGGACTAGCTAGGGTACATACAGGGGGGTATGGGGATAGGGCCTGGGTGGGATTGTGGTCAGTGCAGACTCGATGGGCCGAATGGCCTCCTTCTGCACTGTAGGGATTCTATGATTCTATGATCAACGGCTTGGGCAAAGATGGAGGTTTGAATTGAAAAGTTTTTGAAGTTTATTTACTAGTGTCACAAGTAGGCTTACATTAACACTGCAATGAAGTTGCTGTGAAAATCCCCTAGTCGCCACACTCCGGCACCTGTTCGGGTACACTGAGGGAGAATTTAGTACAGCCAATGCACCCTAACCAGCACGTCTTTAGGACTGCTAACCCATGCTGGAGAGGTTTAGGGAGGAAATTCTGAACCTTGCGGTGTTGGCAGTCAATGGTGGGGCGATCGAACTTGGGGATGCTCGAGAGGCCGGAATTAAAGGAGTACCAGTATCTCAGAGATTGGAGGGCTGGTGGAGATTACAGAGAGACTGCGGGGCGAGGGACGTGAAAAACAAAGACAAAAATTTCAGAATTGAACAGCCAAAGAGCTGGTGGACTAATACAGGCTGATCTATTTACCAGTCATACAGAAGCAGGAATGAATTTCCCCACAAAGCAACGGCTCCAGCCATTTCTCCCTCTGCTCTTCCGTTCCGTACAGGTGTAGCACCTCCATGTTCCCTGTGTCTGCAAAACAAGTGTAAGGAGGACATGTGGCACAATTCTGCAATCTAATTAGGCTGCCTCTGTTACAATGGTGTCTTAACATGAGCAGTTCACACGACGCTAAGTGTTGTGGTGAGGATGAAGTGGTGCAGGGGCGGCACGGTGGCACAGTGGTTAGCACTGCTGCCTCACAGCACCAGGGACCCGGGTTCAATTCCCGGCTAGGGTCACTGTCTGTGTGGAGTCTGCACATTCTCCCCGTGTCTGCGTGGGTTTCCTCCGAGTGCTCCGGTTTCCTCCCACAGTCCAAAGATGTGCAGGTTGGGTTGACTGGCCATGCAAAGTTCTCCCTTAGTGTCAGGGGGATTAGCAGGGTAAATATGTGGGGTTACAGGGGTAGGGCTTGGGTGGAATTGTGGTTGGTGCAGACTCGATGGACCGAATGGCCTCCTTCTGCACTGTAAGGTTGTATGATTCTCTATGATTCTAAGCGTTTGATGATCACACAATGACACTGACCCGTGTCCATCATTATTTCCCCTCCTTGTCAATGGAATGATCAGTGGGAATCCCCACCATCTGAAAAATCCTGCCCTAAATTTAGTTAGCCCAGTGCCCGCTATTCTAAACTGGCTCTCGGTTAACAGATGCCTCATGTTTAACATTCTCAGTTCTGCCATTCAATCGTTTCATAAACTGGCCCCTCCTTACCAATATGACATCACCGGCGTCATGGTGGCACAGTGGTTAGCACTGCTGCCTCACAGCACCAGGGATCCGGGTTCAATTCCTGCCTTGGGACACTGTCTGTGTGGAGTTTGCACATTCTCCCCGTGTCTGCGTGGGTTTCCTCCGGGTGCTCCGGTTTCCTCCCACAGTCTAAAGATGTGAAGGTTAGATTGATTGGCCATGCTAAATTGCCCCTTAGTGTCAGGGGGACTAGCAGGGTAAATACGTGGGGTTACAGGGATAGGGCCTGGGTGGGATTGTGGTCGGTGCAAACTTGATGGACTGAATGGCCTCCTTCTGCACTATAGGGATTCTATGATTCTTTAATATCCTCCAGTCTGCACCAACCAACCAACCAATCTCCACTGCTGGCCAATAGGTCTATTAGAATTCATTGCCTGGACCTCGATCTCCCTCTTCTCCTTCAAGCCCATCTTCCTGAGCACCCCCTTCCTAATATCATTAACTTTAGACCGACAGCTCTTTGTCCCCAAGTGCCTTGCGATGATTTTCCCTGTCAAAGACGTCAGGAATTTTGCTTCACTCGACTTCCCTCTCGTTTAAATCTCACGGTTCCTGAGCAAGCGGACATGGTGGCAAAGGCACCAATGTACTCAACAATGTAAACACAAACTCAATGGCGGTGCCGTTGCCTCGACTGTTGCCAATCTACCTGGAGCCTGGCAGTTGAAAATCTCTGGAGCAAAGAAGCATTTCCCAGTCTCTTCCGCAACGAACGCGTAGTCCAGCTGGCTCAGGCCACTGACTGTTGGCAGGAAGAGGTTCCAAAGGCCCGAGGCTTTCGCTTTGAGCTGCCAGGAACAGTAAATAAAGAGCAAGAACATTATTCCAATCTTGAAACATTTCAGAAACACCACAGATTGATACAGCTCAGAAAGAGGCCATTCGACCTATCCTGCTAGTGCCAGCGACACAGTTAATCCCAATTCCCTGCACTTCCCCCATTGCCCTGTGAATATAACCCCTACAGGAGTTTGTCTCATTCACTTTGCATGTTCTTACTGAATTTCTTTCTCCTGCTCTTTCCGACTGTGCGATCAGATCACAACAACTCGCTGTGTGAAAAATGTTTTCTTCCTGTCCTCTCTTGTTCTTGTGCCAATCACCTTAAATCTGCGTCCTCTGTTCACTGGCCCTTCAGCCACTGGAAACTATCTCCTCATTTACTGAATCAAAACCCATCGTGATTTTGAATACCTCCATCAACTCTCATAACTCACCCAGCATGACTCCAATTTCTCCCATCTCTGTGCATCATAGAATCCCTACAGTGCAGAAGGAGGCCATTCAGTCCATCGAGTCTGTACCGACCACAATCCCACCCAGGCCATATTCCTGTAACCCCACTTATTGACCCTGCCAATCCCCCTGACACTAAGGGGCAATTTAGCATGGTCAATCAACCTAACCCTCACATCTTTGGACTGTGGGAGGAAAGTGGAGCACCCGGAGGAAACCCCCGTAGACACGGGAAGAATGGGCAAACTCCACACAGACAGTGACCTAAGCCGGAATTGAACCCGGATCCCAAACGCTCTGAGGCAGCAGTGCTAACCACTGTGCCACCATACAACTATGGCTCTCACCCCGGTCATCATTCTATTTTAAGTGCTACATCCATTGGAAAGGAGGTCTTGTGGCACAGTGGGTAGTAACCCTGCCTTTGATGCCAGAGGCTCTGGGTTCGAGTCCCACCCCAGGACCTGATCGTAGAATCATAGAATCCCTACAGTGCAGAAGGAGGCCATTTGGGCCCATCGAGTCTGCACCGACCACAATCCCACCCAGGCTCTATCCCCGTAACCCATTACAGAATACTGAGAGGCCCAGATAGAGTGGATGTGGAGAGGATGTTTCCACTAGTGGGAGAGACTAGATCTCGAGGGCACAACCTCAGACTGAAGGTACGCTCCTTTAAAACTGAGATGAGGAGGAATTACTTCAGCCAGAGGTGAATCTGTGGAACTCTTTGTCGCAGAAGGCTGTGGAGGCCAGGTCATTGAGTGTCTTTAAGACAGAGGTAGATAGGTTCTTGTCCAATAAGGGGATCAAGGGTTACGGGGAGAAGGCAGGAGAATGGGGATGAGAAATATATCAGCCATAATTGAATCGTGGAACAGACTCGATGGGCCAAATGGCCTAATTCTGCTCCTATAACCCCACTTATTTACCCTGCTAGTTGCCCTGACACTGAGGAGAATTTAGCACGGCCAATCAACCTGACCCGCACATTGTTGGACTGTGGGAGGAAACCAGAGCACCTGGAGGAAACCCACCCAGACATGGGGAAGAACGTGTAAACTCCCAGTGACAGACAGTGACCCAAGCCAGGAATTGAACCCGGTTCTCTGGCGCTGTGAGGCAGCAGTGCTGACCACTGTGCTGCCCATCGATGGTCAAGGAAGAAGTGTTCATAACGTGGCCAATCTCTGTCCAAATCCTTCTGACATGCACCAATGCAGGCAGTAAGAGCGGGAGAGATTCCTGGTCAGCCAATGATGGAAAGAATGTTGATGTTCAGTGTCTGCTCCACCATTACAATCCATAGCTCCAGGCTCCAACAATGGATGTTAGAACAGCAAAGCAGACTCCCTGAGTGAACACAGGACACTGCCAGTTGGAAGGGTTTATTTTTTAATCACCTGCCGACTTTAATTCACAGAGTTTGATGCACTCTTGTCACTGACAGAGTTTCAGAGAGACAAAGGCACCAGGGAAGTGAAAAATAAAACCAATGTCAAATGAGAGATTTACTAACCCCCTGGAGAGCTGCAAGTTGTGAAATCACAGCAACAGCGGAGTTCCGGGATGGTGGATTAAGAGAGAATTAATCTGAAGTGCCAGCGATTGGGCAGCACGGTGGCACAGTGGTTAACACTGCTGCCTCACAGCGCCAGGGACCCGGGTTCGATTCCCGGCTTGGGTCACTCTCTGTGTGGAGTTTGCACATTTTCCCCGTGTCTGCGTGTGTTTCTTCCGGGTGCTCCGGTTTCCTCCCACACTCCAAAGATGTGCAGGTTAGGTGGATTGGCCATGCTAAATTCCCCCTTAGTGTCCCGAGATGCGCGGGTTAGGTGGATTGGCCATGCTAAATTCCCCCTTAGTGTCCCGAGATGCGCGGGTTAGGTGGATTGGCCATGCTAAATTCCCCCTTAGTGTCCCGAGATGCGCAGGTTAGGTGGATTGGCCATGGTAAATGCACGGGCGGGGTTACAGAGCTAGGGTGGAGGGAAGGGCCTGGGTGGAATATTCTTTCAGATAGTTGGTATAGACTCAATGGGCTGAATGGCCTCCTTCTGCACTGTTGGGTTTCTATAAGACGAGAATCCCTGACAGCTGGGAAGGTCCAATTACATCGGAAACAAGGTAACAGAGTCACTTGTATTCAAGAAAATGGATTCAGCTAAACTGGGCAACCGCTGACACGTGCCAATGTCATACTAATATCTGCCACAAGGCTGGAGTCGATCATTGGGAGGCAAATTGCGAGTCCGCACTGAGAAAACCAGCATGCTCTCCGAATCAGAAGATCTATTTTGTTTTGAGGATGTGATGTTTGAGGCAGGTGCACCTGGACTTCTGAGAATCCTTTCATCAATGAAAATTGGTATGCAGTGAAAAGTATTGTTTCTTGCGCGCTACATAAAGCATACCGTTCATAGAGAAGGAAAGGAGAGAGTGCAGAATGTAGTGTTACAGTCATAGCTAGGGTGTAGAGAAAGATCAACTTAATGCGAGGTAGGTCCATTCAAAAGTCTGACAGCAGCAGGGAAGAAGCTGTCCTTGAGTCGGTTGGTACGTGACCTCAGATCTTTTGTATCTTTTTCCCGATGGAAGAAGGTGGAAGAGAGAATGTCCGTGGTGCGTGGGGTCCTTGATTTTGCTGGCTGCTTTTCCGAGGGCAGCGGGAAGTGTAGATAGTATCAATGGGTGGGAGCCCAAAAGAGAAAATTCTGCAAAGTCTATGGGCGGCACGATGACACAGTGGTTAGCACTGCTGCCCCACAGTGCCAGGGACGTTCTCCCCGTGTCTGCGTGGGTTTCCTCCGGGTGCTCCGGTTTCCTCCCACAGTCCAAAGATGTGCAGGTGAGGTGGCTTGGCCGTGCTAAATTGCCCGTTACTGTCAGGGGGAACTAGCTCGGGTAAGTGCATGGGGTTATGGGGATAGGGCCTGGGTGGGATTGTGTTCAGTGCAGACCCGATGGGCCGAATGGCCTCCTTCTGCACTGTAGGATTCTATGATTCTATCTCAGCAGGTCTGGCAGCATCTGTAAGGAGAGAAAAGAGCTGAAGTTTCGAGTCCAGATGATCTTTGTCAATGGGTGGGAGACTGGTTTGAGTGCTGGACTGGGCTTCGTTCATGATCCTTTGTAGTTTTTTGCAGTCTTGGGCAGAGCAGGAGCCAGACCAAGCTGTGATACAACCAGAAAGAATGCTTTCTATGGAGCATCTGTAAAAGTTGGTGAGAGTCGTAGCGGACATGGCAAATTTCCTTAGACTCATGAGAAAGTAGAGGCGTTGGTGGGGCTTTCTTAGATATAACGTCTGCATGGAGGGAGCAGGACAGGTTGGTGATCTGGGCACCTAAACACTTGGAGCTGTCGATAAATGGATTCAAAGGGAAACTGGATGCATTTGAGAGAAATAAAGGTACGGGGCTAGATATGGGGAAATAGTCCTGAGTGACTGATCTACGGGGAGCCAGCATGGATGCGATGGGCCGAAGGGCCTCCTGCTGACTCAATGAGGTAAAAGGGATTGGAGGAAGGGAGTGGCAAATGGGGAGGTCGGGTGGGTGCGATTGCTGAGTGCGAGAGCCCCGGGATCAGTGCGAATACCCCTACCCACATTCTGGGCACAAGGCTGAGTGGGAGCGGCATTTAAAACCTTCCTGTTCAAAATCAGGGGTCGTTATTCCAGGTCATTTTCTCACGTATCTTAGCAACCGATTGTTAAAAGCATTGGCCTTGCTTGGTGAGCTGCACAGGAGAAGAGACCTTTTTAAAAAAGGAAGATGTCTTGACCCATTTTCCGAAAACAAATCTTACACAACGCCCGAAATGTCAGGTTCGCTTTGTTCCCCTAATTCTTGGGAGTTGGAAGTCACCGGTGAGTTGTTTATTTGAGATCTGCGGCTGGCCAGCGTTGCTGCAGTGAAATGTCACTGACTGTTGACCTCTGCTCGCAGGGAAACAGGAGAAATTCAAGTCAGCCTCATCCCCACCCAGTTGAAGTCTTCAAGGAAAGGTCAACCGAACAAGAAAAATCAGGGGGGAAGAAAAGTGTTTCGAGTTTGCAAAACACAGACACAAAAAGACTCTCAGCTTCCTGAGATAGTTCTAGAAGATCATAGAATCCCTACTGTGCAGAAGCAGGCCATTCGGCCCATCGAGTCTGCACCGACTCTCCACTGCTTTGTAACTTGGGTTTCAGTCATCGGGGAAGCGGAGGTTAAGGGAACTGGCTGCAAAAGAAAGGCCTTGCATTTATATAGCGCCTTTCGCCATCATGGGCCAGCCCACAGCTCTTCGCAGCCACTGAGGTGCTCTTCTGAAGCACAGTCGTTGTTGGCAATGTAGGGAATGTGGCAGCCGACTTGTGCACAGCAAGCTCCCACTGACAGCAATAATGACCAAGTGCATCTGGTGTTTTGAGCAGTTGGATAAATATTAGCCAGGACACTCCAACCACACTCCCCTCCACCCGTCTTTGAAACAGTGGCGAAGGGATCCTTTATATCCCCACCACCCAAAGAGGGCAAACAAGGCCTGACCTTAATGTTTCATGTATGAGAGGGGATCTCCCACAATGCAGCGCTCCCTTGCCATAGCAACTGGAGTGTCGGCCTTGATTTTTGGGCTCAGGTCTTGGAGCGGGGTTTCAAATCTCAACCCCGCGGCTCAGAGACGATACTCTTAGCCAATGAGCCATGGGTGGAGGTGACGATTACCCATCATCCCAATGGTACGCAGAGCCAACAGCCTTTTTGGCCTACCCCCCATCTCCATACTTAAGTTCCACCTGGCTCGCTTAGGCTGTTCTTACTCAATCTGGCTGATAGCTGACTCTTAACTAACCTCTGGAATGGCCTAGCAAGGACCAACTCGCCACTACCTTCTCAAGGGAGATTAGAGATTGGCAATAAACATTGGCCTTGTCCATCTACATTGAATGAATAAATTTAAAAAACTCTTGGCCAGTAGAGATAGTGAGCGGGCTACAAGATGGGAGGAGATATATTTCCAGTTGAAAGCTCCAAGACAAATTATAATCCTGCCAATAAATACACTTTGCAAATGCCACATATCATGAAATTGTTTCAAACTCTATATTTTTCTTTTTTGTTTTGAGACCAGATTCAAGTTTCCTAATTGGTTTTCCTGGCTGCGGCATCATTTCTGAGAAACCAGCTTCTGGAGGTTATTTGGTAGATTGGAGTTGCCGCCTCTGGACAGAGGCAGGCAGTGGAAAGTTTCCTTTTCAGATCAGCAGGAAAAGAGAACTGAACGGGGCAGCGACTGAGCTGCCTGAGAAAACTGAAACCATCAAACTGCACAAGCATGCTGAGAAGCAGGTTCTACCAGAGTCAACCATACCATGGACCGGGAGTGACGCAAGGGGTTTAAGTGGAAGAGAGTCTGGAAATCTTCACCATCAGGGCTGTCAGGAGCCAAGACTGAAAGGTGTTATAGAAGTGTACCTTGTCGGAGATAACTGTTCTGGTCCCTCCATGCCGATGCTCTCTCTCCATCAATGTCAGTAAAACAAAGGAGATGGTCATCGACTTCAGGAAGTGTAGTGGAGAACATGCCCCTGTCTACATCAATGAGGATGAAGTGGAAATGGTCAAAAGCTTCAAGTTTCGAGGTGTCCAGATCACTAGCAACCTGTCCTGGTCTCTCCACACCGAAACTATGGTTAAGAAAGCCCACCAACGCCTCTACTTTCTCAGGAAGCTAAGGAAATTCGGCATGTCGCTATGACTCTCACCAACATTTACAAATGCACCATAGAAAGCATTCTTTCCAGTTGTATCACAGCTTGGTATGGCTCCTGCTCTGCCCAAGACCGCAAGAAACTACAAAGGGTTACAAATGTGGCCCGGTCCATCACGCAAACCAGCCTCCCATCCATTGACTCTGTCTACACTTCCCGCTGCCTCGGAAAAGCAGCCAACATAATCATGCTAACCATGGGCGACACGGTGGCACAGTGGTTAGCACCGCTGTCCCACAGCACCAAGGACCCCAGTTCAATTCCGGCTTTGGGTCACTGTCTGTGCACATTCTCCCCATGTCTGTGTGGGTTTCCTCCCAGTGCTCCGGTTCAATTCCACAATGCAGAGATGTGCGGGTTAGGTAGATTGGCCATGCTAAATTGACCTTTAGTGTCAGGGAGATTAGCAGGATAAATACATGAGTTTACGGGGATAGGGCCTGGGGGGGGATTGTTGTCTGTGCAGGCTCGATGGGCCGAATGGCCTCCTTCTGCACTGTAGGGATTCCACTGTGCCACCCAAATCTCGCCTGTCTGTTTTTCTTTCAAAGAACAAAGAAAATTACAGCACAGGAACAGGCCCTTCGGGCCTCCAAGCCTGCACCGACCATGCTGCCCGACTGAACTAAAACCCCCTACCCTTCCGGGGACCATATCCCTCTATTCCCATCCTATTCATGTACTTATCCAGCCGCCTCTTAAAAGTCACTACCGTATCCGCTTGCACTACCTCCCCCGGCAATGAGTTCCAGGCACCCACCACCCCCTGTGTAAAAAATCTGCCTCGTACATCCCCTTTAAACATTGCCCCTCGCACCTTAAACCTGTGCCCCCTAGTAATTGACTCTTCCATCCTGGGAAAAAACTTCTGACTATCCACTCTGTCCATGCCCCTCATAATCTTGTAGGCTTCTATCAGGTCTCCCCTCAACCTCCGTCGCTCCAGTGAGAACAAACCAAGTTTCTCCAACCTCTCCTCATAGCTAATGCCCTCTGTACCAGGCAACATCCTGGTAAAATCTTTTCTGTACCCTCTCCAAAGCCTCCACATCCTTCTGGTATATTCCAAGTGCGGCCTAACTAAGGTTCCATAAAGCTGCAACATGACTATCCAATTTTTAAACTCAATACCCCGGCCGATGAAGGCAAGCATGCTATATGCCTTCTTGACTACCTTCTCCACCTGCATTGCCACTTTCAGTGACCTGTGTACCTGTACACCCAGATCCCTTTGCCTATCAAAAGGGTTCTGCCATTTACTGTATATTTCCTATCTGTATTAGACCTTCCAAAATGCATTACCTCACATTTTGTCTGGATTAAACTCCATCTGCCATCTCTCCGCCCAAGTCTCCAACTGATCTATATCCTGCTGTATCCTCTGATGGTCCTTATCGCTATCCACAAATCCACCAACCTTTGTGTCGTCCGCAAACTTACTAATCACTCCAGTTACATTTTCCTCCAAATCATTTATATATATTACAAACAGCAAAGGTCCCAGCACTGATCCCTGAGGAACACCACTTGTCACAGCCCTCCATTCAGAAACACACCCTTCCACTGCTACCCTCTGTCTTCTTTGACCGAGCCAGTTCTGTATCCACCTTGCCAGCTCACCTCTGATCCCAAGCGACTTCACCTTCTGCACCAGTCTGCCACGAGGGACTTTGTCAAAGGCCTTACTGAAGTCCATGTAGACAACATCCACTGCCCTACCCTCATCAATCATCTTCGTCACTTCCTCGAAAAACTTGATCAAGTTCATGAGACATGACCTCCCCTTCACAAAACCATGTTGCCTCTCACTAATACGTCCACTTATTTCCAAGTGGGAATAAATCCTGTCTCGGAGAATCCTCTCCAATAATTTCCCTACCGATGTAAGGCTCACCGGCCTGTGATTACCTGGATTATTCTTGCTACCCTTCTTAAACAAAGGAACAACATTGGCTATTCTCCAATCCTCTGGGACCTCCCCTAACAACACCAGGTTAAAGTCCAACAGGTTTATTTGGTAGCAAAAGCCACTAGCTTTCGGAACAGGCTGTTCCTTCGTCAGGTGGGTGGGTGAGGATACAAAGATTTCTCTCAAGGCCCCAGCAATTTCCTCCCTTGCCTCTCTCAGTATTCTGGGGTATATCCCATCAGGCCCTGGGGACTTGTCTACCTTAATGTTTCTCAAGAACCCCAATACCTCCTTCTTTTTGATCTCAACATGACTCAAACTATCTCCACACCCTTTCCCAGATTAATCACCCGCCAAGTCCTTTCCATTGTGGTCATGCAGGGAGTTTGATTCTTTAATAGCATTTGTATCCACGGGGAAGGTTAAAACAGTCACAGAGGCCAGAAATCCACTTTCAGTCACCTTCAATTCCTCGATAATTGGGGGCTTCTGCCATCTGAGAGCGGAATGCTCATTCTCAGCATAGAACTGTGCAACCTCCTGGATAGAAAGGACAGTGTGGTTTAAATAGTGTAATTACACAGTGTACAACGCTGACCATTCAGCAAGCTTCACAACGCACCGTAACTTACAGAACTGCCTGCAACTCCGCTGCAAGCGTCAGAGGGTTAGGAGTTCACATCCCACTCCAGAGACTCCCTCCCTTCCCCTCCAACCCCCACTCCCCCACCACCCACTCCCCACCCCCCCTTCCCCCCACCCCCCTTCCCTCCACATCCCTCCCCCCCACTCCAACAACTTACATTTACATAGCGCCGTTAACACAATGAAACACCACCTCACAGGAGGCTTATGAAACAAAGTTTGACAGCGAGCCACCTAAGGAGAGATTGGGTCAGATGACCAAAGGTAAGTTTTAAGGAATGTCTTGGGGGAAGGAAAGCGATAAGGAGGAGAGGGGTCGGGAGGGAATTCCTGAGCTTAGGGCCCCAGGCAGCTGAGGGCACAGTCACTCATGGTGGAGGAATTAAAACTGGGCACCAGAATCCTGCTGCCACCTAGGCCAGTGGGATCGATCCTGCGGTCCCGTCAATGGCACCCCCCCACCCCCCACCGTGGGTTTCCCAGCGGCAAGGGGTGCGTTCAACAGGAAACCCCATTGACAATGGTGGGACTGTAAGATCCCGGTGCCAGCGAGCGGCACATCACTCCCGGTGACCCGAAACAGTCGGCCCGGTGTGGGTAATGAGGCCGGAGTTAGAGGTATCACTGTGGGTTGTGGGACTGGAGACCATTACCGAGGCCAGATTCAAAAACACTGAGCAAAGATTTAAGATCACAACACTGGGAGAAGCCATTGTAAGGTCAATGAGGTCAGAGGGGTCAATGTAGGGTCAGTGAGGCAAAAGGGTCAGTGAGGTCAAAGGGGTCAATGTAGGGACAATGAGGCCAGAGGGGTCAATGTAGGGTCAGTTAGGCCAGAGGGGTCAATGTAGGGTCAGTGAGGCCAAAGGGGTCAATGTAGGGTCAGTGAGGCCAAAGGGGTCAATGTAGGGTCAGTAAGGCCAGAGGGGTCAATGTAGGGTCAGTTAGGCCAGAGGGGTCAATGTAGGGTCAGTGAGCCAGAGGGGTCAATGTAGGGTCAGTGAGCCAAAGGGGTCAATGTAGGGTCAGTGAGGCCAAAGGGGTCAATGTAGGGTCAGTGAGACCAAAGGGGTCAATGTAGGGTCAGTGAGACCAAAGGGGTCAATGTAGGGTCAGTGAGACCAAAGGGGTCAATGTAGGGTCAGTGAGACCAAAGGGGTCAATGTAGGGTCAGTGAGCCAGAGGGGAGCTGGATTTGGTGAAAGTCGTGATGCAAGCAATGTTACAGCGGTGGATCGGACGGTGTTAGAGACAGCACAGTGACGAGGCCGGAGGCTCATCCCAGAGTCAAACGTGACTTGAAGGCCACAGAGAGTCCAGTTTTATCTCTCCTGTTGCCGAGGGAGGGATGGAGTCAGTCGCAAGGAGATAGTCTGGAGTCCAAGAACAATGGCTTCAATTTCCTTGGAGAGGCAAGGAAGAGATCACCGTGTTTTGCAGGAGGGGTTTGGAAAAACATTGGAAAGAAACAGGGTGGAGGGGGCGGAACGGTTGGGAGAAGAATGAGTTTCAATAAAGATACTTTAGATGCAATTCTGAAAAGTTGGAGAAGAAGCAGTAGAGCGTGCACTGAGTGCCATCTAAAGATGGTGAACAGAATTCCCACTCACCTGAAGAAGGGGCTTGGGGCTCCGAAAGCTTGTGTGGCTTTTGCTACCAAATAAACCTGTTGGACTTAAACCTGGTGTTGTTAAACTTCTTACTGTGTTTACCCCAGTCCAACGCCAGCATCTCCACATCATGACTGCCATCTAGTGGCCAGCTCTGCCCTGTACACAGGAGCTGCTGAGTAAAATCAATGCGAGGAAATCAAAAGAGATTCCATCTATAGAGGTTTATCAGACAGCAGTGAATTTAGCTCATAGGATCTTAAGCAACAATCATTAAGGGAGTGCAATCCTCCCCGATGGTGCAGCGCTCCCTCAGTGCTGCCTCTCCGATGGTGCAGCGCACCCTCAGTGCAGCCTCCCCGATGGTGCGGTGCTCCCTCAGTGCAGCCTCCCCGATGGTGCGGCGCTCCCTCAGTGCTGCCTCCCCGATGGTGCAGCGCACCCTCAGTGCTGCCTCCCCGATGGTGCGGTGCTCCCTCAGTGCTGCCTCTCCGATGGTGCGGCGCTCCCTCAGTGCTGCCTCTCCGATGGTGCAGCGCTCCCTCAGTGCTGCCTCTCCGATGGTGCGGTGCTCCCTCAGTGCAGCCTCCCCGATGGTGCGGTGCTCCCTCAGTGCTGCCTCTCCGATGGTGCAGCGCACCCTCAGTGCTGCCTCTCCGATGGTGCAGCGCTCCCTCAGTGCTGCCTCTCCGATGGTGCGGTGCTCCCTCAGTGCAGCCTCCCCGATGGTGCGGTGCTCCCTCAGTGCTGCCTCCCCGATGGTGCGGTGCTCCCTCAGTGCTGCCTCTCCGATGGTGCGGTGCTCCCTCAGTGCTGCCTCTCCGATGGTGCGACGCTCCCTCAGTGCTGCCTCTCCGATGGTGCGGTGCTCCCTCAGTGCTGCCTCTCCGATGGTGCAGCGCTCCCTCAGTGCTGCCTCTCCGATGGTGCGACGCTCCCTCAGTGCTGCCTCTCCGATGGTGCGACGCTCCCTCAGTGCTGCCTCTCCGATGGTGCAGCGCTCCCTCAGTGCTGCCTCTCCGATGGTGCAGCGCTCCCTCAGTGCTGCCTCTCCGATGGTGCGGTGCTCCCTCAGTGCTGCCTCTCCGATGGTGCGGTGCTCCCTCAGTGCTGCCTCTCCGATGGTGCAGCGCTCCCTCAGTGCTGCCTCCCCGATGGTGCGGTGCTCCCTCAGTGCTGCCTCCCCGATGGTGCGGTGCTCCCTCAGTGCTCCCTCCCCGATGGTGCAGCGCTCCCTCAGTGCTGCCTCTCCGATGGTGCAGCGCTCCCTCAGTGCTGCCTCTCCGATGGTGCGGCGCTCCCTCAGTGCTGCCTCTCCGATGGTGCAGCGCTCCCTCAGTGCTGCCTCTCCGATGGTGCGGTGCTCCCTCAGTGCTGCCTCTCCGATGGTGCGGTGCTCCCTCAGTGCTGCCTCTCCGATGGTGCGGTGCTCCCTCAGTGCTGCCTCTCCGATGGTGCAGCGCTCCCTCAGTGCTACCTCCCCGATGGTGCGGTGCTCCCTCAGTGCTCCCTCCCCGATGGTGCAGCGCTCCCTCAGTGCTGCCTCTCCGATGGTGCAGCGCTCCCTCAGTGCTGCCTCTCCGATGGTGCGGCGCTCCCTCAGTGCTGCCTCTCCGATGGTGCAGCGCTCCCTCAGTGCTGCCTCTCCGATGGTGCGGTGCTCCCTCAGTGCTGCCTCCCCGATGGTGCGGCGCTCCCTCAGTGCTGCCTCTCCGATGGTGCGGCGCTCCCTCAGTGCTGCCTCTCCGATGGTGCAGCGCTCCCTCAGTGCTACCTCCCCGATGGTGCAGCGCTCCCTCAGTGCTACCTCCCCGATGGTGCGACGCTCCCTCAGTGCTGCCTCTCCGATGGTGCGGTGCTCCCTCAGTGCTGCCTCTCCGATGGTGCGGTGCTCCCTCAGTGCTACCTCCCCGATGGTGCGGTGCTCCCTCAGTGCTGCCTCTCCGATGGTGCGGTGCTCCCTCAGTGCTGCCTCTCCGATGGTAAGACGCTCCCTCAGTGTTGCCTCTCCGATGGTGCGGTGCTCCCTCAGTGCTACCTCCCCGATGGTGCGGTGCTCCCTCAGTGCTGCCTCTCCGATGGTGCGACGCTCCCTCAGTGCTGCCTCTCCGATGGTGCAGCGCTCCCTCAGTGCTACCTCCCCGATGGTGCGGTGCTCCCTCAGTGCTGCCTCTCTGATGGTGCGGCGCTCCCTCAGTGCTGCCTCTCTGATGGTGCGACGCTCCCTCAGTGCTACCTCTCTGATGGTGCGGTGCTCCCTCAGTGCTGCCTCTCCGATGGTGCGACGCTCCCTCAGTGCTGCCTCTCCGATGGTGCGGTGCTCCCTCAGTGCTGCCTCTCCGATGGTGCGGTGCTCCCTCAGTGCTGCCTCTCCGATGGTGCGGTGCTCCCTCAGTGCTGCCTCTCCGATGGTGCGACGCTCCCTCAGTGCTGCCTCTCCGATGGTGCAGCGCTCCCTCAGTGCTGCCTCTCTGATGGTGCAGTGCTCCCTCAGTGCTGCCTCTCTGATGGTGCAGCGCTCCCTCAGTGCTGCCTCTCCGATGGTGCGACGCTCCCTCAGTGCTGCCTCTCCGATGGTGCAGTGCTCCCTCAGTGCTGCCTCTCTGATGGTGCGGCGCTCCCTCAGTGCTGCCTCTCCGATGGTGCGGCGCTCCCTCAGTGCTGCCTCTCCGATGGTGCGGCGCTCTCTCAGTGCTGCCTCTCCGATGGTGCAGCGCTCCCTCAGTGCTGCCTCCCCGATGGTGCAGTGCTCCCTCAGTGCTGCCTCCCCGATGGTGCGGTGCTCCCTCAGTGCTGCCTCTCCGATGGTGCGGCGCTCCCTCAGTGCTGCCTCTCCGATGGTGCGGTGCTCCCTCAGTGCAGCCTCCCCGATGGTGCGGCGCTCCCTCAGTGCTGCCTCTCCGATGGTGCGGTGCTCCCTCAGTGCAGCCTCCCCGATGGTGCGGCGCTCCCTCAGTGCTGCCTCTCCGATGGTGCGGTGCTCCCTCAGTGCTGCCTCTCCGATGGTGCGGTGCTCCCTCAGTGCTGCCTCTCCGATGGTGCGGTGCTCCCTCAGTGCTGCCTCTCCGATGGTGCGGTGCTCCCTCAGTGCAGCCTCCCCGATGGTGCGGCGCTCCCTCAGTGCTACCTCCCCGATGGTGCGGCGCTCCCTCAGTGCTGCCTCTCCGATGGTGCGGTGCTCCCTCAGTGCTGCCTCTCTGATGGTGCGGTGCTCCCTCAGTGCTGCCTCTCTGATGGTGCGGCGCTCCCTCAGTGCTGCCTCTCTGATGGTGCGGTGCTCCCTCAGTGCTGCCTCTCCGATGGTGCGGTGCTCCCTCAAGTCATGAAGCCACAGTGAAGGCCATTGAGATGGGTCATTGGACTCCATCCAGGTCTTCCTCACCTCTGCCTGATTATCCCATTGCCGTGAGGAGAGACTGAACCCCCCCCCGCCTCTTGTAATCACCGTCAGGTACGCAGCAGGACAGGAACAGTCGGACACCTCGCAGAACCTCTGCTCTGAGGTCCAGCAATCCTCATCAGCAGAGTCCCATCCAACTGTGGGGTTGACAGGACAGCGCCCAGCCAGGTCCATGATCATCACATAAACACAACACATTGGAGAAACCATTCACAGCCTTACTGAACC